>NC_080034.1:71749158-72062015 GCF_030020395.1 Manis pentadactyla
ACCTTTGGTAACTACAAATCTAAAGCCTACAATGGCAATAAGTACATATCTTTCAATAATCACCGTAAATGTAAATAAACTGAATGCAACAATCAAAAGACACAGAGTAATACAATGGATAAAAAAGCAAGACCCATCTATTTGCTGCTTACAAGAGACCCACCTCAAACCGAAACACATACAGAGACTAAAAGTCAAGGGATGGAAAATGATATTCCATGCAAACAACAGGGAGAAAAAAGCAGGAGTTGCAGTACTACAAGCAGACAAAATAGACTTAAAAATAAAGAAAGTCACAATAGATAAAGAAGAGCATTACGTAATGATAAAGTGGTCACTGCAACAAGAGGATATAACCATTAAAAATATTTATGCACCCAACACAGGAGCACCACCATATGTGAAACAAATACCAACAGAACTAAAAGGAGCATATAGAATGCAAAGCATTCCTTTTGGGAGACTTAAATACACCACACACTCCAAAGGATAGATCTCCCAGACAGAAAATAACTAAGCATACAGAGGCGCTGAACAACAAACTAGAACAGATGGACCAAATAGACATCTATAGAACTCTATATCCAAAAGCAACACGATACACATTCTTCTCAAGTGCACATGGAACATTCTCCAGAATAGACCAAATACTAGGCCACAAGAAGAGCCTCAGTAAATTCAAAAAAATTGAAATTCTACCAACCAACTTTTCAGACCACAAAGGAATAAAACTAGAACTAAATTGTACAAAGAAAGCAAAAAAGGCCCACAAACACATGGAGGCTTAGCAACGTGCTTCTAAATAATCAATGGATCAACAACCAGATTAAAATATAGATGAAGGAATATATGGAAACAAATGACAATAACACAATGCCCCAAGTTCTGTGGGATGCAGCAAAAGCAGTCTTAAGAGAAAGTATATAGCAATCCACCATATTTAAAGAAGGAAGAAAAATCCCAAATGAACAGTCAAATGTCACAATTATCGAAATTGGAAAAAGAAGAACGAATGAGGCCTAAAGTCAGCAGAAGGAGG
Source organism: Manis pentadactyla (assembly GCF_030020395.1). Lineage (NCBI taxonomy): Eukaryota > Metazoa > Chordata > Mammalia > Pholidota > Manidae > Manis > Manis pentadactyla. Next base: position 71,750,198 of record NC_080034.1, read on the forward strand.
GACATAATAAAGATCAACGAAGAAATAAATAGAATTCAGAACAATATATAGAAAAAAAAAATCAATGAAACCAAGAGATGGTTCTTTCAGAAAATAAACAAAATAGACAAGCCTCCAGCCAGACTTATCAAGAGAAAAAGAGAATCAACACACACCAACAGAATCAGAAACGAGAAAGGAAAAATCACGATGAACCCCATAGAAATACAAAGAATTGTTAGAGAATACTATGAAAACCTGTATGCTAATAAGCTGGAAATCCTAGAAGAAATGGACTTCTTAGAAAAATACAACCTTCCAAGACTGACCAAGGAAGAAACACAAAATCTAAACAAACCAATTAAAAGCAAAGAAATTGAAGCGGTAATCAAAAACCTTCCCAGGAACAAAACCCCGGGCCAGATGGATTTACTTCAGAATTTCATCAGACATACAGAGAAGAAATAATACCCATTCTCCTTAAAGTTTTCCAAAAAATAGAAGAGGAGGCAATACTCCCAAACTCATTCTATGAAGCCAACATCACCCTAATATCAAAACCAGGCAAAGACCCCACCAAGAAAGAATATTACAGACAAATATCTCTGATGAACGTAGATGCAAAAATACTCAACAAAATACTACCAAACCAAATTCAAAAATACATCAAAAAGATCATACACCATGACCAAGTGGGATTCATCCCAGGGATGCAAGGATGGTACAACATTCGAAAACCAACCAACATCATCCACCACATACATAAAAAGGACCAACACCACATGACGATCTCCATAGATTCTGAAAAAGCATTCGACAAAATTCAACATCCATTCATGACAAGAACTCTCAACAAAATGGGTATGGAGGGCAAATACCTCAACATAATAAAGGCAACATATGATAAGCCCACAGCCAACATCATACATAATAGTGAGAAGCTGAAAGCTTTTCCTCTGAGAGCGGGAACAAGACAGGGATCCCCATTCTCCCCACTGTTATTCAACATAATACTGGAGGTCCTAGGCACAGGAATTAGACAAAACAAAGAAATACAAGGAACCCAAACTGGTAAAGAAGAGGTTAAACTGTCACTATTCGCAAATGACATGATACTGTACAAAAAAAACTCTAATATGCCCACACCAATATGCAGGTTTGATGCAATCCCTACCAAATTACCAACAACATTGTTCAACGAACTGGAACAAATAGTTCAAAAATTCATATGGAAACACCAAAGACCCCGAATAGCCAAAGCAATCCTGAGAAGGTAGAATAAAGTGTGTGTGTGTGGGGGGAATCTCACTCCCCAACTTCAAGCTCTACTACAAAGCCACAGTATTCAAAAACTGGACAACTACATGTAAGGGAATGAAACCAGATTATTGTCTAACCCCATAAACAAAAGAAATCTCAGAATGGATCAAAGATCTGATTGTAAGTCATGAAACCATAAAACTCTTTAAAGAAAACATGGGCAAAACTTTCTTGGACATAAACATGAGCAACTTCTTCATGCACGTATCTCCCCGGGCAAGGGAAACAAAGGCAAAAATGAACAAGTGGGACTATATCAAGCTGAAAAGCCTCTGTACATCAAAGGACGCCATCATTAGAACAGAAAGGTACCCTGCAGTATGGGAGAATATATTAACAAATGACAGATCCTATAAAGGGTTGACATCCAAAATATATAAAGAGCTCACGCACCTCAACAAATAAAAAGTGAATTATCCAATTAAAAAATTAGTAGAGGAGCTGAACAGACAGTTCTCCAAAGAAGAAATTCAGATGGCCAACAGACACATGAAAAGATGCTCCACATCGCTTGTCATCAGAGAAATGCAAATTAAAAGCACGAGATATCACCTCACCCAGTACCGATCGCCACCATCCAAAAGACAAACAACAAATGTTAGCGAGGTTGTAGTGAGAGGGGAAGCCTCCTACACTGCTGGTGGGAATGTAAATTAGTTCAACCATTGTGGAATGTAGAATGGATGTTCTTCATAAAGCTCAAAATAGACAAACCATTCGACCCAGGAATTCCACTTCTAGGAATTTACCCTAAGAATGCAGCAGCCCAGTTTGAAAAAGACACATCCACCACTATGTTCATCACAGCACTATTTACAATAGCCAAGAAATGAAAGCAACCTAAGTGTCCATCAGTAGATGAATGGATAAAGAAGAGGTGGTACATATACACAGTGGAGTATTCTTCAGCCATAAGAACAAAACAAATCCTACCATTTGCAACAATATGGATGGATCTAGAGGGTATTATGCTCAGTGAAATAAGCCAGGCGGAGAAAGACAAGTAACAAATGACTTCACTCATATGTGGAGTATAAGAACAAAGAAAAACTGAAGGAACAAAACAGCAGCACAATCACAAAACCCAAGAATGGACTCACAGTTACCAAAGGGAAAGTAACTGGGAAGGATGGATGAAAAGGGAGGGATAAGTGCAGGGGAAAAATAAAGAGGGCATTACGATTAGCATGTATAATGTGGGGTGGGGGCCCGGGGAGGGCTGTGCAGTGCAGGGAAGACAAGTGGTGATTCTACAACATCTTACTATGCTGATAGACAGTGACTGGAAAGGGTTTTGTGGGGGGGACTTGGTGAAGGAGGGAGCCTAGTAAACATAATGTTCTTCATGTCATAGTGGATTAAGGATAACAAAATAAATAGAAAAAGGTAAGAACTATGACTGTCCTCAACATTTACCTGTTTTCGTTTCTCAGCCTCCAAAAATTTGGCTTTTGCAGCTTCTTCCTTCTTTATCCTCTTAGCCTGTGCATATAAAATAGGTCTCAAAGTCATGCAACAGCACCACCACAAACTGAATATAATCCTAGACCTGAAAATGGGGCTCCATGCCTCGCAAGGTACAAAACAGTATGTAACATGTATGTAGACAATTACAGATTTCCCCTCAGTTTGTTACGTTTAACGTACTAATTTCATTTCTAAAGTATAGATTACACTTAAGATATACAAAAAATTCTTAAATCGTAACAGTATGTCAGGCTTTCTTCTTCAAACACTGTAAAAATTCTGAAATAATTTGAGTGTTATTTTACCTTAAAACTTAATTACAGAAAAGTGATGTTAGGTCATTTGTTGTTTGTTCTCTGATTTTTTAAAGTAAAACATGATCAGTGTAGAAAGTTTAGAAAAACGGGATAGATTTTAACAATAAAGGTTAAAGGACAAATAAGTAACATTTTAAAATGCACGTGTCTACTTTATTTGAAGTTTCTTTTGTAATACTTAAAATTTGAGATAAATCCATTACTTAAATAACTTAAATGAAAAATTAAACCCGATTTAACCTACTGTGGTTAAATTCAAGGTTTTTTTCCCTAATATAATAGAAACATAACCTTTCATGAAGCACATCCTGAATATCAAGCTCATGCTATCAAATTTGAGCTTTATAATCTTCAAGTCATTAACTAGTAGCTTCATAATTATCTACTAGTAATTGCCAATGTACTTTAATATTTTCAATTTGGAGGGTTTTAAAATTAATTTGAAATGGGTAAGGGAATATGTGTATATGTTTTTAGAAGGAAAAGATCTGTAACTGTGAAAACCTCAGCTAACTGCCTTGCTCAGGGAATAAGCCAATTTTTATGGCAACAGTTTCCTGAACAGCTAAGGGTTTGGGTTATAGTAATTTTCAACATTAAAAAGCTTGTTTTGGACAAAAGTACTTTGGGTAATTTTGAGACATATACATGTACAGCTTAGACACAGTACACTTAACATAATTTGGCTTTTTCTTGAGGACTTGGGCAGTTATTCTTGACATCAGTTACTATACTACACAGTTTGATAACAGAAATGCCTTTGGGCCCGTAAGGTGTTGAAAATTGCTTCCTATTTAACTACCAGATTACAGACTGTTGCTAGGCTTTGGAGTTTCTGTTTATCCTATTTTCCCTTGCTGTCTTTTAGCTATTCCTTTTGCTGTTGCCAGCATGTCCTTGAGCCCTATTCTGTCAGCCCAGTTCTGCTGAACTCAGAAAACAAACCTGGTTAAAATATTTCCACATTAAACACTTACTTTTACTTTTGTCATGTTTTATTTCTAAATGAAAAGCAGGTATCTAACTATAAGACTTAATGACATTTTGAAAAGTTAAGAGCGTGAGTTTTAGCATATGATCTTTATGACTATATTGGCTATTGAGAGGTTTCCCCTTTCTTTTTTTTCCTTTACTTATTTCCTGGATTTTTACTATTAGGATTAGATAAACTTGCTAAGTATGGTTCAGAGAGGTCCTTATTCTATACATTATGTTTACAGATAACTTGTGATGGATATGTTAATTTGTATGAGTGAGAGAACAGACTGATAAAATTTTCATTTTTCAGACTTTAAAATACATGGCTATATTACTTTAATCATATGAAATTTAAGAATTCTACCTCTAGAATTTGCTGGGCTCGAAGTTCTTTTTCCATTCTGATTTGTTGTATTCTCTTAATTCTTTCCTACAGGAAAAATTATGACAATTTTAGATAATTAACTATCTAGGTGGAAGGTATTTAAGTGGAATCAAATAATGAAAGATGTAAGTACAGATTTACCAAAGGTTGTCCATGCTCGATATAAATTTTAATTATTTACTTTAACATTATATACATGCCACCTGTCTTAAATTGCTATGACTTTATAAAATGTCTCAAAACAATTTTAAAATACAAATGCTAAATAAGTATATAGAAACAACATAAACCAAGCTGGTTAAACTCAAGTCTTTATAAATATTTGCAAGTACAAGTAATACTCATTCGGAAATAAATATTGGACAGACAAGTAGGATAAAACAGTCTATCAGGAAATCAGGACACCTAAGGATAGTCCTGAGTTACTGTCACTCATTGCATGAACTTGAACAAATAGAACTACTCTTGCATAAAATAGGGGAGGCACTTGCTCTTTTTCTCACTGTCACAATTATATTAAAAAGGTTTTAAAAAGTGCACAGTACATCACGATTGTGTGAAGTATTAACAATTGCCGTAACATGATAAATGACATTTCTTTCAATAAATGCAGCAGGCCAAATACAGAAATAATTTGTAGTAAATTATAAGTGGTGCTCAAATTCTCTAAATGTCATGTACTAGCTATTGTTTGAATTCAGCAATCTAAATTTTGATAATGTGACATTTTCATTTTAAAAAACCATTCCATATGCTATAAGTACATCGTTAACAATTTTTAATTCATATATCCCATTGAAAGTCCCAAATTGGCACTGATGAGGATACTTTTAAAAGAATACACCTAAATACCCATACTTGCAAATTGCAGCTCTCCTAGGACTTTCAGAGTAAACACATTTTATACTACCGTTTACTACAATACTAACCCCTATTTCCAATGCTAGTTGTACCTTTTGAAACTATACTTTAATACATTTTTATTTCTTTTTTTCAATTGATGTGATTGATCCCCTGCAGGATAATGAGATTTCTGGAATTTCTGTTGTGATTTTAGAAGACTGATCACATTGTATGATTTTGCTGATTGTGATCCTAGGTTTTGAATATTATAGCTTGACAAAAATAAACATACAAGTGTATCTTTTGTTTTATTTACAAGTGTTAGAGAAGGTTGCACTGGATACACATTTGAAATATTTCTTTAGATTTAGAACTTCAGACCTAAGTATACTTTGAATTTAATCTTTAATCAAGTCAACAAAAGGCATTCATTATTCTCTTAAGCACAGAAATAGGTATAGAATCATGGCCTTTACTCACCCAGTGTAGAGCTTCCTATTAGTCTGAGAGATTTATATGGATATACGAAAATATACTTGGTAGTGCTTTCATTAGCAATAGCAGAGATAAGCATTATTTATAAATCATTAGAGTGGAAGGAGCCAAGATGGCGGTGTGAGTAGAGCGGGGAAACCTCCTCCAAAAACCACGCATATTTTCGAAAATACAACAAATATGACTATCCCTAAAAGAGAGACAAGAAGATACAGGACAACAACCATGCTACATACACACCTGCGAGAACCCAGCGCCTCCGAAGGGGGTAAGATGGAAGCCACAGCCCGGCGGAACACGAGTGCCCCTCACACCAACTACGGGCGGGAGGAGAGGAGTCAGAGCGGGGAGAGAGAGGGAGCCCAGGACTGCTAAATACCCAGCCCCAGACATCCGCACCAGGAGCACAGACACACAGCGTGTGGCGAGCTGGATACTAGAGAAACGGGAAAGTAAAACCTGCGAGCTGTCCCCAGAGCCAGAGTCCCTGGGACAAAGAAAAGCGAGTGCTTTATGAAAGTGTTCAAGGGACAGTAGCCTCACAGGTGGACGGAACAGCCCCGGCGCAATCAGCCCAGTAACTGGGAATTCTGGGGAACTCCGGGCGCCCCAACCCCCTGGGTGGCAGCGCTACTCGGAGGCCCCTCACGGTGACAAACAGCCTCCCTCCCATTTCCCCTCCGACGTGGCTCCGCCATAGCAGAACAGCAGCCTGAGGCCGGCCACTCCCACGGCAGCAGAGCAGAGCTTCCTCCACAAACCGCCGGGCAAGAATAAGAAACCCTGTCTGCGCACAGCTGAACAGCACAAGCCGCTAGGGGTTGCCGTTTACCCAGGAGAGGAAGGCCACAAACCAGCAAGAAGGGACCTTCACCCAGCCGACATACATGCCAGCTCCCCACAACTATTTCCATCGACATGAAAAGACAGAAGAATTTGATACAGACCGGACTAACCCAGACATCCATCCCTGAGAAGGAACCTGGGGAGATAGACCTAACCACTCTACCTGAAAAATAATTCAAAATAAAGGTCATAACCATGCTGACGGATCTTCGGAGAAATATGCAAGTGCTAAGGCATGAAGTCTGGAGGGAGATTACAGAAATAAAACAATCTCTGGAAGGACTTACGAGCAGACTGGATGAGGTGCAAGAGGCCTTTGATGGAATAGAAATCAGAGAACAGGAATGGAGAGAAGCTGACGCAGAGAGAGATAAAAGGATGTCCAAGAATGAAAGAATATTAAGAGAATTGTGTGGCGTGGCCAAACAAACGGAACAATCTTCAGATTATAGGGGTACCAGAAGAGGAAGAGAGAGAAAAAGGGACAGAAAGTGTCCTACAAGAAACAATTGCTGAAAACTTCTCCAAAATGGGGGAGGAAATAGTTGCTCAGACCACGGAAGCACACAGAATTCCAAAGAGGACAACACCAAGACACATAATAATTAAAATGGCAAACATCAATGACTAGGAAGAGTCTTAAAGAGAGCTAGAGAGAGGGAAAAGGTCACCTACAAAGGAAAACCCATCAGGATATCATCAGACTTGTCAGCAGAAACCTTACAGGACAGAACAGAATGGCATGATATATTTAATGCAACCAAACAGAACGGCCTTGTACCAACAATACTCTATCCAGAACGATTATTATTTAAATATGAAGGAGGGAGTAAACAATTCCCAGACAAGCAAAAGTTGAGAGAATTTACCTCCCAGAAACCACTTTTACAGGGTAATGTACAGGGGCAGCTCTAGATAGGAGCATTCCTAAGGCTAGACAGATGTCACCAGAGCAAATAAAATCACAGCAGAGAAAGCAGACCAACCAAATACTAACTAAAGGGAAAAGATAATATAAACTACACACAAAAGCAGTTAATGGAAACACAAAAGAGCACAGAATAAAACACGCAAAATATAAAGAATGGAGGAGCAGGAATAAGAAAGGAGAGAAATAAAGAATTACCACACAGTGTCTGTAACTGCTCAATAAGCAAGTGAAGTTAGGCAGTAAGATACTAAAGAAGCAAACCTTGAACCTTTGGTAACTACAAATCTAAAGCCTACAATGGCAATAAGTACATATCTTTCAATAATCACCGTAAATGTAAATAAACTGAATGCAACAATCAAAAGACACAGAGTAATACAATGGATAAAAAAGCAAGACCCATCTATTTGCTGCTTACAAGAGACCCACCTCAAACCGAAACACATACAGAGACTAAAAGTCAAGGGATGGAAAATGATATTCCACGCAAACAACAGGGAGAAAAAAGCAGGAGTTGCAGTACTACAAGCAGACAAAATAGACTTAAAAATAAAGAAAGTCACAATAGATAAAGAAGAGCATTACGTAATGATAAAGTGGTCACTGCAACAAGAGGATATAACCATTAAAAATATTTATGCACCCAACACAGGAGCACCACCATATGTGAAACAAATACCAACAGAACTAAAAGGAGCATATAGAATGCAAAGCATTCCTTTTGGGAGACTTAAATACACCACACACTCCAAAGGATAGATCTCCCAGACAGAAAATAACTAAGCATACAGAGGCGCTGAACAACAAACTAGAACAGATGGACCAAATAGACATCTATAGAACTCTATATCCAAAAGCAACACGATACACATTCTTCTCAAGTGCACATGGAACATTCTCCAGAATAGACCAAATACTAGGCCACAAGAAGAGCCTCAGTAAATTCAAAAAAATTGAAATTCTACCAACCAACTTTTCAGACCACAAAGGAATAAAACTAGAACTAAATTGTACAAAGAAAGCAAAAAAGGCCCACAAACACATGGAGGCTTAGCAACGTGCTTCTAAATAATCAATGGATCAACAACCAGATTAAAATATAGATGAAGGAATATATGGAAACAAATGACAATAACACAATGCCCCAAGTTCTGTGGGATGCAGCAAAAGCAGTCTTAAGAGAAAGTATATAGCAATCCACCATATTTAAAGAAGGAAGAAAAATCCCAAATGAACAGTCAAATGTCACAATTATCGAAATTGGAAAAAGAAGAACGAATGAGGCCTAAAGTCAGCAGAAGGAGGGACATAATAAAGATCAACGAAGAAATAAATAGAATTCAGAACAATATATAGAAAAAAAAAATCAATGAAACCAAGAGATGGTTCTTTCAGAAAATAAACAAAATAGACAAGCCTCCAGCCAGACTTATCAAGAGAAAAAGAGAATCAACACACACCAACAGAATCAGAAACGAGAAAGGAAAAATCACGATGAACCCCATAGAAATACAAAGAATTGTTAGAGAATACTATGAAAACCTGTATGCTAATAAGCTGGAAATCCTAGAAGAAATGGACTTCTTAGAAAAATACAACCTTCCAAGACTGACCAAGGAAGAAACACAAAATCTAAACAAACCAATTAAAAGCAAAGAAATTGAAGCGGTAATCAAAAACCTTCCCAGGAACAAAACCCCGGGCCAGATGGATTTACTTCAGAATTTCATCAGACATACAGAGAAGAAATAATACCCATTCTCCTTAAAGTTTTCCAAAAAATAGAAGAGGAGGCAATACTCCCAAACTCATTCTATGAAGCCAACATCACCCTAATATCAAAACCAGGCAAAGACCCCACCAAGAAAGAATATTACAGACAAATATCTCTGATGAACGTAGATGCAAAAATACTCAACAAAATACTACCAAACCAAATTCAAAAATACATCAAAAAGATCATACACCATGACCAAGTGGGATTCATCCCAGGGATGCAAGGATGGTACAACATTCGAAAACCAACCAACATCATCCACCACATACATAAAAAGGACCAACACCACATGACGATCTCCATAGATTCTGAAAAAGCATTCGACAAAATTCAACATCCATTCATGACAAGAACTCTCAACAAAATGGGTATGGAGGGCAAATACCTCAACATAATAAAGGCAACATATGATAAGCCCACAGCCAACATCATACATAATAGTGAGAAGCTGAAAGCTTTTCCTCTGAGAGCGGGAACAAGACAGGGATCCCCATTCTCCCCACTGTTATTCAACATAATACTGGAGGTCCTAGGCACAGGAATTAGACAAAACAAAGAAATACAAGGAACCCAAACTGGTAAAGAAGAGGTTAAACTGTCACTATTCGCAAATGACATGATACTGTACAAAAAAAACTCTAATATGCCCACACCAATATGCAGGTTTGATGCAATCCCTACCAAATTACCAACAACATTGTTCAACGAACTGGAACAAATAGTTCAAAAATTCATATGGAAACACCAAAGACCCCGAATAGCCAAAGCAATCCTGAGAAGGTAGAATAAAGTGTGTGTGTGGGGGGGGAATCTCACTCCCCAACTTCAAGCTCTACTACAAAGCCACAGTATTCAAAAACTGGACAACTACATGTAAGGGAATGAAACCAGATTATTGTCTAACCCCATAAACAAAAGAAATCTCAGAATGGATCAAAGATCTGATTGTAAGTCATGAAACCATAAAACTCTTTAAAGAAAACATGGGCAAAACTTTCTTGGACATAAACATGAGCAACTTCTTCATGCACGTATCTCCCCGGGCAAGGGAAACAAAGGCAAAAATGAACAAGTGGGACTATATCAAGCTGAAAAGCCTCTGTACATCAAAGGACGCCATCATTAGAACAGAAAGGTACCCTGCAGTATGGGAGAATATATTAACAAATGACAGATCCTATAAAGGGTTGACATCCAAAATATATAAAGAGCTCACGCACCTCAACAAATAAAAAGTGAATTATCCAATTAAAAAATTAGTAGAGGAGCTGAACAGACAGTTCTCCAAAGAAGAAATTCAGATGGCCAACAGACACATGAAAAGATGCTCCACATCGCTTGTCATCAGAGAAATGCAAATTAAAAGCACGAGATATCACCTCACCCAGTACCGATCGCCACCATCCAAAAGACAAACAACAAATGTTAGCGAGGTTGTAGTGAGAGGGGAAGCCTCCTACACTGCTGGTGGGAATGTAAATTAGTTCAACCATTGTGGAATGTAGAATGGATGTTCTTCATAAAGCTCAAAATAGACAAACCATTCGACCCAGGAATTCCACTTCTAGGAATTTACCCTAAGAATGCAGCAGCCCAGTTTGAAAAAGACACATCCACCACTATGTTCATCACAGCACTATTTACAATAGCCAAGAAATGAAAGCAACCTAAGTGTCCATCAGTAGATGAATGGATAAAGAAGAGGTGGTACATATACACAGTGGAGTATTCTTCAGCCATAAGAACAAAACAAATCCTACCATTTGCAACAATATGGATGGATCTAGAGGGTATTATGCTCAGTGAAATAAGCCAGGCGGAGAAAGACAAGTAACAAATGACTTCACTCATATGTGGAGTATAAGAACAAAGAAAAACTGAAGGAACAAAACAGCAGCACAATCACAAAACCCAAGAATGGACTCACAGTTACCAAAGGGAAAGTAACTGGGAAGGATGGATGAAAAGGGAGGGATAAGGGCAGGGGAAAAATAAAGAGGGCATTACGATTAGCATGTATAATGTGGGGTGGGGGCCCGGGGAGGGCTGTGCAGTGCAGGGAAGACAAGTGGTGATTCTACAACATCTTACTATGCTGATAGACAGTGACTGGAAAGGGTTTTGTGGGGGGGACTTGGTGAAGGAGGGAGCCTAGTAAACATAATGTTCTTCATGTCATAGTGGATTAAGGATAACAAAATAAATAGAAAAAGGTAAGAACTATGACTGTCCTCAACATTTACCTGTTTTCGTTTCTCAGCCTCCAAAAATTTGGCTTTTGCAGCTTCTTCCTTCTTTATCCTCTTAGCCTGTGCATATAAAATAGGTCTCAAAGTCATGCAACAGCACCACCACAAACTGAATATAATCCTAGACCTGAAAATGGGGCTCCATGCCTCGCAAGGTACAAAACAGTATGTAACATGTATGTAGACAATTACAGATTTCCCCTCAGTTTGTTACGTTTAACGTACTAATTTCACTTCTAAGGTATAGAATACACTTAAGATATACAAAAAATTCTTAAATCGTAACAGTATGTCAGGCTTTCTTCTTCAAACTCTGTAAAAATTCTGAAATAATTTGAGTGTTATTTTACCTTAAAACTTAATTACAGAAAAGTGATGTTAGGTCATTTGTTGTTTGTTCTCTGATTTTTTAAAGTAAAACATGATCAGTGTAGGAAGTTTAGAAAAACGGGATAGATTTTAACAATAAAGGTTAAAGGACAAATAAGTAACATTTTAAAATGCACGTGTCTACTTTATTTGAAGTTTCTTTTGTAATACTTAAAATTTGAGATAAATCCATTACTTAAATAACTTAAATGAAAAATTAAACCCGATTTAACCTACTGTGGTTAAATTCAAGGTTTTTTTCCCTAATATAACAGAAACATAACCTTTCATGAAGCACATCCTGAATATCAAGCTCATGCTATCAAATTTGAGCTTTATGATCTTCAAGTCATTAACTAGTAGCTTCATAATTATCCAGTAGTAATTGCCAATGTACTTTAATATTTTCAATTTGGAGGGTTTTAAAATTAATTTGAAATGGGTAAGGGAATATGTGTACATGTTTTTAGAAGGAAAAGATCTGTAACTGTGAAAACCTCAGCTAACCGCCTTGCTCAGGGAATAAGCCAATTTTTATGGCAACAGTTTCCTGAACAGCTAAGGGTTTGGGTTATAGTAATTTTCAACATTAAAAAGCTTGTTTTGGACAAAAGTACTTTGGATAATTTTGAGACATATACATGTACAGCTTAGACACAGTACACTTAACATAATTTGGCTTTTTCTTGAGGACTTGGGCAGTTATTCTTGACATCAGTTACTATACTACACAGTTTGATAACAGAAATGCCTTTGGGCCAGTAAGGTGTTGAAAATTGCTTCCTATTTAACTACCAGATTACAGACTGTTGCTAAGCTTTGGAGTTTCTGTTTATCCTATTTTCCCTTGCTGTCTTTTAGCTATTCCTTTTGCTGTTGCCAGCATGTCCTTGAGCCCTATTCTGTCAGCCCAGTTCTGCTGAACTCAGAAAACAAACCTGGTTAAAATATTTCCACATTAAACACTTACTTTTACTTTTGTCATATTTTATTTCTAAATGAAAAGCAGGTATCTAACTATAAGACTTAATGACATTTTGAAAAGTTAAGAGCGTGAGTTTTAGCATATGATCTTTATGACTATATTGGCTATTGAGAGGTTTCCCCTTTCTTTTTTTTCCTTTACTTATTTCCTGGATTTTTACTATTAGGATTAGATAAACTTGCTAAGTATGGTTCAGAGAGGTCCTTATTCTATACATTATGTTTACAGATAACTTGTGAAGGACATGTTAATTTGTATGAGTGAGAGAACAGACTGATAAAATTTTCATTTTTCAGACTTTAAAATACATGGCTATATTACTTTAATCATATGAAATTTAAGAATTCTACCTCTAGAATTTGCTGGGCTCGAAGTTCTTTTTCCATTCTGATTTGTTGTATTCTCTTAATTCTTTCCTATAGGAAAAATTATGACAATTTTAGATAATAAACTAAATATCTAGGTGGAAGGTATTTAAGTGGAATCAAATAATGAAAGATGTAAGTACAGATTTACCAAAGGTTGCCCATGCTCGATATAAATTTTAATTATTTACTTTAACATTATATACATGCCACCTGTCTTAAATTGCTGTGACTTTATAAAATGTCTCAAAACAATTTTAAAATACAAATGCTAAATAAGTATATAGAAACAACATAAACCAAGCTGGTTAAACTCAAGTCTTTATAAATATTTGCAACTACAAGTAATACTCATTCGGAAATAAATATTGGACAGACAAGTAGGATAAAACAGTCTATCAGGAAATCAGGACACCTAAGGATAGTCCTGAGTTACTGTCACTCATTGCATGAACTTGAACAAATAGAACTACTCTTGCATAAAATAGGGGAGGCACTTGCTCTTTTTCTCACTGTCACAAATAAATTAAAAATGCTTAAAGAAGTGCACAGAACATCGTGATTGTACGAAGTACCAACAACTGCTGTAACATGATAAATGACATTACTTTCAATAACTACAGTAAGCCAAATACAGAAATAATTTGTAATAACTTATAAGTGGTGCTCAAATTAGTTAAATGTAATGTACTAGTTATTGTTTGAATTCAGCAATCTAAATTTTGATGTTACATTTTCATTTTAAAAAACCATTGCATATGCTATAAGCACATCGTTAACAATTTTACATTCGTAAATCCCTTTGAAAGTCACAAATTGGCACTGACGAGGATACAGTTTAAAAAAATACACCTAAATTGCCCTACTTGTAAATTGCAGCTGTCCTAGGATTTTCAGAACCAACACATTTTATACTACTGTATATTACCATACCCACCCCCATTTCGAGATGCTAGTTGTACCTTTTGAAACTATACTTTAATACATTTAAATTTCTTTCTTTGCAGTGATGTTATTAATTCCCTGCAGGGATCCAGCGCAGGATAATGAGATTTCTGGAATTTCTGTTGTGATTCTAGAAGACTGATCACATTCTATGATTGTGCTGATTGCGATCCTAGATTTTGAATATCATAAGCTCACCAAAAATAAACATACAAGTGTATCTTTTATTTCCAAGTCTTACAGAAGGTTGCACTTGATCCACATTTGAAATATTTATTTAGATTAGAACTTTAGACAAAAGTATACTCTGAATTTAATCTTTAATCAAGTCAACAAAAGTCATTCATTATTCTCTTAAGCACAGAAATAGGTATAGAACCTTGGACTGAACTCACCCAGTGTAGAGCTTTGTTTTAGTCTGAGTGATTTATATAGATGTACATTGGCAGTACTTTCATTTGGAATATCAGAAATAAACATTATTTATAAATTATTACGATATGTGTTCACCTTGTAATATTGAGTATCCATCCAATGAACTGGGCATTTTATATAAAGTAGCTAATTGATCATTTAAAAAAATAACAATACAGGAGTTGAAATTATCTTCTTTTCACCTAAGAGAAAATTGAAGCTCGTAGAAAATAAATATTTTGCCTATAGTCACACAGTGAGTGCAGAGCCCTGGTCAGTTCCCACTGCCTCTGCTCCTGCTTCATAACAATGCCCCCTGACACTTCCGGAAAACTGCCTTGAGGACTGTCGGCTGGTATTTTTGGCCCACTAGGTGGAAAAAATAATCTCGAGGATGAGAAACACATGCTATTATTTTAATTATTTCATTCTAGATCTACTGCAAACTTTAAAATAGACTCTGCACGACTTTAATTTACTTTGCTGGCAATTAGGAATAAGTCAGATGGTAATCTAAGACTAGTCTCAGAGAAGCATCTTGATCAATGTCTAATAGCAGGTCACTTGTATTACTGCTCCTGGAACGTTGGAAAATCAATTTTTTTTTTTTGATGAGTAGCACACTATGTAGGCTTAGGTCACACAAAGCCTAATTTGAAATGCTAATGGCATACAACTGGTCTCAAGCCATTAGGAAATTGGATAAACTATTAAAAACTGTAACAGAAACAACAGTATTTCAGCTTCAAAGGAACTTATTTTCACATATACTCTAGTAGGCAGTAAATATTTACAGTATTTTAATAAATATATTCATCACACTATATATTTTAAAGTCAACCTTACAGTGCCTTTAGCAGTTACAATTAACAAACTAAGAAAACAATTCAAGTTTACATTAAATTACAGTTAGGGAGTAGACCAAACATTTTGATGTTTTATGTCTATCTTTTAGAAAGCAAGCATTTGCTTTGTGCCAGTCACTGTGGTAGGCACTTTACATTCATTCAATTTTCACATAATACAATTGTTTTTCTTTTGCAGTGGAGGAAATCAAGGCTGAGAGGTTAACTAATTCATCTACGGTCATAAATTATTAAGTAGGAGAGCCGATATTTAACTCTACAAATTACCTACATGCATGACTACAAATTCTAAATTCTCTATCTCAATTCTACATCAACTCTAATCATACTGCTTTAGTCAATACTGAAAGTATTTAAGTAAATGTATTCATTCCATTATTAGAGATAACCACATCAAAAACAAACCAAGCCATTATTTAGCAGCTTGTCTATATAACAACTGACTCAGAAATAACTACTTGCAGTTTAAAATTTTTTAAAGAATAGTACTTCCCCCCATTTCCTTTTTGCTTTAATAGTTCGATGAGTATGTGGAGATAGGAGAGCAGTTTACACATTCCCATCTTAAAGGAAGTTCAGTATATTGCCATGTAGGCTTTATGTGTAAGAGTTAAAAAATTATTTCACCTACCTTATACTTAATTTTAAAAACTACACAGAGGAGAGCACTGGATAAAACACTGGATATGCGAAAATAATGCTTTCTCATTTTCGGGGATAATTTTTAAACATTCAGAAGCAATGGGACCAAATCTTCAAAGTTGTTCAAGATGTTAATTTATATTCAGGCTATCAGGATACTAAAAGTACTTACATAATTGTATTGTTTGGTATCATTTCTTTAGAGACTTGGTTTAAAATTGAGGTGAATTTTAAATAAAGGAAGATGATAACTCTCTAAATAAGATATATAACAAGTATGAAAGTTATTTCAGAAATCAAAATAAGAATAATGTACATATATACATAAGTAAATCGACTCCCAAAGTACCACCTATGTTATAAAACCGGTTGAGTGCATGAACATACCTGTTGTTTCATAATCTTTATCTGCTCTTTTTGCTGTCGCTTCTCCTCAGCAGCCATTATTGCTATGATGAAAAGCCAAAACACAGGTATCGTCAGAAAAGGAACAAAGAAGAGAAGCCTCCTGTGAACTCCCAGTACTCACTCTTCAAGTTTATGTTTTCGTTTAACTCACTCACCTTGTTGTTTTTTAGCTTCTTTGGCAATGTGAGCCTGTTCCTGCTTTTGGAGTTTTCTCAAAAGCTTTATTTGTGCTGCTTGTTGGGCTTTTTCTGAAAAACACAAAATTTCAAGGAATACTTTTAACAACTTTACCTGTTAACCTAAAAACAATTATCTATGTGAATGGCATCATGTAAAGGACATACTTTTTAAGAAAATTTTTTAGATACCAGGTAGAAAAATGGTGTGGCAGAAAATACCACGCTTACTTCCTTTAGAAATTGCCCAACTTTTTCATCACATACAGCCCCATACACAGAAGCACACAAAAATGATGCTTCTCTTAATCCTCATCACAGAAGCTAATTTAAGTACTTTTTTTTTCACATTTCACATAATCCCTGTTTAGGAGGAAACTAGCTGCTAATATGGAAAAAGAATGATTTAGCTTTAGTCTTAAAAATAACAATAAAGCAAAAGAACTCAAAATAGAATACAAAGCCCCCCCTCCAAACATGGTATTTCACTCAGCTATAAAAATGGTAGTTTCTGAATCCAGTGATAATTGCATTTATGAAACAGAGGGACTAAATCTAAATAAAAACAATACAGAATATCAACAAGGTTTAAGGACAATCTAGTTCTCATTATTTTCAAGGACAAATGTATGAAACTGGGAGAGATCTACATACTTAGTGGCCCCAATTCCTCATTCCTCCCTTTATCCATGTTACTTGCAAACGGGACTTTGCAGTTCCTTTCATCAAGAAGTGAAATCTACTTTCTTGTCCCTTGATACTAACTTCAGACACGTGGTCTTTGGACACCAGGATGTTAGCAGTTGTAACTGCAAGTGCATGTTTCAGAGTGTACTCTGAACTTGTACAAGTGTAGTTTCACTCTTCTGTCTTGACCTTTATCATCAGGACATGTTAAGGCTACGCTGCCAGAGGCTGGAACACAGGGAGTCAGCTGACTCCACACACGTGAACAAACCCAGGTAAGATCAGTAGAGCTGCCTACCTTACCTGCGGTGGACTCTATCAGCCTGACCGATTACCATGTGGCATTGTTCACCACTGAGTTTTGCGGGTGCTTGTTTCCCAGCATTACTGTGGCAATAGGTGACTGATACAGAAAGCTTGTAATGTCATGCTTTCTTCTGCTGGCAAACTTGGTCAGAATACTTCTAACTATAAAAGTGGTCTATCATAACATCATTTACAAAATCACTCTAGAATACTTAACATTAGATATTGCTTTAAATTTTGTAGCAGATGAAGAGTTTTAAGAAACCTATATATTATATTCTCACTAGTAATGAATATGCTCGAATAGAACCCAAATCACTTGAACTCTACTAATAATCATTTATTGACCTGCCATATTAAATGTACATGATCTTGTTTAATCTTCATAACAACCTTACAGGATATGCAACATTACACACAGTTACAAATGAAATAACTAAGGCTCATAGAGGTTAAATTGCAGAGCCAAGATATAAACCCATGTCTTTCTGACTCCAGGTCTATATATGCTACTAGTCCTATGAACCTTTAAGAAAATTTAAATGCCTGGAGATTTTAAAAAGGACTGAACCATAGTGTTCTGCGACAGCTGAGAAACTCTGTAATGTATATGGTATGTATTTCTGTGTGAATTTATCAGCAATTTTAAACTCTACACAAGTGCACAGTTAACTTTTATTTTTAAACCCTTGGGACAGAAAAACACAAAAAAGTTCAACTCGCTATCTTTTCACTTGAGCAAGGAAGACATAACTTTGGTAAGTCATTAAAAATTCATATAGCTTAAAATTTTTTATTATGAGCAGTTAGAGAAGATGGGAAAAATAGGTTAAAGAATCAGGCACACTACGGAGGAAGTACGAGAAGTTAAGAGGCACAGAAACTTCACCCAGGCTCTGAGGAATGAGCTACTACCAGCATCTCATTTATTTGGTTTATGACTGTTGAATATATTATCTGTGATGACTAACTTTTGAAATGGTAACTTGACAAGTATCTTTTATGCTTTAGGAAATTACTTTCTTAGATATCAAAAAGAAAAGTTTACTTTTCAAATAACGTGTTTAAACTTGTCTAAACCAGAATGTATCTAACAATTGGCAGCACTTTCCTTCTGCAGTGGCCTATCTTAAAACAATGAATCATTGTACAGCAATGGCATTTCAGATTCTATGATCAATAAAATTGACTGGTATATTAGTAGATATATTAGAGCATTTGAGATATTAACAGTATTGGCCAATTAACAAGCTAATTTGTTTATATAGTTTGAAAGTCTCTTTTATATGCAAACTGTCAGATTCTTATCTCTATTCTGAGAAGATAGAGGGCTCTCATTTCACATTCAAAATCCACATTTTATTTTATTGTTCTAAACCTTCCTTCAAATTAAGTCGCTTTACAAGCCTAGATGAGTCCAACTAGGATAACAAAATATGACAGAAACTTCTAGAATCTCCTCTGACAACACCCCAAAGCGTTAATGTAGAAGTCTTTCAGAATAAAAGGGGTCACAAGGTGACTCATTTCTACTTTCTTTCCTTCCCAAGAAAGAACATGCATATTATACCAAATATACTTGTAAATATTAATAACATTTACTTACATTAACTATTTGATATTTATATACATGTTGAGAAAAAACATGTACATAGGTCAAAGGTAACATAACTTACAAAATGCAATATAATAGAAGGGAGAGCTACGTCATAGAATACAGACCAATTTGAAATCTAAAACGGGAGAAAACACTGGGCAAAAGTTGAGTGATTACCTTCTATTTTCTTAAAATAAAATTAGTTAATTTTGCAAATCTGAAGTTGCCATTTTGAATACCATGTATGAATGGTACTTGTGATAGACATGCAAAACAGGCGTGAAAATCCCTTGCTTTGGTTATCAGTTAATTTCAAGCTTTCCTATTTTATGTAAAAAATGAACACTTCCCACTATTATACATTCTTCAGAAAAGTCAGTGGTTTATTGACAATACTAATTTTAAAAATTCATCATGTATGTATATATCTTCATATATTAACATTTTTTAAACCTCCTCTACTAACTATTTAGGAGAGATTAAGGTCTTAATAGTACCCCAATGAAATAACATATAAAGTACTAAATTAACGTACTAAAGGAGACAAAGACTTACAGGACATTAAGTTACAGGCCAGGCAGTTAACTTATATGCCACTGGTGGAAGTATGAATTGGAACAACCTCTTTGGAGACAATATTTGCCTGCTTTCTACCAAAATTGAAAATGCACATACCCTTGGAGTAGAGATTCTATCTCTAAAATTTTATACTGTGGATAGCCATACCCGTCAAAGAATGAAGATATGTGTAATGTTTTTATTGCAGCATTGTTTGCGATAGCAAAGATCAGGAAAAAAGCTGCAACACTCATCGAAGGAGACTGAGTAAGTGAAGTATGGTAGAGCCATACTTTGCCTCACCTACTATTCAGCCACTGGAAGTGTAAGGTTGATTTTTAAGTGCTGTATAGAAAGATGCTCAAGAAAAATTAAGTGCAAAAAAACAAAGCTGAATGGTATATACACCAGTAAGTTCATTTATTTTAGAAATCAAAAAGAACATATACATATATGAACATCACATATGTACGTGTACACATAAGTATGTGCTTCAATGTGTGTCTGTGAGTGTATGTACACACTTCTAGGTAGACTACCAAAAACCTATTAATTATGATCCAACTTGTGAGTGTCTTTCATTTTAAAGTCAGTGAGAGTCAATGTCTTATTTGAAAGCATTATGCTCTATGAGCTTTCATCATGCATACTTGTTTTATAATGAAAACAACAGAGCTACAGAGAAGTCAGTATTATACTGGTGTATACAATAAATAGAAGTCAGTCAAGCTTTCCCTTCCGAAAAAAAAAACTATGAGAAGTAGTAAAATCCTGTCAGTCTTTTAAGTCAGTTTTTATTATTAAACCCTTATGGATATTATGTTTATGATACAAGCATGTATTGATATACATTTATATATATATGCTTATGAATATAAGACATGAACACATTGATAGATATCGAGACAGCCTCAAGAGGCTTCACACTTGTAACTAGTTAATTCAAACTTCATAGCAGAACTATTTTATTTTAGTCAGCATTCTCTGTGTGAGACACAGCATGGGAACTTCATGTTGATAATTCATGATAATTTTGAATCATGAACACATTTGAGGTTACTTTGAGCACGTTGTACTTGATGAATGATACTTTCTGGTGATCTTAAGATACTTTTTGACCTAAGTTTATTAGTTGGGCATTTTGAAAATAAATGTTATATATCCAGGCTACAGAAGAACCCAAACTAAGACTTGCCACTAATTGGAGTTCTTTGACTGAAAATTTACTCCACAGATCCACATATTTTGGAGTTACTCCCTTGTACCACCGCAAGGAATTGGGAGCTGTTCAAATGAGTTTCCAGCCTGAAAAG
Organism: Manis pentadactyla; assembly: GCF_030020395.1. NCBI lineage: Eukaryota > Metazoa > Chordata > Mammalia > Pholidota > Manidae > Manis > Manis pentadactyla. The sequence continues at coordinate 71,771,416 of NC_080034.1, forward strand.
TTCATCACCTACCTTTGTAATTCTAAACACACAGGGCATGATGTGTTTACGAGTATGATTCTTGAAAGGCGCTTATTAAATCAAAGAACTCCAGTTACCAGTGGGACTCCTTATTTTCTCATTTTATTTGAACACAATCACCTACCTTTTAGAAACTGAGAGTAGTTATCAATCATTCCTATGTCAAATACATGTAGAAATACTTAACACATTTTAGTACAGTTCTTACAGTGACGGATACATGTTCCCTACCTTGAGCTTGCAGTTGTCTTAGCAATTTGCCATCTGTGTTATCTACACATTCAGCACCGCCAACATCAGGAGGCCGACCGCTCCGCTGTCTCACGCTGGTATCCTCTCCTGGTCGCTCTCCCTCTGGATCCGGTGGTCGTCCCCCATGAGCTTCCATTGCCCTCACACGGGGAATGGCATCCTCTTCTTTCAAAGGACACCACTGCATTCCCTGTTAAGTAACATTTTATAGAAATAAAATATTATCAACAAAATAAACACAAGTGATCAATATGTCAGAAAATTCTAGGGAAACCTACACATATTAATTTTTATAAAGCTGTTGTAACCTTTAAAAATTTTAGTTTCTAATTCAAGTTACATTTAGAATTGTTCATGGCTTTTGGTATATATTTCGTATTCTTACTTTAATTATTTCAACTTTAAATACACTGACAGATATATACCTGGACCTATAAACATATATAGACATACATCTTAATCACCATTTCTGAACCATAATGACTGTAAAGTTGGCGGGTATTTGAAAAGATTAGTTGAGTGATGACACCTCTACGGATTGCTCTCAGGAGCATCAGTTCAACCAAACATGAAGCTATCCAAATAACAAACAAAAGACTCTCTTTATAGAAAAAACACAGCTAATAAATCAAGAAGGAATGTAAGAGTCAGACTATTACCATTTTGCAATATCTCATGGATTAATGGATCTAAGCTTTACATTTGAATGGTTGCCAATCACCAAAAAAGGGAGACAACTGGACCGACAGAAGGAGGTTCACTTCATCACCTATAAACTAATCCTCCCCCTCCCAAAAAACAAAACCTGGAAATGATTAAGCCTCCAGATTAAATCACTAAAACTTAACGGGGAAAATTTACTTGCCGTATATATTAAACTACACGGCAAAATCCAGTCTGAAGGAAATCCCACAAATTACCCAGTTTATTCAACAAACAAATTTCAAGAAGTGAAAACACTGTGGGAAGACTAAAGGGGCCTTAAAGCATGTATCAAACATGCCCAATGTTTGGATCTTACCTAGATTTTGATTCAAATAGACAAACTGTCCGGAAATTCTGACAGTTAAGAATTTAAACAATGAAAAGTTTGAACAATGTCTGATATTTGATGATATCAAGAAGTTATCATTTTAAATTATGATAATGCTATTCTCATACTTTTGTAGAAAACAAGAATTCTTATCTTTTAGACACACTTGCAGATGAAGTACAATGTCTAAGATTTGCTTCATCAGATTATGGAAGAGGAGGAGTAGATGGGAATATATGTAAAACAATATTGTTCATATGATAATTTCTAAAGCTGATGATAGGTACATGATGTACATTCTTTTGTCTACTTTTGTGATATTTCAGATTTGCCACTTTAAGTCTCCTCATGGGAACATATACACCAGCATAACGCTAGTGTATTACAGGAAGAAGCCTGCTTAGTGCATAGGTAATAATCAAGAGCTGGCTGTCCTCCGTAAGGCATCAAAACAAATACACTGTTACATGACCTTATTTGGAGTCCAAAGTACCATGTCCACACATAGGAAAAGCATCCTTTCAAAATAACCTTTCCAAAACAATTTTAAATTACCTTATACTCCTTTCTTGACAGAGAATTCCTTTGCTGTGAACGTTAAGAAAATTTTTAAATGTTTCTTATTCCTTCAAAGAATCTCAAAGCAGGATTCAGCCTGAACCACTCTGGGCACTTCTGCAGCCAGAGCCAGCAGTCCTGACCGCCCTTTATGCTGTGGTGCCAGGCTCAGAATCATGGCATATGATGACCTCATAGAGTGGGTGCCATGGACACAAGCACTGCTCTTTCCCCATCATGGAGGACAGTTAGACCCCACAGTCCAAGCACCGTGCTTTGTCCGAGGCATTTTGAATGCACTCTTTACTTTAATCTTCATAATCATTTTACCTAGGAAGGTGGGTTTTACTGTCCCTGTATTACCATTGAGGGAATCACACACCAAGTGAGGTTAAATCGTTTCCTGAGGTGCCCTGGCAATAAGGAACGGAAATGTGTGATTTGAACCCAGGACTGTCTCTCTCTAAAACCTGGGGTATTAGCCACTACATGTACTTCACTGATATTACAAAGACATTTTTATACTTGATACTCATCACAATATTCAGGCATGAAAGCACAGTCAAGATGATGCTATGGCAGGGTTACAGAAAAAAACCAATGCATATACTCAGTGTCTACATGTCAAAAAAATATCTAAACTAAATCTGTTCAGTAATTCCTATTTTAAATAATAATTCTGACGAGAGAATTTTTGCTGAGATTTCAAATGAAGTCAGTGGGATCAGCACTTGTACTAACTGCATTTTTACACCATGAAACACTAAGAAGGAAGCCAGCAGAACAGCTTTATGTTCACCAGCATGGGGAGATTTTGACTGAATTTCAAGGGTTCCATCAATTAATCTTTTTTTTATCCAGTAATAATTTTTACAGTTATATTTTATTCAGATAGGAAAATATACCTGTGTCCAAAAAGGTACAGATTATGTTGATGTCCAAAATTCACCTGACAAATGACATCATTTACATTTTGCTTTTGGCATTTATAAATAAATACTTTCTAAGGTGTTTCATGTATTGGGCTATCTTCTAACTCCAGGATTTCATAAAATGAGAAATGGATTGTTAGGAAAATCTCAACCTAGTATTAAAACTTTAATTCACTCAACAGTCAAAACAATTGTGGGTGACGAAAAAAAGTAGTATTTTTTCTCAGTAAGCTTTTCCTTAGAAAAAGCAAATTAAATTTATATCATTTGATTCCTATGCTTTTTCATCATTCAGAAATTATGCATAAAAAGTTTATTCTTTTTTTCTTTATTTCTAAGACTAAGATAGTAAATGGTTCTTGAAAATAATCTTTAAGATCTAAAAGAAACAGGATAAAGAGAAAAAAGATGACTAAGAAGATAGAGATGGTGACAGATCAAGCCTTTTATACCGTTATAATTCTCCTTTCTACAGTTACTAATTTAAATCTTTCAGTAACACATTCATTTCTATAAATACTACGGTGAGAGAGAAGAAAAAAAAGGTTTATGGAAACATACAAAAGCATAACGCTAGTGTATTACAGGAAGAAGCCTGCTTAATGCATAGGTAATAAAGAAGAGCTGGTTGTCCTCCGTAAGGCAATCAAAACAAATACACTGTTACATGACCTTATTTGGAGTCCAAAGTAGTATTTCCAGACATAGGAAAAGCATCCTTTCAAAGTAACCTTTCTAAAACAATTTTAAATTACCTTATACTTCTTTTTTGACAGAGAATTCCTTTGCTGTGAACGTTAAGAAAATTTTTAAATGTTTCTTATTCCTTCAAAGAATCTCAAAGCAGGATTCACCTGAACCACTCTGGGCACTTCTGCAGCCAGAGCCAGCAGTCCTGACTGCCCTTTATGCTGTGGTGCCAGGCTCAGAATCATGGCACATGATGACCTCACACAGTGGGTGCCATGGACACAAGCACTGCTCTTCCCCCATCATGGAGGACAGTTAGACCCCACAGTCCAAGCACCGTGCTTTGTCCGAGGCATTTTGAATGCACTCTTTACTTTAATCTTCATAATCATTTTACCTAGGAAGGTGGGTTTTACTGTCCCTGTATTACCATTGAGGGAATCACACACCAAGTGAGGTTAAATCGTTTCCTGAGGTGCCCTGGCAATAAGGAACGGAAATGTGTGATTTGAACCCAGGACTGTCTCTCTCTAAAACCTGGGGTATTAGCCACTACATGTACTTCACTGATATTACAAAGACATTTTTATACTTGCTACTCATCACAATATTCAGGCATGAAAGCACAGTCAAGATGATGCTATGGCAGGGTTACAGAAAAAACCAATGCATATACTCAGTGTCTACATGTCAAAAAAATATCTAAACTAAATCTGTTCAGTAATTCCTATTTTAAATAATAATTCTGACGAGAGAATTTTTGCTGAGATTTCAAATGAAGTCAGTGGGATCAGCACTTGTACTAACTGCATTTTTACACCATGAAACACTAAGAAGGAAGCCAGCAGAACAGCTTTATGTTCACCAGCATGGGGAGCTTTTGACTGAATTTCAAGGGTTCCATCAATTAATCGTTTTTTTTATCCAGTTACAATTTTTACACAGTTATATTTTATTCAGCTAGGAAAATATACCTGTGTCCAAAAAGGTACAGATTATGTTGATGTCCAAAATTCACCTGACAAATGACATCATTTACATTTTTGCTTTTGGCATTTATAAATAAATACTATCTAAGGGCGATTCATGTAACCGGCTATCTTCTGACTCCGGGATTTCATAAAATGAGAACTGGATTGTTAGGAAAATCTCAAGCTTGTATTAAAACTTTAATTCACTCAACACTCAAAACAACTGTGGGTGATGAAAAAAAGAAGTATTTTTTGTCAATAAACTTTTCCTTAGAAAAGGCAAATACAATTTATATCATTTGATTCCTATGCTTTTACATCATTCAGAAATTATGCATAAAATGGAGTTTATTCTTTCCTTAATTTCTAAGACTAAGATAGTAAATGGTTCCTGAAAATAATCTTTAAGATCTAAAAGAAACAGGATAAAGTGAAAAAAGATGACTAAGAAGATAGAGATGGTGACAGATCAAGCCTTTTATACCATTATAATTCTCCTTTCTACAGTTACTAATTTAAATCACTAGCAGTAACACATTCATTTCTATAAATACTATGGTGAGAGAGAAGAAAAGGTTTATGTTTTTTCAGACTGAATGAAATAATCATAGTAAATGAGTAAAGTTCACTCTACACTGTAACACATACCAGTATACTATTAGGCTGTGATGCGTCATCATAAAGACAGTTTCCGCTACTTAAGACACTTGAGGCACCTACTCTATACAGGCACATTCTCTACAGAGGTTAAGTGGGAGAGCGTCCTCTCCTCAAAGGACAAGCATCTCTAACTGGGACCTCAGACTCGGGTCACTGACTCAGGCGATCCCAGAACGTCACCCTGAGTAGGTGATGAGTCTGAAAAAGGATGCAGAGGTCGGGACAGAAAGTTGTCTCAAATGTCCACTTAACAAATAAAGATGGTCTGACTTAGGGCCTGAGAACTAGAGCTAGAAAAGCAGGTAAATAATGAGGCTCTTTTCTTGGAGAGAGGACTGCCTGGATGTGAGGGAAAGAAGCCCGACTGGAGACCAGGCAGGTCTGAAGTGGCCTCTAAGTAACATGGAAAAGGCAAAGAGTAGTAAAGTTTTCTTCCAGAACCAAGTTAACATAGAAGATGGAGAAATACTTGAGGAAAATGGCAAATAAATTTATTACTTTCAAGTATTTCAAGATTAGAAAAATTACCTCAAATGAATTGATTTTAGAATGTTTCCATTATTCAGAATTTTTTTAAGATTATGAAATTTTATTTAAATGTGAGTTTCTATTTCAATATTCCCATTACTCTTCATAAATGATACTCCAAAGTATAGCTAAACGTCTCATGAGCAACTGGTCTGTGTTCACTGTGCCTTGTGGACACTGAGCTGTCTAAGTAACTGGACTTCCTGTCTCACTGACAACCAGAGTCCCCTGTCCACCGGCCCGTGTTCAGGTCTTAATAGGACGTGTGATCAAGTCTCACTTGTGCCTTTATATCGTTGCTGTCTTTATGTTCCTTTTGTTGCTCCCATTTTTGTTTGAGTTTATATACTTCAGGATGGTTTAATAGGGAGGGGAGCAGTAAATAAGTAAATGAGGGAACCCATTCCACCAAAAGTCAGCTTTCACTGAATGATTTGCCAACTTACTGAGATTTTTCTTTTCTTGAAGCATACTTGCATATAGTAAAACGCATAAATCTTAGGTACAGAGTTTGAGGGGTTTAGACAAATGTATACATGCATGTAATCCACACACTAATCAAACTGAAGAACAATGCCATCACATGAGAAAGAGCCAATATATTCCAACCTCAAGTTTGGGGATTTCAAAAAAACCTATTCTGAAGTATAATAAACTTCAGAATAATAAACACATCCACTTAAAGTGTACAATTTGATCACATTTACATATATTATTCAATTATGAATCTACAATCACAATCAAGCAAAAAGCATTTCGATTACCTCCCAATGATTCCTTCTGCCCCTTTACAGTGCAGTTTTCTCTCTACTCCTGGCCACAGGCAACTAGTAATTTGCTTTTTGACAACGTAGTTTTCTTTTCCTGTAAATTTATAAAATGGGAACCATGCAATATGTACACTATTTCATCTGACTTCTTTCTTTCAGCCTAATTAGTTTAAGATTCATTGATAATGTGTGTATCAACACTTCTTTTTCTTTTTATTAGAAAGTGGTATTTCCTTATAGAGATGTACCACTTTTCAAAATCCACTCTCCAGTTAGTGGGTATTATTTCTAGTTTCGGGCTATTGTGAATGAAGCCACTATGAACATTTGAGGCATTTCCATGTGGGTATATTTTTCCATTTGTCTTAGGTAAGTACTAAGAAGTGGGATTGCTAGGAGATACAGTGTTTATTTTTAGGAATTTCTAAAGTGCTTGTATTGTCTCATATTCCCACTTGCAATGTTGAGAGTTCCAAATGCTTCAAACTCTTGCCAACGTTTGTTATTATTAGTCTTTAAATGTAGCCATTGAATGGGTTAGTCTACTGGTATGTATTTATGCTTTTAATTTGCATTTTGAGATAATCCCATTTATCAATCTTTAATTTATGCATTGCGCTTTGGTGCCAAGAACTCTTCCCCTTCTCCTACTCCTGAATAGTTCTGTGTTCTCTTCTGAAACTCTTACACTTCACATGTTGGCTTATGATCAATTTTGAGTTCATTTTGTTTGTTTGTTTGAGAGGGCATCTCTCATATTTCTTGATCCAATGGTGGTTAACAATAAAATTCTGTATAGGGGACTCAATGCACAATCATTAATCCACCCCAAGCCTAATTCTCAACAGTCTCCAATCTTCTGAAGCATAACGAACAAGTTCTTACATGGTGAACAACTTCTTACATAGTGAATAAGTTCTTACATGGTGAACAGTGCAAGGGCAGTGATATAACAGAAACTTTCAGTTTTGATCACGCATCATGAACTATAAACAATCAAGTCAGATTTGATTTTTATACTTGATTTATATGTGAATCCCACATTTCTCCCTTATTATTATTATCTTTTTTTTAGATAAAATGCTGGAGTGGTAGGTAGATGCAAGATAAAGGTAGAAAACATAATTTAGTGCTCTAAGAGGGCAAATGTAGATGATCAGGTCTGTGCCTGTAGACTGAGTGTTAATCCAATCTAGACAAGGGCGACAAAACATCCATGTATGCAGAAGATTTCTCTCAAAACAGGGGGGGTGAAGTTCTAAGCCGCACCTCTGTTGATCCCCAATTTCTCACCTGATGGCCCCCCTGCGACTGTGCCTGTCTTAGGTTGTTCCTCCCTTGAGGAATCTTACCCGTCTCTGGCTAACCAGTCATCTTCCGGGGCCATACAGGGAAATGTAAAGTTGGTGAGAGAGAAGCAATATTGTTTGACAAGGTTAGCTTTTTACTTCTTTGCAGATTTATGCCCTGTGGCTTCTATGCCCAGCATTTGTCTTCAGGTATCTTTACCACTTGGAAGAACTATGATACTCGGTAAATTTGATATGAGGCACGAATTCTATTTAAGGGTTGTAATTAGGAAGGAAGAAGAAAAGCTACAGAAGTAGCAGACGGAAGAAAACATGGGAAGATTGATTATTTCTTTGACATATCTTCTTGTAGAGTAACGTAAGCATGTACAGGTTTTATCAAACTACTAATTAAATTGCATACACACATAACAATAATAGGAATACAGCTACATAACAAAAGCAGACCTACAATTACCAGCCATATCCCTTACTGAGATTTTTTTTGCTGTTGTTTTGTTCTTTAAGTTTTAGTATCACCAAACCTTTGCTTCAAGTATTTCCTCTCAGATCTGCAGTCCTAGGCAACTGTCAATTTCTCACATTAATATTTGGGATGCCTAGCACTTCCTGACTGATCAATGTTATATAAATGAATGAATGAACTTACATTTTTCACAATTGGAAACTGTACCTATTCTAGGCCTTGCCTGAAATACCTGTGGTGAATGTTTTAAACCTGGATTAAGGTGTCTGGTCTGACGGTTTTAGGTCTGTTAGTCATTCAGTGAATTGATCATTTACCAAATTATTTCTGGCTAAACAATTTTCAGTAAATTTAACTATAGCTCAAATAAAACAATGTTACCTTCTTTTTTTAAAAAAACCACCTTTCTATTTGTAAGTGTACTTCCAGAATCCCTTATTTCCTGGTAATTAGTTTATAAAAAGACTTTTGGAATATCTTACCTAAAAGAGAATTAATCTTAAAGGCCTGCTTATATATATATATATATTCTTCACATTGCAGATGAGGGAATTAAGGCCTAGAAAAGTAGGCTACAGAGGGGATTCTGAAAAGACCGTGGCAGAAAAACCCTGGGATCACCTCTTCTCATGTACACACCTAGGAAACTACATGCAATATGCCCCACTCTGGAAATAACCTAAAGACAAAACAGAATTTCCATAGCTAATGACAAGAAGAGGCCACACTGAGAAGGGTAAAAGGGCAGAGCTGTGGTCAGCCCCATCTCCTGTCCTGCCCCACCCCCCATGAATGAGAGGGAGCAGGCATGGGGGGTGAGGGGATGAAGCCTACACCAGGGCCGCCCCAGGAAGATGAGCCCTCTGGCTTTGAGAATCAGTGTGGCTGAACTCTGGGACGGCCAGAGGACTCTCGGAGGCCTAGCCTCTGCTCCTGGAGGACGGGTGTGCTGATGATCCATCTGAGACCCAGCAGTTTGAAAAGCACCTAAATTATATGTGATTTATGGATTAACATTGGGATGTGTGTCAGAGGGATGGGATATGCTGGAGATGTATCCAGGGGAAGAGGGGCTGTGGGGTGCCATTTTTTCTTGCCGTCCCTCAGCCTAGCTGGCCGGACACTTACAGGAGTCTGTTCTGACACTCTCTGTGGTACTCAGCAAAGGCCGTCCTAAGAGGGAAGTATACTGCGATACAGGCCTACCTCAGAAAAGAGGAACAGTCCCATATAAACAGTCTAAACTCACAGTGAAACTACAAAAAGATGAACAAATGAGGGCCAAAGTCAGCAGAAGGAGGGACATAAGATTAGAGCACAAATACATAAAATCGAGAAAGATAAAACAGAAAGAATCAATGAAAGTGGGAGCTGTTTCTTAGAGAAAATAAACAAAATAGGTAAGTCCCTAGCCAGACTTAACAAGAAAAAAAGGAGTCTACACAAGTAAGCAGAATCAGAAATGATAAAGGAAGAATCACTATGGGCACCACAAAAATACAAAGAATGATGAGAGAATACTATGAAAAATCATATGCTAACAAACTGGATAACCTAGAAAAAATGGACAACTTTCTAGAAAAATACAACCTTCCAAGACTGACTCAAGAAAAACAGAAAATCTGAACAGACCAATTACCAGCAACAAAACTGAACTGGTAATCAAAAAACTACCTAAAGAACAAAACCCCCAGATCAGATGCCTAAACCACTGAATTTAATGAAACGTTTAGAGAAGACCTAACACCCATCCTCCTTAGTTTGCCAAAAAGTAGAGGAGGAGGGAATACTCCCAAACTCATTCTATGATGCCAGCATCACTCTAATACCAAAACCATGCAAAGACACCACAAAATAAAGAAAATTACACACCAATATCCCTGATGAACATAGATGAAAAAATACTCAACAAAATATTAGCAAACAGAATTCAAAATTATCATCAAAAAGATCATCCACCATGATCAAGTAGCATTTATTCCAGGAGTTCAAGGAAGGTACAATATGAGAAAAGCCATTAACAGAAAGAAGGACAAAAACCACATGATCATCTACATGGACGTTGAAAAAGCATTCGACAAACTTCAACATCCACTCATGATATAAACTCTCAACAAAATGAGTATAGAGGGCAAGTACCCTCAACATAATAAAGGCCATATATGATAAACCGACAGCTACCATCATAGTAAACAGCGAGAAGCTGAAAGTCTTTCCTTTTAAGATCAGGAACAAGACAAGGATTCCCACCCTTCTCACTTTTATTCAACATAGTTATGGAGGTCCTTGCCACAGCAATTAGACAACACACAGAAATAAAGGGCATCCAGATTGGTAAGGAAGAAGTTAAACTTTCACTGTTTGCAGATGACATGATATTGTACATCAAAAGCCCTAAATAATCCACTTCAAAACTGCTGGATCTAATATCTGAATTCAGCGAATTTGCAGGATACAAAACTAATACACAGAAATCTCTTGCATTCCTATACACTAATGATAAACGAGCAGAAATAGAAATCAGGAAAACAATTCCATTCACATTTACATCAAAAACAATAAAATACCGAGGAATAAACCTAACCACGAAGTAAAAGACATATACTCTGAAAACTACAAGACACTCAGGAGAGAAATTAAAGAAGATACCAACAAATGGAAACACATCCTGTGATCAAGGATAGGAAGAAATAATACTGTCAAAACGGCCATCTTGCCTAAAGCAATCTACAGATTCAATGCAATCTCTATCAAAATACCAACAGCATTCTTCAATGAACTATAGCAAATAGTTCTAAAATTTGTATGGAACCATAGAGAACTCAAATAGCCAAAACAATCCTGAGAACAAAGAAAAAGTGGAGGGTTGGGGGGATCATTCTCCCCGACTTCAAGCTCTACTACAAAGCCACAGTAATTAAGACAATTTGGTACGGGCACAAGAACAGACCCGTGCAACAATGGAACAGACAAGAGAACCCGGATATCAACCCAAGCATATATGACCAATTAATATAAAATTAAGGAGGCATGGACACACAATGGGGAAATGACAGCTTCTTCAACAACTGGTGTTGGCAGAACTGGGCAGCTACATGCAAGAGAATGAACCTGGATTGTTGTCTAATCCCATACACAAAAGCAAACTCAAAATGGATCAAAGACCTGAATGTAAGTCGTGAAACCATAAAACTCTTAAGAAGAAAACATAGCCAAAAAATCTCTTGAATATAAACATGAGCAACTTTTTCTTGAACTCATCTCCTCAGGCAAGGGAAACAAAATAAAAAATGAACAAATGGGACTGCATCATGTTAAAAAGCTTCTGTACAGAAAAGGACACCATCAGCAGAACAAAAATGCATCCTAGAGTATGGGAGAATATATTTGTAAATGACATATCCAACAAGAGGTTATCATCCAAAATACATGACTCACACACCTCAACACCCAAAAAGGAAATAACCGTTCTAAAAAATAGGTGGAAGATATGAACAGACACTTCGCCAAAGAAGAAATTCAGATGGCAATCAGGCACATGAAAAGATGCTCCACATTGCTAATTATCAGGGATATACAAATTAAAACCACAATATTCACCTCATACCAGTTAGGATGACCAACATCAAAAGATCAGGAACAACAAATGCTGGCGAGGATGGGGAGAAAGAGGAACAGTCCCACACTGCTGGTGGGAATGTAAAGTAGTTCAAGCACGGTGGAAAGTAGTATGGAGGTTCCTCAAAAAACTCAAAATAGAAATACCATGTAACCTGGGAATTCCACTCCTAGGAATGTACATAAAGAAAACAAATTCTCAGGTTCAAAAAGACATATGCAACCCCCCTCCCCCATGTTTATTGCAGCACTATTTACAATAGCCAAGAAATGGAAGCAACCTAAGTGTCCATCAGTAGATGAATGGATAAAGAGGAGTATTCTATATACACAATAGAATACTATCCAACCATAAGAAAGAAGCAAATCCCACCATGTGCAAAAACATGGATGGAGCTAGAGGGTATTATGCTCAGTGACATAAGCCAGGTGGAGAAAGACAAGTACCAAATGATTTCACTCATCTGTGCAGTGTTAACAACCAAGCAAAAACTGAAGGAACATAGCAGCAGCAGACTCACAGAACCCGACACTGGACTAATGGTTACCAAAGGGAAAGGGACTGGCGAGAGTGGGTGGGAAGGTAGGGAGAAGGGGAGTAATGGGCATTACAATTAGCACCCATAGCATAGTCGGGGGAACGAGGAAGACAGTAAAGCACAGAGAAGAGAAGTAGTGACTCTATAGCATCTTAGTACACAGATGGACAGTGACTGTAATGTGGTATGTGGTGGGGACGTGATAATGGGGGGGATCTAGTAAGCACAATGTTGCTCATGTGATTGTGTATTAATGATACCAAAATAAAATAAATAAATATTTGATGAAAGAATAAATGAATGAAAAAAAGGAGAACACTTGCTGTACAAGAGATTCTGGTAGTCGGAGAGCTTCGCTGGAGAATTCTACCAAACTCTTAAAGAATTCATGTCAATCTTTCCCAAAATCTTCGAAAAAACTGAAGAGTACAGAGCACTTCCAAGCTCACTCTATGAGGCCACCACTACCCTGACATCAATCCAGATTAGGATGCCATGAAAAAACATGACTGCAGACCAATATTCTTATTGAAAATAGATGCAAAATTCTTAGTGAGGTCATGAAAATGACAGAAAGTCTATGGTCCAGAATGCAGACATATTTTTCTCATAGTTGATGCACTTACTGATATTTAAAGCTGGTCTGCAGGTAAGAATTATCAACAATTTTGATTTTCTAATGTGGGTCATGTAGGATTTCTGTGGTAAATTATGCCTCTAATTGGAAAAATACAGTGGACAATTTTCTATGATGGTGCAAATGTAGTGGTGCAGTGACCACTGGAAAATCTGAATGAAGGAATATCAGGGATATTGCAGGTTTTCTGTAAGTCTGAAATTATCTGAAAACACTCTTCTAAATGACTGTGCTCATACTATGCCATTAAGTCAATCTGACCACAAAATACGTTACAGACGAAGAGCTTGATTTACCCCAGATGAACCAAGTTGTAAAGCTAAACCTAATCAACCTTGTAAGAAACTGAACATTCAGAAGGCAGTACATGAGTATTGTATTGTTACTGTACCTTCAGTGTGACGGATAATTTGTGGAGCCTGGGGAAACACTGAGAACTTTAAACCCCTTTTTCTATCATGACGCCTTTCCTCACCTGGCTGCTATGAAAACTCTCGAACCCTTGCCACAGGGCACAGGACAGGGACAAGGGCATTCCCTCTTACTGCCGCTCCTCCCGTTAAGGCCCATGGCGCCCCCAAACTACTGCATCCAGTCCTCTCCACGAGGCTGACGGAGGACAGAAGCTGGGGTCTCAGCTGTCATTTTGCTTCTTGCATGGTGCTGCTCTGAGTCTGTCCCTGCAGGTATGACCCAGCAGCATGAAGAGGGGACTGGAGAGAGAGAATCACCACTCTGGCTCTGTTGGGGTGGGATTCTCTAAGGACAAATTACCGGGCAAGCGGCAGGAAGGAGCAACGTGACCTTGAGGGGAATTCATGGTGCAGAGGTATGTGGGCTATGTGATGAACAGACATCCCCTGTGCTGCCGTAGGGGACTACATGGAATTGGTGCACTTTGACACAGGTTAACATGACTCAAAAGTTAATACATGGAATATCAAAGGAGAATATACACTATGCTGAATCCAAATCTTGATACAAAATATTACTAAATTCTATGCAAATTAGCACTCTGGAATGGTATTTTGAGTACTGGAAATAAATTTTAGGTGTCTCCTGATAATTTTAAGACTCTCCTGAAAACTGACAATTTAACCAAGCAGCATGATTATAAGTTCACTCGTTTTTAAAAACACAATGAGACGATATAAATTTGGAAGTATGTTGTACGAATGTAAAACTTTAATAAGGCACACGTATATACTTCATGAATTTGAAAATTAAAAACAGTAAATTGAAAATGTTTCTGGCTTTAGTACAAATATGTAAACTTGAAATATTACATTGTGAGATATAATACATACGCTCTTTAAATATTTAAGAGAAATTCAATTATTCCAAGGTCATAGGAAATTAACCATTATGAGAATTAATAGAAGCATTGGTAGAAAGCATCTGAATTCCATGGTCAGATACTGTCCACAATTCAAGCAATCCCTGAATGTACACCTACTAACCCTGTGTGTGAATCTGTGTCAGGCTTCCTCAATTAAAGCAATTCAGAAGAAGTAAATCCTACAGCAAGCTATAGGTTTTATAGACATAGAAACCCTTGTAAAATAAGGATTCTATACAATACTTATGAGAAACTAAAACAAAACCCCTGTGAATAGTCCAGAAAATTTTAGATTCCTTTAGTAATTAAGAAAACTCCCTCAGGAGTTCTAACACGTAAAATACACAGTGCTAAACTCAGAAGCACGCTGGCACAGACAGACTCTCAAACTTAATGCACTTGATCATGATGAGATGATCCTATGAATCATAAACAAATGGTTAAAAAACAGCTCTAGTGAAAAACCAGGACAATATGTAATTCCTCATGATTGTTAGAATGCCTGTCATCTAGCTTACCAATAAAGAACATTAGGTAGAAAGTATATTAGAGGAATGTAAAGCTAAAGCAAGGTTTATGTACATTTTTTCTGAAGCTCAAAATAGACCAAAAAAGTAAAGGAATGTGCATGCTAAAAAGAAACTTGAACTTGCAATTATTACAAGAAGGAAGCACATGAAATAGGAAGGAGATTAGAAACATCTCACTGTTATCTCAGAAACCAAGATACACAAAAGTAAAGTACCTTCAGATTTCTACTTGGAATCTAAGAAATCTGTTTTCCATAAATGCATGTCATTTAGAAAAAGCATCCAATGTTTTGGCTCTTAAGCGTTACGGTGATTTCAGTCCTAAAGGTGTTTTGTGACTGCACAGGCATTCCCTGTCTAATAAAGGCCCTCAGACATCTCAATGATATACAAGACTGGGTCCATCAATTATGACCCACAGTATGGGAATCAGAATGTGTAAGTTAAGATGAAAGAAAATGGGGTTTGCAAACCAAGGTAAAGCAAACTAAAATGGCCCAGGACTCTGATTTCCCCCTCAAGGCCACAGACTGACTCTTGACTCACGTATCCTTGACTTGTTTTACAGGTATTTAGGCTCCACCAGACGAGCCACCTCCTGACAATGAGCAAGTGAACTCTAGCCTCAGTGGCGCCAGAAGGCTGACAGCTAACACTCCTCAAACAGTCCCGTCACCTCACCACGGACCCGTCAGAACAATGCCACAAGCTCATCACACATCCTGCAACCCTTTCCCATAACCTTTATAAGCCCTTGCTTGTAAGCCAATAGTGAGTGCAGGGCTTCAAACTTTAGCTATCCGTTCTCCTTGCTTGGGGAACGCCCACCTTCTTTCCCTATGTTAAAAAAAACCACATCCCAAAGTCAGGGTTTGGTTTCACTGCTCAGGTCAGTGTTTGGCTTTGCTGTATGCTGACTGAGTGGAAACAGGTGTGTCTCATTTGGTAACAACTTCACCTTAGATGGTGTTGAGCAGCATCCAGTAGGTGGCATGGAGACAAAAGACATCATCGTATTTTGTTCTAAACCTGATTCATAAAATCTGCTCACTCAAATCATGTATCAAAATAGATAGATGTTCCCTTGGTTAATTTATGCATGTTTTTAACAAATACATTCACACAGAGGTCTGGCAAAGAACATATTAGTGAAGGAAGTTAATTTTTTAAAATTATGTTCAACACTCATTCAGGAGAAATCATCAAGCACAATGATTATCCCATTTGAAAATGACAAGCCACAAGGGATATCAACATATTGATAAGTTAGCTTTTCAAAAGCTAGGGACATAAAAGCATACTAAATTCTGGTTTGGTATCAATAAAATAGTAGAACTCAAAATAATGTTCTGAATTTTAATGTACTTAAACTTCCACTTTTCAGTGGATCTCAATTACTTTAATGTTGGAAAAGTAACAATACAGGTGAGTGAAGGGACTTACTAGGGTGTGACTTTTTCCTCTTTGCCTCAGGTTCCAGGGAAGACTGGCTGGTCCCATTTCTTGATATGAATTTTATGACTGTGTATATGATGCTGAAGTGGCATTTCTCTACAGAAACAATCCTGAATCAAAACGATACAGAATAATATAAAGTTAATCCTTAGAAACCCTCAGTGAATGAGGAACATTGCGCATTAATTATTACGGGGTCAGATCCTTAAAGATGATTCACACAAGGGCACAAAGCTCTAAGAGCTGGCTCATTCCTCACTTGATCTGCTTCCATAAAGCATTTTAAATTCACAAAATATTATTCTTTCTGGGCACACACTATGCCCCAGACCCTGGAGCTATTACATAATCTAATTCTGGTCTTTCATAACAGTTTTATTGTATAGATAACACCAGCCCTATTTACCTAAGAAATTTTATGCAACACACGTAAAAAAAAATGTTACAATACTATATGAGAATTTAATAAAGAAATCATCTAGGAATATGACAGAAAATGGCCGGTTCTGTACTCACTCCTTACAGAAACATCCAGAAGAAATCATGGCAAAGCCCCATCTGCAGGTGTCAGGACCCCAACACAGGACGCATTTTCCTCCTGGTGGACTGGGCTCCCAAGGCATCCCAAAGTTGCAGCCCAGCCTCCTGGGTCCTGCACATACAAAAGCTCAAGTCTTCACTCTAGCAAAGGTACCAGAGTGCACAGGATGAGCACACGTGCTCAATGCGTGCCAGAAAAGGCAGGTTCAGGCATCCCATAGCTCAAACATAGTCACTACTGATGGCTGGGCCCCTTCTGAGAAGTCCTGGTAAAGGGCTCAAATCCAATATATGATTATTCAGTGAAAAATATATGGTTAGGTTAAAACAGAAATTGAGCCTGATGCTCTGTGCCCAGATGGGATTTTACACATATACCATAAACTTAAGAGCAAAGTGAACATAAAAAATTCTGATTTTCAGTCAAACATTAACATATGATGGGAATTTGTTAGAAACAGTATCATTTATATCCACCACAACCAAAAAATGCAAAAATACAAATGCAACAAAATACTTATAGATCTCTGGGGAAAAACATGTGAAACATTTTTGACAGCAATGAAAGAAAAAACAAAACAACAGAGATATACTGCCAATGATCAAAATTCCATTACTAAGATGTCCATTTTCCTCAAATGGACTTAGAGCCCCCAAGTAATCCCAACAATAACCTTACCACACTATATTGCAGGAAGTGACAATTCATTTGAATACCTGTTCATCTATACAATGATAAAGAAGAAGTTGCACTCAAATGTTAAAATTTCAAGCTTAATTGCACAGCTGCAATAATTAAAGGAACATATTTAAAATGAATACACACAGGGCCTCTCTTGTCCCCTCCAGGTGTGAGCCACGAGCTCTGTCCTTTCGCTTTATCTCTAAATAAAAGCCTGTACCTTGCTCTCCTACCTTGAGTGTTTGTGAAGCTCATTCTTCGACTTCGTGAGCAAAAACCCCGGCATCGGAGTAACCCCAAACAACAAGTCTCCCAACCACAAAAGCACTGACACCTTCTCTGCCCTGACAGAAACCACTGAAGAAACAGAACTTGACAGCCCTTGACTGAGACTTCATGGTAACTGTCCAAAGCAGCGATTTCATCCTAATGGATCCAGAAGATGACTGAGAAATTAGATTTTGCCTTGCTATTTAAAAATCTTCAAACTAACTACCAAACTTCTAGAAAAAAAATAACACAGCACGTCTTCCTAGTTGCCCTGTTTCTTATCTGTGCTCCAACAACAAGGACCCTCCTGGCTGCAAGTGGATAACAGACTTGCCAAGCATGTAACTCCAATTTCAGGAGGCAAGCAACTTACATATTAGAAAGTTATAAAACTGCACTAGATTAAGTGAACAAATTGTATTTCCATTCTACAGTATTACCCTGATCTGTAAGCCTGTCTTCATTAGCCTGAATATTTTCAAACACCTAAAACTCAACTAGTTCTAACCACCTGCTTTACCAGTCAAAACCAAATGCGTGCTTGACACCCTCCATTTAAAAAACCCAGCTGTCTTGATGTTGATGTCTAGAACAAACACGTACCAGAGGTTTCCACAGGTCATTCACCCTTCTATTGGGCAGGTGTGTTAAGATGAAACTTATGACTTAAATGTCAAGCCACACTATAAAGTGCACTTCTTTTCTCCTGATTAATAAAATAAAAGTAAATAAATAAATAAATACACACAAATAAATGAACTAGAACAGACAGTTCACAAATGGACCCAACAGATTACAGAATCTTGAACCTCGCCAAAGAAATGAAAGCACTTCCACACAGAAAACAGGGCCTTTAGACTTTATTCTTCCATTTGCTTATTTAGAGTTCACCAACATCAACAAATGGAGACGAGGCAAAAGGATGGCCATGTGTAAATGAATAGACAGCTCAAGTCAGAAATGAAAGAAAAGCTACAACTGACACAACAGAAACACAAAGGACTGCAAGAGGCTGTTGTAAGAAGCTCCTAGAAATGCACGATATTCCAAAACTGAACCAGACAGAAGAAATAGAAAATCTCCACTGACAGATTAACAGTAATGAACTGCACTGATAATCAAAAAAAAAAAAAAAAAAACACTGTTTACAAAGTCAAGGACCAGATGGTTTTAAAAAATTACTTCCACCAAACATTTAAAGTACAGTTAACATTTACCTTTCTCAAACTACTTCTAAACATTGAAAAGGAAGGAAACTTCACACCTTTTTATTAGATCAGCATCACCCCAATACCAAATCCAACAAAAACAGAACAAAAAAGGAACACTAAGACACCACCATCCTTGGTGAACACATTTGTGAAAATCCTCAAAAAAATTAGCAGCAAACTGAATTAAAAAATACATTACAAAACTCATTAACCAAGAACAAGTAGGATTTATTCCAGGGATGCAAAGATGGTGAAGTATCTGCAAATCAATGTGACACATCCCATTAACAAAAGGAAGGACAAAAACGATTGTCATCACAATAGGTACTAAAAAGGATCACAAAACCCAACATGCTTTTATGCTAAAAACTCAACAAAGTGTGTAGAGAGGGAACATACATCAACATAACAACGGCCATATATGGCAAACTCACAGCTGCCATCACACTGAATTGCAAAAAGTTGAAAGCTTATCCTCTAAGGTCAGGAGCAAGGCCAGAATGCCCACTGTCACTTTTATTAAACATAGTCCTGAAAGTCCTAGCCACGGCAACCAGACAAGTAAAAGGCATCCAAGCTGGCAAGGAAGAAGTCAAATTGCCCCTACTTACAGGTGACATGATACTGTATAGACAAAACCCTAAAACCTGCATCAAAAAACTACTAGAATTAATAAATGAACTCAGTAAAAGTCACAGCAAACAAAACCAATGCGCAAAAATCTGCCACATTTACACATACAAATGAACTACCAGGAAGAGATTTAAGAAAGAATCCCATTTATGATTGCCTCAAAAAGGATAAAATCACTGGGAATAAAATTCAACCAAGGCAGATAAAGACCTGTACTCTCAAAACTCTAAGACACTGATGAAAGAAACTGAGGAAGACACAAATAAATGGAAAGCTCTCCAGTGCTCCTGGATAGGATGAATGAATATTGTTAAATTGGCCATATTATCCAAAGCAACCTACAGATTCGATGCAATTCCTATAAAAAAACCAATGGCATTTTTCACTCAACTAGAGGAAAAGATCCTAAAATTTATATGCAACCTCAAAAGACCCTGAAGAGCCAAAGAAACCTTGACAATGAAGAACAATGCTGGGGGTAAACAGCTATACTACAAAGCTGCAGTGAATTAAACAGTATGGTACTGACACAAGAATATATGAATCAATGGAACTGAACAGATAACTAAGAAGTAAACCCACACTTATATGGTCAATTAAAATATGACAAAAGAGGCAAGAATATACAATGGGGAAAAGACAGTCTCTTCAATAAATGGTGCTGGGAAAACCAGACATCTACATGCAGGAGAATGGTATTGCATCACTGTCTAACATCATGCACAAAACTTAATTCAAAATGGATTAAATACCTAAAGGCATGAAAGCACAAAACTTTTTAAAGAAAAGATGGGCATGAATCTCTTGAAAATCAGCAAGAGTAAATTTTTTCTCGACACACCTCCCCAGGCAAGGGAAACTAAAGAAAGAATAAACAAGAGGGGCTTCATCGATGTAAAGTTTCTGTAGAGTAAAGGACAACATCGACAAAATGAAAAGGCAACTTACTGTAAGGAAGAACATATCTGAAAGTGATATATCTGATAAGGGGCTGACATCCAATATATATTGGATAAATATACTACAAAACAAAGAACCCATTAAAATATGGGCAGAGAACCGGAAGAGACATTTCCCAAAGAGGGCATACAGATGGCCTACAGTCACATGAAAAGATGCTCCACATCACTAATCATCAGGCAAATGCAAATTAAAACCACGAGGGGACTCACTCAAGATGGCGACGTGAGTAGGGCAACAGAAATATCCTCCCAAAACCATATAGATTTTGAAAATACACCAAATGCAACTACTCCTAAAAGAGAGTCCAGAAGATACAGGACAACAGCCAGGCTACACCTACATCTGCAAGAACTCAGCATCTCACGAAAAGGGTAAGATACAAAACTGCAATATGGTGGGGCCCGTGCACTCCCCCCACCACAGCTCACTGGGGTGAGGAAGAGCATCAGCCTGGGGAGGGAGTGCAAGCAGAGGACTGCTCAACAACCAGCCCTTGTAATCTGCACTGGGAGCACAGACCCACATAGCACGGTGTACGGGATATGACAGAAATGGGAAAGTAAATTCCGAGAAGGAGACCATGAACAGGTCCCCACAGCCGGCTGCCCTGGAACAAAAGAAAAGCAGGCACGTTAAAAGTCGTAAGGGGACAAGGGTTTAACAGGTGGACTAAATCGTCCTGGCACACACAGAAAAGCAGGCTGGGAATGTGAAGGAACGTCAGGTGCCCTAAACCCCTGGGTAGCAACACAGCTCCGAAGCCCATCATAGCGATAAGCAGCCTGTTCATTCTCCCCGGTGGGCACTGCAAGCAAACCACTGAAGCACCATTGCTGCAGACCAGCAGGGGAGCAGCCCCACTCACAGCAACCACACAGAATCTTCTCCCAGCGCACACCTAAACGAGTCAGAGTCAGAGCCAGAAACTGCCCCCTGTGCGCAGCAGCTGCCTGGCACAAGCTTAATGAAGCCGGTGCAAAGACCAGAAGTCACAAAGGGGTGCCTTTCTCGCAGGAGAACACATGCAGCTCGCCTGCAACCCCTGCCAGTGCCTAAGGCGATCCTGAGGGCCGCCCCACCCAAGGTAGCTCAGGGGATTAACCCAGAGACTGCTCCCTGTGTGCAGTTAACGGGCACAGGAAGCAGAGAAGGGAAAGGTTACCAGAAAACAGGAAGGGACTCTCTTCTCCCACCTGACACACATACCACTCGCCAGTGATCACTTCTATCACCGTGAAAAGGAAGAACAACCTGGTTCAGTCCAAAATCACTCAAATTCCAGAGAGAGAGCCTGGTGAGACAAGTATAACCAGTCTTCCTAAAAAAGAATTCAAAATAAAAGTCATAACCAGGCTCATGGAGTTCCAGAGAAATATGCAGGAGCTCAGGGATGAATTCTGGAGGGAGACAACAGAAATGAAACAAACAATGGAAGGACTTAAGAGCAGACTGGATGAGGTGCAAGAGATTGTTGATGGAATAGAAAACAGGAATACAGAGAAACTGAGGCAGAGACAGACAAAAGGATCTATAGGAATGAAAGAACACTTAGGAGAATTGTGTGACCAATGCAAATGGAATAATATTCGCATTATAGGGGTACCAAAAGAAGAGAGAGAAAATGAGATAGCAAGTGTCATTGAAGAAATAATTGATGAAAACTTCCCCAAGCTGGGGAAGGAAATAGTCTCAGACCATGGAAACCCACAGATTTCCCAACATAAGGGACCCAAGGAGAACAACACCAAGACACATAATAATTAAAATGGCAAAGATCAAAGGCAAGGACAGGGTAGTAAAAGCAGCCAGAGAAAAAAGATCACCTGCAAAGGAAAACCCATCAGGCTATTTTCACACTTCTCAACAGAAACCTTACAGGCCAGAAGAGAGTGGCATCATATATATAATGCATGAAACAGAAGGGCCTTGCACCAAGAATACTGTATCCAGCAAGATCATCACTTAAATTTGAAGGAGGGATTAAACAATTTCCAGATAAGCAAAAGTTGAGGGAATTTACCTTCCACAAACCACCTCTACACTGTATTTTAAAGGAACTGCTTTAGATGGAAGTACTCCTAAGGTTGAATAGATGGTACCAGAGAAAATAAAATCACACCAAAAAAGCACAACAAATACTAACTAAAGCCAAAAAATAAAATCAGTTATCCACAAAAGGAGTTAAGGGAAACACAAGAGAGTACAGAATTAAACACCTAAAACACAGAGAGTGGAGGAGGTAGAAAAAGAAGGGAGGGAAATAAAGAATCATCACACTGTGTTTATAACAGCATAAGTGAGTTAATGTTAGACGATTAGATGGCAAAGAAGCTATCCTTGAACGTATGGTACCCACGAATGCAAAGCCTGCAATGGAAATAAGTACATATCTATCGATAATTACCCTGAATGTAAATGCAGGAAATGCACCAATCAAAAGACACAGAGGGAGGAGGAGCGAAGATGGTGGCGTGAGTAGAGTAGCCGAAATCTCCTCCCAAAACCACATATATTTTTGAAAATACAACAAATATAAATACTCCTAAAAGAGAGACCAGAAGATACAGTACAACAGCCAGACTACATCTACATCTGCGAGACCCTAGCGCCACACGAAGGGGGTAAGACACAAACCACGGCCCGGTGGGACCCGAGCGTGCCAATCACACCAGCTCCTTGGTGGGAGGAGAGGAGTCGGAGCGGGGAGGCAGAAGGAGCCGAGGACTGCTAAATACCCAGCCCCAGTCATCCACACTGGGAGCGGAGACACACAGTGCATGGTGTGCTGGACACTAGGGAAACAGAACAGTAAAACCTGCAAGTGGGTCAGCGCAGCTGGCGCCCCTGGGACAAAAGAAAAGCGAGGGCTTTTTTGAAAGTCTTTAAGGGACAGGGGCCCCACAGCTGGACGGAAGCGTCCTGGCGTGCTCAGCACAGAAGCTGGGAATCATGGGGAACTCTGGGCGCCCTAACCCCCTGGGCGGCAGTGGAGCTTGGAGGCCCCTCACGGCGATGAACAGCCTCCGGCACGTTCCCCCTCCGGCAAAGCTCTGCCACAGTGGAGCAGCAACCTGAGGCCGGCCACACCGAGAGCAGCCGCTCGGGCCAGACTTAGAGGCCACATCTGCATGCAGCTGCCCAGCACAAGCCACTAGGGGTCGCTGTTCTCACAGGAGACGAAGGCCACAAACTAGCAAGAAGGGATGTTCTCCCAGCTGACACATGCGCCAACTCCCCACAACTACCTCTATCGCCATGAAAAGTCAGAAGAATTTGATCAAGACCAGACTAACAGAGACAACCCCTGAGAAGGAGCTTGGGGGGACAGACCTAACCAATCTTCCTGAGAAAGAATTCAAAATAAAGGTCATGACCATGCTGATGGAGCTGCAGAGAAAAATGCAAGAGCTAATGGACAAAGTAGGGAGGGAGACTACAAAAATAAAACAATCTCTGGAAGGATGTTAATGAAGAATGGATGAGATGCAAAAAGCCATTGATGGAATAGAAACCAGAGAACAGGAACGCATAGAAGCTGACACAGAGAGAGATAAAAGGATCTCAAGGAATGAAACAATATTAAGAGAGCTATGTTACCAATCCAAAAGGAACAATATCCACATTATAGGGGTACCAGAAGAAGAGAGAGAAAAAGGGATAGAAAGTGTATTTCAAGAAATAATTGCTGAAAACTTCCCCAAACTGGGGGTGGAAATAATCGATCAGACCACGGAAGTACACAGAACTCCCAAAAGAAGGGACCCCAGGACGACAACACCAAGACACATAATAAATAAAATGGCAAAGATCTAGGACAAGGAGTTTCAAAGGCAGCTAGACAGAGGAAAAAGGGCACCTACAAAGGAAAACCCAACAGGCTATCATCAGACTTCTCAACAGAAACCTTACAGGCCAGAAGAGAATGGCATAATATATTCAATGCAATGAAACAGGAGGGCCTTGAACCAAGATTACTGTATCCAGCACGATTATCATTTAAATATGAAGGAGGGAATAAACAATTCCCAGACAAGCAAAAGTTGACGGAATTTCCCTCCCACAAACCACCTCTACACGGTATTTTAGAGGGACTGCTCGACATGGCAGCACTCCTAAGGCTAAACAGATGTCACCAGAGAAAATAAAATCACAGCAAAGAAAGCAGACCAACCAAATACAAACTAAAGGCAAAAAATAAAATCAACTACCCACAAAAGCAGTCAAAGGAAACACAACGGGGCACGCAATAAAACACCCAACATATAAAGAATGGAGGGGGAGGAATAAGAAGGGAGAGAAATAAAGAATCACCAGACAGTGCTCATAACACCACAATAGGCGAGTTAAGTGAGACAGTAAGATACTAAAGAACCTAACCTTGAACCTTTGGTAACCACAAATCTAAAGCCTGCAATGGCAATAAGTACATATCTTTCAATAGTCACCCTAAATGCAAATGGACTGAATGCACCAATCAAAAGACAGAGTAATAGAATGGATAAAAGAGCAAGACCCTTCTATATGCTACTTACAAGAGATGCACCTCAAACCCAAAGACATGCACAGACTAAAAGTCAAGGGATGGAAAAACATATTCCATCCAAACAGGGAGAAAAAAGCAGGTGTTGCACTACTGGTATCAGACAAAATAGACATCAAAACAAAGAAAGTCACAAGAGATAAAGAAGGACATCACATAATGATAAAGGGTCAGTCCAACAAGTGGATATAACCATTATAAATATATATGCACCCAACACAGCACACCAGCATATGTGAAACAAATACTAACAGAACCAAAGGAGGAAATAGAATGCAATGCGTTCATTTTGGCAGACTTCAACACACCACTCATTCCAAAGGATAGATGCACCAGACAGAAAATAAGTAAGGACATGGAGGCACTAAACAACGCACTAGAACACATGGACCTAATAGACATCTATAGAACTCTACATCCAAAAGCAACAGGATACACATTCTTCTGAAGTGCACATGGAACATTGTCCAGAATAGACCACATTGCTAGGCCACAAAAAGAGGCACAGTAAATTCAAAAAGATTGGAATCCTAACAACCAAATTTTCAGACCGCAAAGGTATAAAGCAAGAAATACATTGTACAAAGAAAGCAAAAAAGCTCACAAACACATGGAGGCTTAACAACATGCTCCTAAATAATCAATGGATCAACAACAAAATTAAAATGGAGATCCAGCAACATATGGAAACAAATGACAACAACAACACAAAGTCCCAACTTCTGTGGGATGCAGCAAAAGCAGTCGTAAGAGGAAAGTATATAGCAAACCAGGCATATTTAAAGATGGAAGAACAATCCCAAATGAATAGTCTAATGTCACAAATATCGAAATTGGAAAAAGAACAAATGAGGCCTAAAGTCAGCAGAAGGAAGGACATAATAAAGATCAGAGAAGAAATAAATAAAATTGAGAAGAATAAAACAACAGAAAAAAAATCAATGAAACCAAGAGCTCGTGCTTTGAGAAAATAAAAATAGATAAGGCTCTAGCCAGACTTAGTAAGAGAAAAAGAGAATCAACACACATCAACAAAATCAGAAACGAGAAAGAGAAAATAATGATGGACCCCATAGAAATACAAACAATTATTAGAGAATGCTATGAAAACCTATATGCTAACAAGCTGGAAAGCCTAGGAGAAATGGACAACTTCCTAGAAAAATAGTACCTTCCAAGACTGACCCAGAAAGAAACAGAAAATCTAAACAAACCAATTACCAGCAACGAAACAGAAGCGGTAATTACAAAACGACCCAAGTAAAAAAAACCCGGGCCAGATGGATTTACTTCAGAATTTTATCAGACATACAGAGAAGACACAATACCCATTCTCCTCAAAGTTTTCCAAAAATAGAAGAGGAGGGAATGCTAGCAAACTCATTCTATGAAGCCAACATCACCCTAATACCAAAACCAGGCAAAGACCCCACCAAAAAAGAAAACTACAGACCAATATCCCTGATGAACGTAGATGCAAAAATACTCAACAAAATATTAGCAAACCGAATTCAAAAATACCGCAAAAGGATCATATACCATGACCAAGTGGGATTCATCTCAGGGATGCAAGGATGGTACAACATTCAAAAATCCATCAACATCAGCCACCACTTCAACAAAATGAAGGACAAAAACCACATGATCATCTCCATAGATGCTGAAAAAGCATTCAACAGAAGTCAACATCCATTCATGATTAAAAACTCTCAACAAAATGGGCATTGAGGGCAAGTACCTCAACATAATAAAGGCCGTATATGACAAACCCACAGCTAACATCACATTGAAAAGCAAGAAACTAAAAGCTTCTCCTCTGAGATCGGGAACAACACAGGGATGCCCACTCTCCCCACTGTTATTCAATTTTATAGTACTGGAGGTCCTAGCCACCGCAATTAGGCAAAACAAAAGAAATAAAAGGAATCCAGACTGGGAAACAAGAAGTTAAACTGTCACTATTTATAGATGACATGATATTGTATATAAAAAACCCTAAAGACTCCACCCCAAACCTACTAGAACTGATATCAGAATACAGCAAAGTTGCAGGATACAAAATCAACACACAGAAATCTGTGGCTTTCCTATACAACTACAATGAACTAATAGAAAGAGAAATCAGGAGAACAATTCCATTCACAATTACATCAAAAAGAATAAAATACCTCGGAATAAACCTAACCAAGGAAGTGAAAGACCTATACCCTGAAAACTATAAGACACTCTTAAGAGAAATTAAAGAGGACACTAGCAAATGGAAACCCATCCCATGATCTTGGCTAGGAGAAATTAATATCGTCAAAATGGCCGTCCTGCCCAAAGGAATATACAGATTTGATGCAATCCCTATCAAATTACCAACAACATTCTTCAACAAACTGGAACAAATACTTCAAAAATTCATATGGAAACACCAAAGACCGCAAATAGCCAAAGCAATCCTGAGAAGGAAGAATGAAGTGGGGGGGATCTCTCTCCCCAACTTCAAACTCTACTACAAAGCCACACTAATCAAGAGAATTTGGTACTGGCACAAGAACAGAGCCACAGACCAGTGGGACAGAATACAGACTCCAGACATTAACCCAAACATATATGATCAATTAACATACGATAAAGGAGCCATGGGCATAACAACAGGGAAATGACAGTCTCTCCAACAGATGGTGCTGGTAAAACTGGACAGCTACAAGTAAGAGAATGAAACTGGATCACTGTCTAACCCCATACACAAAAGGAAATTCAAAATGGATCAAAGACCTGAATGTAAGTCATGAAACCATAAAACTCCTAGGAAAAAACACAGGCAGAAATCTCTTAGACATAAACATGAGCAACTTCTTCATGAACATATCTCCCCGGGTAATGGAAACAAAAGCAAAAATGAATAAGTGGGACTATTTCAAGCTGAAAAGCTTCTGTACAGAAAAGGACACCATCAGTAGAACAAAAAGGTACCTTACAGTATGGGAGAATATATTCATAATGACATACCATGTTGACATCCAAAATATATAAAGATCTCATTCACCTCAACACACAGAAAGCAAATAATCCAATTAAAAAATGGGCAGTGGAGCTGAATAGACAGTTCTCTAAAGAAGAAATCCAGATGGCCAACAGGCACATGAAAAGATGCTCCACATCGCTTCTCATGAGAGAAATGCAAATTAAAACCACAAAGAGACATCACCTCACACCAGTAAGGATCGCCATCATTGAAAAGACAACAACAAATGTTGGCAACGTTCTCCATTGTGAAGAAAGGGGAGCCCTCCTACACTGCTGGTGGGAATGTAAATTAGTTCAACCATTGTGGAGAGCAGCATGGAGGTTGCTCAGAATTCTCAAAATAGAAATACCATTTGACCCAGGTATTCCACTTCTGGGAATTTACCCTAAGAATGCAGCACTCCAGTCTGAAAAAGACAGATGCACCCCTATGTTTATCGCTGCACTATTTACAATAGCCAAGATATGAAAGCAACCTAAATGTCCATCAGTAGATGAATGGATAAAGAAGATGTGGTACATATACACAGTGGAATATTACTCAGCCATAAGAAAAAAACAGATCCTACCATTCCCAAAAACATGGATGGAGCTAAACGGTATTATGCTCAGTGAAATAAGCCAGGCGGAGAAAGACAAGTATCAAATGGTTTCACTCATATGTGTAGCATAAGAACAAAGAAAAACTGAAGGAACGTCACAGCAGCAGAATCACAGAACCCAAGAATAGACTAACAGTTACCAAAGGGAAAGGGACTGGGGAGTATGGGTGCAAAGGGAGGGATAAGGGCAGGGAAAATGAAAGCGGGTATTACAATTATCATGTATAATTAGCACGTAGGGTGTAGCATGGGGAGGGCTGTGCAACACAGAGAAGACGAGTAGTGATTTTACAGCATCTTACTACACTGACGGACAGTGACTGTAATGGGGTGTGTGGGGGGGACTTGGTGAACAGGGGGGCTTAGTAAACATAATGTTCTTCATGTAATTGTAGATTAATAACAAGAAAAAAAAAGAAGTTTGAACACAGATATACACGTAGGCCTGATGGCATGTGACTGACAAGACAGAGTTTGGCGGAACACTTCTATAAGCCAAATACTGCCAAAACCCACCAGAGCCTAGGAGAGAGGCATGGAGCAGACCCCAGGCCACAGCCCTCAGCAGGAACCCAGCTGGTGACACTCCACTCTCAGACTTCTAGACCCCTAACTGTGAAAGGATACATGTCTGTGGTGTAAACAATCCAGTGTGTAGTACTGTGGTACAGCAGAGCCTTACAAAGTAACCAAGGTATCTATTTACTTATTGTTTTTTTTTTACAAAACTTCCCATTTGGGGAGTCTTACTCCTAAACCTACCCTTCTGTTTCATGACACAGGTAATTGCTAAAAATTTCCAATATTTTCAACATGGAAACCCACATATGAGCATCTCTATCTAAACTGACATACTCTGTGGCCTATTTTCCCCACTCTTCCAAGGTTTGAGGCAATAACTGGCCACATTCTATCTTTTCCTCAAATGTCCCAGTCTCTTTCCTGCTCTACATCCTTTAGCCACTTGATTTCCTCTATTAGAAATACTCTTCCACTCCCTGTTCTGCTGCTTAACTCCTACATAGTCTTCATTTTCTAGCTTAAGTACCATCACTACATAACTGCTTCTTCCTGCTATACAATTACTAAAACACCTGTTCAGCTCACTTGTACCCTTGTTTCCAAATCAATTGTTGGTATATTTGATATAATCATTGGCATAACAACATCTGCCACTCTTCTGAAGCTGCAATTTCCAAAGAAGGAAGATACAAGAGCCTGAAGATGTTAATAGTGTAGACTATTTATAATCAAACACTCTGTGCAAATCCAAATTTCTCACTTAACAGCTTCGGGTAACTTTGGGGAAAATCACTAACCTCAGACTCATCTGGTGCACGATGTACTTCACAGAGTTGTTGAGATAATCAAAGGAAATAATTTACATACATCACTTGCACTAGTATATATGATACTTGCTGACTCTTCTATTGATAGAGTTACCTCAATGCCAAGGACATACTAAGCGTTTAAATAAATATTTGCTGCAAAAGAATTTTCTCGATTCATTACTTTGTTTGAGTGGCTAATGATAGGATTTTTAGACACAAAAATTAGTTGGAAATAAAAGTCAGGTAGTTTGTCCACTCAAGCACAGCATATCGGTAGTGAATTTTCCATTTACATATATGTGAACTTTATAAAAAATCTAAGAGAAATGCTGACTTTCAGTGAAGCAGGTCAATACAAGGAGGAAATGTGACATCACACTAAGCCATTACTGTGTATGTGTATCCATATGTCTTAGTCTGAGACTCACTGGAAACAGACTGCATTCTAAGTGGGGAAGGTTAAGGAATGAATGTGCACCTAGTGACAGAACATTGACAAAACTGAGAAAATAGATACATACATAGATGATTGATAGATCAGATAGATATACATACAGATTAATTAGGTACATAGACGATAGCAGGTAGATATAGATAGATGATAGATTAGATACATACATACATACATATGTAGATAGATAGATATGGATAGATGGATAGATAAATAGACAGGTAGGTAGGTAGACAGGAAATCATAATACTAAACAAAGCTATCGCTCACTCAAGATCATCTACGTGCTCCCTTACAGGAGACTCACTTGAGATCCAAGGACACAGACAAACTACAAGTTGAAGGGGTGGGGACAGGTACCCTACACAAGTGAAACTGAAAAAAAAAGGGGGATTCTGTTTGAGTCTCCAGAGAGACAGTGAGTACAAAAGAGCCCTTCCAGCCACAGTGGATTCTTTTTGTTTGGTTTTAATAGTATGCAGTCATAGATTAAGTGGTAGAGTGAAGCCCTTCTCATTTTTTCTCACCTCAACAATTGAATTGCTGTAATAACATGTGTTTGGGCTTTTGAAATCAGTAGATTTCATGATGTTTACAAATGTAAAGAAGTATTTAACTAGATAAAGAGGGAAGTTTGGACACTCAAACACGTCACTCAACAACACACTCTTTGCTCCCAACTGCTCCTGTCTAGAACTTGGTGTTCCTTTTCATTTGTCCCTCCTCCTATCAGCGGTGACACCAATGTGCCTCAAACACGGTGGTGAGCAAAGCACCAAGTTTAGGTTTCTGTCTACAACAGGCCCAGAGGAAGGATACTTGTGGTCTTCAGGGAGCACTTAGTCAATGAATGTGGCTAGAATACAGTCAGCAAGTGATAAGGAGGTAAGAGGACAGAGGACAGAGATATGGGCTGAAGTCCCTGCACCACCATTTACTGGTTTTGTAAGCACAAGCGGCTGACTCGACCTGCAAGTGTCTCAGTGAATCCAGTGCTATCTCTACAGCCTAGTTACCTTGCTAGATTTTTGGAAGCACAATGTAGGGAAGTGACATATAAGCTATGTTGTTAACTGTTCTGTACTTAAGGATAGATGGGCAGACAAAAAGATGATGACAGATGATAGATGATAGATAGATAGATAGATAGATAGATAGATAGATAGATAGATAGATAGACAGATAAGATAGGTAGATAGATAGATGGATAGATAGATAGATTAGATTAGATAGATAGATAGATAGATAGATAGATAGATAGATAGATGATAGATAGATAGAGAGATAGATAGAAAGACAGATAGATAGATAGAAAGATAGAAAGATATAGAACGATGACAGATATATGATTAGACAGATAGATGATAGATAGCTATAGATACATATCAATTATAACAAAGCTATTGCTCATGACCAGGAGAGCAATGATGAAAGAACAGAGTGTAACTACAAACAAAAAAGAAGAAAGAAATCCAGTTTAAAAAGTGCAATAAGCAGCCATAAGAAAAAACAAATCCTACCATTTGCAACAACATGGATGGAGCTAGAGGGTATTATACTCAGTGAAATAAGCCAGGTGGAGAAAGACAAGTACCAAATGATTTCACTCATCTGTGGAGTATAAGAACAAAGAGAAACTGAAGGAACAAAACAGCAGCAGAATCACAGAATCCAAGAATGGACCAACAGTTACCAAAGGGAAAGGGACTGGGACTGGGGAGGGTGGATGGGAAGGGAGGGATAAGGGCAGGTGAAAAGAAAGGGCATACTACGATTAGCATGTATAATGTGGGGGGGCGCATGGGGAGGGCTGTGCAACACAGAGACGACAAGCAGTGATTCTACAGCACGTTACTATGCTGATGGACAGGGACTGTAATGGGGTTTCTGAGGAGGACTTGAAGGGGGGAGCCTAGTAAACATAATTTTCTTCATCTAATTGTAGATTAATAATAACAAAATAAAAAATAAATAAAAAATTTAAAAAGTGCAATAAGGCCACAGCTATCAATTATCAGAATGAAAGGACAGACTTTCAATGCTCCAATCAAAAGAAACAGGATTAGAAGAAGGGATGAAAACTCAGGATGACCTACGTGCTCCCTTAAGGAGACTCACTTGAGATCCAAGGACACAGACAAACTACAAGTCGAAGGGGTGGGGAAAGGAACCCTACACAAGTGAAATTGAAAAAAAAAAAAAAAAAGATGGATTGATGGGATTGAAGAAGGCGGCGTGAGATGGGAGGAAGAAACCTCCTCCCAGAACCACATACAGATGTACAATATGGAAATAGAACAACTACCCCAAATTCTGGAAGAGCAGCAGGGAAGAAGGCTGCTGCGGCAGGCTGTCACCTCAAGGAGAAGGGTGACGTACAAAGCCGTGATCCACAGGGACCCAAAGCACTTCCCACACCTGAGCTCACAGTAGGAAGAGAAACGGAACCGGGGAGGGGGGTGGAGGCCTAGGACTGCTGAACACCCAGCCCTGGAGATGTGCTCTGGGAGCACAAACCTACCATACATGGTGCGCTCTGGAGGATCGGTTGGGTTGGAAAGCCAAGACAGGCAGAATACTTCCAGAGACTTGAGATTCCAGCCACTGTGGGACAACACAGGGATCCACATCCGGCCGCTATGGGACAAAAGAAAGGCGGGCAGTCTGAGAGACTTCCTAACAGCGAGACAGCTGCTAAAGGGACAAGGCTTCCAGAGCTTGCCACTAAGGAGAAAGGACAGGTGCGCCAAACTGCCCGGGTGCACTCTGCCCAGCAGGCGGGAGAACTTTTAGGAGCTCCAGTCGCTCCGTCCCCCTGGCTGGCCTCGCAGCTCCGAGGCCCCCCTACCGTGCTGTGACTGATACACGGCCTGCCTCCCTGCCGGCACTGGCTTGCTACCCGGCGGCCCCCACCATCGCACCAGGCCAGCGAGAGGACGTCCCCACCTACGGCAGCTTCTCCCTGCGTGCTCCGCAAACTGGCCCTGGCAGTGGAGACAGGCACTGTGGCCGGGAAGCAGGAGAGACCTCTTTCCTCCCGGCAGGGGAGGGCACCAGCGCTGCTCCCGTGACCCTTGCCATCCCCCCAAAGGGCTGAGCAGCCCCAGAGAGTAAATCTCCTGGGAGCTAGAGGGCGCCACCTACAAATATGAACCGTCAAAGGAACCTGGTAACAGGACTCAAATCAATCTTCCTGAAACAGATCTCAAAATAAACATCAGGAACATGCTCATGGAGCTACAGAAAAAAACTGCCCGTCTCTTGAGTGCAATTCTCTCTCTCTCTTTCTCTCTCTCTCTCTCTCTCTCTCTCTCTCTCTCTCTACCAGGAGCACTACTGAGGCCTTGTTCTGAGAGGGATGCTGGAACAGCCCAGCCGGAATGGCAGAGCTCTCAGGTCCACCACCACCAGTGCCAGGACAGTCCCACACAGGGTCTGACAGAACTGCAAACGGGGGATGCCACACGTCTAACTCCGCAGGAAAGATAACAGTGCCGCATGCTAGCCTTCCCATTAATGGCTAGTGGCTGGGTGGCTCCACCGATACCAGGTGATGTAAACACCCAGGGCTTTATCTCCTTAGCAACCTTTTTTCGCTATGACCCTTGAAAGCAACACATGGAAAGATACTATCTACCAGTCTCCACACCATCTCACTTCTCAGCTTAGGCTCGATTTTCCTGTATCACATCTTCTCCTCTTCATAACAGTTTTCTCAGTCAATTGGTGTTCTGGAAAAAAAAAAATTAGAATTGGAATGACATGGCACGGGGTATAAGATTCCGTTTGAACACCATCAGTAGAACAAAAAGACATCCTACAGGATGGGAGAATATATTCATAGATAACATAACCGATAAGGGGTTGCCATCCAAAATATGTATTAAGAGCTCACGTACCTCAACACACAGAAAGCAAATAATCCAATTACAAAATGGGCAGAGGATCTGAACAGACACTTCTCCAAAGAAGCCATTTCAGGTGGCAGACAGGCACATGAAAAGATGCTCCACATTGTTAATCATCAGAGAACTGCACATTAAAGCCACACTGGGGTATCACCTCACACCAGTGAGGATGGCCACCATCCAAAAGACAGACAACAACAGATGTTGGTGAAGATGTGGAGAAAAGGGAACCCTCCTATACTGCTGGTGGGAATGTCAGTCCGTTCAACCATTGTGGAAAGCAGTATGGAGGTTCCCCAAAAATCCAAAAAACAGACATACTATTTGTCCCAGGAATTCCTCTCCTAGGAATTTACCCTAAGAATGCAGGAGCCCAGTTTGAAAGAGACATATGCACCGCTATGTTGATCGCAGCACTATTTATAATAGCCAAGAAATGGAAGCAACCTAAGTGCCCATCAGGAGATGAATGGATAAAGAAGAGGTGGTACATATACACTATGGAATATCATTCAGCAATAAGAAAACAAATCCTACCACCATTTGCAACAACATGGATGGAGCTACAGGGTGATATGCTCACTAAAATAAGCCAGGTGGAGAAAGACAAGTAGCAAATGATTCCAATACTCTGTGGAGTATAAGAACAAAGCAAAAACAGAAGGAACGAAACAGCAGCGGACTCACAGAACCCAAGAATGGACTAACAGTTACCAAAGGGAAAGGGACTGGGGAGAATGGGAGGGAAGGGAGGGATCAGCGTGGGAGAAAAAGAAAGGGGGTATTACGATTAGCATGTATAATATGACGGAGGCATGGGGAGGGCTCTGCAACAGAGAAGACAAGCAGTGATTCTACAACATCTTACTACGCTGATGGACAGTGACTATAATGGGGTTTGTGGGGGGGACTTGGTGAAGGGGGGACCCTAGTAAACATAATGTTCTTCATGTAATTGTACATTAATCATAACAAAATAAAAATACAAAGATAAAAAATAATAAAAATGAATGAAGTTTAGACATAAATCTAACCAAGTAGGAGAAAGATTGCATTCTGAAAACTATGAGACACTGATGAAAGAAACTGAATTTGACACAAATATGTAAAAAAGCTATTCCATGCTCATGGGCGGGAATAATCAATATAGTTAAAATGACCTTAATACCCCCAAGCGATCTACAGGTGCAATGCAATCCCTATCAAATACCAATAGCATGTTTTTACAACACTAGAGAAATAAATGTAAAATGTGTACAGAACCACAAAAGACCCCAAATTGCCAAAGAAATCTTGAGAAAGAAAAATAAAGATAGAGAGAGGACCATGCTTCCTGACTTCAAACTGTGTTGTATAGCTACAGTAATCAAAGAGTAGGTACTGGCACAAAAATAGACACACATCAATGGAATAGAATAGATTGCTCAGAAATAAACTTACACTTATACGGTCAGTTAATACGTGACAAAGGAAGCAAGTATACGCAATGGTGAAAAGACAGTCTCCAAAAATGGTGCTGGGAGAACAAGACAGCCTTATACAATGGAATGAAACTGCACTGCTGTCTTACACCATACACAAAGTAAACTCAAACTGGTTTAAAGACCTAAAGTAAGACCAGAAACCATAAAACTCCTAGAAGAAAGCATGGGCAGTAAACTCTTGAACACTGGCATTACAGTTTTTTTCTAGATATGTCTCCCCAGCAAGGAAAACAAAAAGCAAAAATAAACCAGTGACACTACACCAAACTAAAACACTTCCTCACAGCAAAGGAAGCCATCAACAATGTGAGAAGACAACCTAGTGAATGTGAGAATGTGTTTGCAAATGACGTATCTGATAAGGAGCTCATACCAAAAATGTATAAAGAACTCATACAACTCAACACCAAAAGCAAATGGAAAACAATGTGATAAAAAGTTGGGCAAAGGGCCTGAACAGACATTTTTCAAAAGGAGGCATACAGATGGCCAACAACCACATGAAAGGATTCTCACATCACTAGTCATCATGGAAATACAACTCAAAACCAAATGAGATATCACCTCACGCCAGTCAGAATAGCAGGTGTCAACAAAACAAAACAAAACAAGAGACAAGTTTAGGCAAGGATGTGGTGGAAAAGAAACCTGGGTATGCTACTTCTGGGAGTGTAAATTGGTGTAAAGAGAGTTCGGATGGGTTTGGGGTGGGTGCGTAAATTTACTTGTGCTAGGCTACCTGCCTACTCTAAATTTGGCCCTTGGGCCCTTGGAGAGGTTAAGCCAGGAAGTAAAGTATCAGTTATTTCCTGTAATACCTAATCATTTAATGTTAAAAATACTCATTGAGTATAATGCTTTGTCATTTCAGGAGGGTTCTCATACACATGATAAAATCTACAATTTGGAAATGAGGATGTTATGCCCATTCGCACCTCAATTTATATTAACATTTAATGTAGCAAAAATAATTAGCTGTCATAATGAGACAAGGACCGTGGGCATAGTCAGAGTAGGGTGAGGGCCTCTGGAAAAAGACCCCTACCAAAACTCCATATTCAACAACTCAGCAACGTCAGAGTCACTTTAATTCTCTAAAGTAAAATATCAAACTAGGAATGTAAGCATTCTTCAGTGAAGATTCGTTAAAACCAAAAAGCCAGGAGTAACCTGGCCTGGAATGTTTGAGCATCCCCCAGATAAGAAAGTAGCTCAGCATAGCCCATGTCTTCATTGTGTCAATTAAATGAGGCTATTGGAAAATTTACTTTAGCTGCTAAAAGGCCCAGCTTATCTTCTTTAACTGTGCCCAGATGCTGCTTTTCCTCCTCCAGCCCCTAATCAAGTCATATATAACCTGGGCAATTAATACAGCAGGCAGGCCCTGCTGTAAAAAACATAGTGAAGGGCATGAAGGCTTCCACCTTAAAGATAAAATTGCATTTTAACACTCAATAAGTTAAGAAGCAAGATTCTTAACTTATTATTTAACAAACAGACAATAACTCAGCCCATCTGGAAAGCAGGGCAGGCAGCCTTGATTGATATGTTCCCAAACCAAGAAACTACTATTCTGGGAAAGAATCAAAGCATTAAATTTCTTATGTTAACTCTGCAAAATAGTCCAGAAAACTGACAAGAAACTTAGTGTCTCAATTTGGTACTGGCACAAGAACAGACCCATGGACCAATGGAACAGACAAGAGAGCCTTGATATAAACCCAACCATATATGATAAATTAATATACGATAAAGGAGCCATGGACATACAATGGGGGAAATGACAGCCTCTTCAACAGCTGGTGTTGGCAAAACTAGAAAGCTACATGCAAGAGAAAGAAACTAGATTATTGTTTAACACCATACACAAAAGTAAACTCAAAATGGATCAAAGACCTGAATGTAAGTCATAAAACCATGAAACTCTTAAAAGACAACATAATATAAATAAGCATGAGCAACTTCTTTCTGAATGCATCTCCTCAAGCAAGGGAAAAAAAAGTAAAAATTAACTCATGGAACTACATCAAACTAAAGTTTCTGTATGGCAAAAGACACAATCAACAGAACAAAAAGGCATCCTACAGTATGGGAGAATATATTCATAAATGACAGATCCGATAAAGGGTTGACAACCAAAATACATAAAGAGCTCACGCACCTCAACAAACAAAAAGTGAACAATCCAATTAAAAAATGGGCAGAGGAGCTGAACAGACACTTCTCCAAAGAAGAAATTCAGATGGCCAACAGGCATATGAAAGATGCTCCACATCGCCTGCCATCAGAGAATGCAAATTAAAACCACAATGAGATATCACCTCTCACCGGTAAGCATGGCTACCATCCAAAAGACAAGCAACGACAAATTGTTGGCGAGGTTGTGGAGAAAGGGGAACCCTCCTACACTGCTGGTGGGAATTTAAATTAGTTCAACCATTGTGGAAAGCAGTATGGAGGTTCCTCCAAAAGCACAAAATAGAAATACCATTTGACCCAGGAATCCCACTTCTAGGAATTTACCCTAAGAATGCAGAAGCCCAATTTGAAAATACAGATACACCCCTATGTTTATCGCAGCACCATTTACAATAGCCAATACATGGAAGCAACCTAAGTGTCCATCAGTAGATGAATGGATAAAGAAGAGGTGGTACATATACACAATGGAATATTATTCAGCCATAAATGAAAACAAATCCTACCATTTGCAACAACATGGATGGAGCTAGAGGATTTTATGCTCAGTGAAATAAACCAGGCGGAGAAAGACAGCTACCAAATGATTTCACTCCTATGTGGAATATTAGAACAAAGGAAAAACTGAAGGAACGAAAGAGCAGCAGACTCACAGAACCCAAGAAAGGACTAACAGTTACCAAAGGGAAAGGGACTGGGGAGGATGGGTGGGAAGGGAGGGAGAAGGGGGGCAGGGAAGAAAGGGGCCTTACAATTAGCATGTATAATGTGGTGGGGGGGCCACAGGGAGGGCTGTGCAACACAGAGAAGACAAGTAGTGATTTTAAAGCCTCTTACTACACTGACGGACAGTGACTAATGGGTATGTGGGGTGGACTTGGTGAAGGGGGTAAACTGGTAAACATAACGTCCCTCATGTAATTGTAGATTAATGATACCAAAATAAATAAAATAAAATAAAGATTCTTACTTCTTGGCAAATAGTGAACCTGTGGCATCTTACTACACTGATGGACAGTGACTGCAATGGGGTATGAGGGGCCTGGACTAGATAATATGGGTGAATGTATCAACCACATTGTTTTTTCATGTGAAACCTTCAGAGGAATGTATATCAGTAATACCTTAGTAAAAAAAAAAAGTACCTTACTTGTTAACTTCCTGGCTATTAAAATGCAATCTTATCTTTAAGACGGGATGCTTCCTGTCTTTTACTTTGTTGTTTGTGACTGGGCTTATTGCCACATTAGCTGCCCAGGTTATATAGTCCTTGACTTGGGGCTGGAGGAGGCATCTGGGCAAAGTTAAAGATAAACTGGGCCTTTAGGCAGGCTGAAGTAAATTTTACAATAGCCTCTTTTAATTGACACAATGAAGACATGGGCTATGCAGAGCTACTTTCTTATCTGGGGGATGTTCAAACATTCCAGGCCGGGTTACTCCTGGCTTTTTAGTTTTAACTAATCTTCACTTAAGAATGCTTATAGTCCTAGTTTGATACTTTACTTTAAAGAATTAATGTGACTCTGACTTTGCTGAATTGTTTAATACGGAGTTTTGGTAGGCGTCTTTTTCCAGAGGCCCTCACGCTACTCTGACTACACCCACGGTCCCTGTCTCAGAATCTCTGTGGCGACTTACAAACTACTCAGCTGCAGATTACAAACCGAAATGCCAGAAAAATGTGAATTTCTAAATACAAGAAAATTCCCTGTCAGTTCCCAGATCAAAGTAAAGAAACTTCATTCCCAATTAAAAAAACGAGAGGTACCTAATGAAAAAATATTTTATTTTAAAGGCGCTGCCTCGGGGGGCCTCTCCCCCGCCGCCCCGCCGCCCGTCCCACCTGAACTTCAGCCGCCCGGCCCTCGCCCTCGAGGCCCCCGCCGAGAAAATCCAAACACGACAAAACGCCCACCGGCCACCCCGTCTGCGCGGCCCCGTCCCGGGCGGCGGGGGCAGGTCGGGGGCGCGGCCCTGGGTTGGGAGGACGCGCGCCGCGGGGCGGAGAGCTGACGCGCTCACCACCTGGGCCGGGACCGAGGAGCAGCGGCTCCGGCGAGCCCCTCTCCCCCCTGCCCCGGCGAACTTCGCCGGCCGCTCGGACGTCAGCCCGGGCGCACCTGCTCCGCTCCCTCCCTTCCCGGGCGGCCCCTCCGGCGGAGCGCGCCGACTTCAGGCCCCCGGCCGGGCCCCGCGAGCCCACCACCCGCGTCGGCCGCTTCCCGGCCCCACGGGCCACGAGCGGCTCGCCGAGCAACTCGCACGGCCGCCCCCTTGTCCGGTTACCCCGTGCCCTCAGGCGGAGGCAGGGGTCCCGCCGCGCCCCGCGGCCACGTACCTTCCAGCCCGCAGGGCCGTCGCTGTCGTCTTCACCCCTGAAGCGGGGCCCGCTCGGGACCCTCCACCGCAGATCCGCGGAAGCGGGAGCCGCTTCTCAGCCGAGGTCTCTGAAGTCCGGCCGGGCCAGCGGCTCCATGTCCGCGCCGACCGCCGCCCTCCGCCCGTCGCGGAAGAGCCGAGAAGGGGCGAGTGCGGCGCCGGGAGCCCAGCGGGTGCGACGCGGCGATCCGAGGCTGGGGGCCGAGGTCGGGAGGAAGGCGCAGCCAAGCACAGAGCGGGCCCAGAACTTCGCGGGCCCATCACTGGTCTCCGTCGGCCCGCTGCGCACACGGTACGGCGGCTCGAAGCACGGAGGACGCGGCGCCCGACGGTATCCCTGCAACGCTCAACATGCTACTGACGGTTGACTAAAGGCGGAGGCGGTGCCTGCAGCGACTACTCCGCCCCCGGATTACGCTTTCTGCGCCCATTGGCTGCCCGTCCCCGACTGACGGCCCTCATGATCATGCTCGGCCTGCCTGCCAAATTAAGTTCTGATTTTATTCTTTGAGAGATTGAAGGGTTTTAGATCAGGGGAAAGGATTCCATTTTTAAGTGAGCACTCTGGCCTCTCTTTGGAGACTGGATTCGTGGGGGCAAAGCGATAGCAGAAGGACTACTCAGAGGATGCTACAGGCATCCACAAAAGATTTGATGGGGTGCTGGACGAGGGCCGTTGAATGGGTATGCAGAGCTTAGGCTGCAGGGACTGCAGAAATGTTTAGGAAGTAGGGTGGGTAGGACTTGGTGACTGGCGGGAGGGAGAAGGCACTCCTGCTATAACAGGAGTCTGCAGACTGGGTGGCTTAGTCAACAGAAACTTATTTTCATGGAGTTCTGGAGCTTAAGGACCAAGATCCACGGGCTGGCAGGGTTGGTCTGGCCCAAAGCCTCTCTCCCAGGCTTGCAGACGGCTGCCTCCTTGCTGCGCCTTCACATGGCCTTCTGTCTGCCATGCACATACCTGGTGTTTCTCCATAGGCCCCAACTTCTCATAAGGACATCTCTTGGAGTGGAGTAAAGCTCCACCCAAATAGCCTCATTTTTTTTTTTTTTTTGGTATTATTAATGTACAATTACATGAGCAACATTATGGTTTCTACACTACCCCTATTTTCAAGTCCCCACCACATACTCCATTACACTCACGGTCCATCAGCGCAGTAAGATGCTATAAAATCACTACTTGTCTTCTCTGTGCTATATTGCCTTCCCGGTGCCCCACCCCACCCCCCCAGCATTAGGTGCGCTAATCATAATGCTCCTTTTCCCCGCTTATCCCTCCCTTCCCACCCATCCTCCCCAGTCTCTTTCCCTTTGGGAGCTTTTATTCCCTTCTTGGGTTCTGTGAGTCTGCTGCTGTTTTGTCCCTTACAGTTTTTACTTTGTTCTTATACTCCACAGATGAGTGAAATCATTTGATACTTGTCTTCCTCCGCCTGTCTTATTTCACTGAGCGTAATATCCTCTACCTCCATCCATGTTGTT
The DNA here is from genome assembly GCF_030020395.1 of Manis pentadactyla. Lineage (NCBI taxonomy): Eukaryota > Metazoa > Chordata > Mammalia > Pholidota > Manidae > Manis > Manis pentadactyla. Next base: position 71,813,424 of record NC_080034.1, read on the forward strand.
GCAAATGGTCGGAATATGTTCTCTTCCATTGTGTATACGTACCACATCTTCTTTATCCATTCACCTACTGATGGACACTTATGTTGCTTCCATTTCTTGGCTATTGTAAATAGTGCAGCGATAAACATAGGGGTGCATATGTCTCTTTCTAACTGGGCTCCTGCATTTAGGGTAAATCACCAGGAGTGGAATTCCTGGGTCAAATGGTATTTCTATTTTGAGTTTTTTGAGGAACCTCCATACTGCCTTCCACAATAGTTGAATTTACATTCTCACCAACAGTGTAGGAGGGTTCCCCTTTCTCCACATCCTCACCAGCATGTGTTGTTGTCTGTCTTTTGGATGTTGCCCTTCCTAACTGATGTGAGGTGATATCTCATTGTGGTTTTAATTTGCATTTCGCTGATGATTAGCAATGTAGAGCACCTTTTCATGTGCCTGTTGGCCATCTGAATTTCTTCTTTGGAGAACTGTCTGTTCAGATCCTCTGCCCACTTTTTAATTGGATTCTTTGCTTTTTGTTTGTTGAGGTGCGTGAGCTCTTTATGTATTTTGGATGTCAACCCTATATCGGATCTGTCATTTATGAATATATTCTCCCATACTGTAGGATGCCTTTTTGTTCTGTTGATGGTGTCCTTTGCTGTACAGGAGCTTTTTAGTTTGATACAGTCCCACTTGTTCAGTTTTGCTTTTGTTTCCCTTGTCCTGGGAGATACGTTCATGAAGTTGCTCGTGTTTATGTCCAAGAAAATTTTGCTGTGTTTTCTTCTAAGAGTTTTATGGTTTCATGCCTTACATGCAGATCTTTGATCCATTCTGAGTTTACTTTTGTGTATGGGATTACACAATAATCCGGTTTCATTCTCTTACATGTTGTTGTCCAGTTTTGCCAACACCAGTTGTTGAAGAGGCTGTCATTCCCCCATTGTATACCCATGGCTCCTTTATCATATATCAATTGACCATATATGCTTGGGTTAATGTCTAGACTCTCTATTCTGTTCCACTGGTCTGTGGCTCTGTTCTTACGCCGGCACCAAACTGTCTTGATTACTGTGGCTTTGGAGTAGAGCTTGAGGTTGGGAAGCGAGATCCCCCCTGCGTTACTCTTCCTTCTCAGGATTGCTTTGCCTATTCAGGGTCTTTTGTGGTTCCATATGAATTTTAGAACTATTTGTTCCAGTTCATTGAAGAATGCTGTTGGGACTTTGATAGGGATTGCTTTGAACCTACAGATTGCTTTAAACAGGATGGCCATTTTGCCAATATTAATTCTTCCTACCCAAGAGTATGGGATATATTTCCATTTATTAGTGTCCTCTTTAATTTCTCTGAAGAGTGTCTTGTAGTTTTCAGGGTACAGGACTTTCACTTTCTTGGTTAGGTTGATTCCTAGGTGTTTTATTCTTTTTGATGCAGTTGCACATGGAATTGTTTTCCTGATTTCTCTTTCTGCTAGTTCATCATAAGTTTACAAGAATGCAACAGATTTCTGTGTATGAATTTTGTACCCCACAACTTTGCTGAATTCAGATATTTGTTCTAGCAGTTTTGGAGTGGATTCTTTAGGATTTGTTATGTATAGTATCATGTCATCTGCAAACAGTGACAGTTTGACTTCTTCCTTACTCATCTTGATGCCTTTAATTTCTTTGTGTTGTCCAAATGCAGTGGCTAAGACCTCTAGTACTATGTTTTATAAAAGCGGGGAGAGTGGTCATCCTTGTCTTGTTCCCGATCTTAACGGAAAAGCTTTCAGCTTCTCTGTGTTAGGTATAATGTTGGCTGTGGGTTTGTCATATATGGCCATTATTATGTTGAGGCACTTGCCCTCTATACCCATTTTGTTGAGAGTTTTTATCATGAATGGATGTTGAATTATATCGAAAGCTTTTTCAGCATCTATGGAGATGATCATGTGATTTTTGTCCTTCTTTTGTTGATGTCATGGATGATGTTGATGGATTTTCAAATGTTGTACCATCCTTGCATCCCTGAGATGAATCACACTTGATCATGGATAAAACTCTTGATGTGTTTTTGAATTTGGTTTGCTAACATTTTGTTGAGTATTTTTGCATCTATGTTCATCAGGAATATTGGACTGTAACTTTCTTATTTGGTGGTGTCTTTGCCTGGCTTTGGTATTAGAGTGATGCTGGCTTCATAAAATGAGTTTGGGAGTATTCCCTCCTCTTCTATTTTTTGGAAAACTTTTAGGAGAATGGGTATTATGTCTTCTCAAAATGTCTGATAAAACTCAGCAGTGAATCCATCTGTTCCACGGGTTTTCTTCTTGGGTGGTTTTTTGATTACTGATTCAATTTCCTTGCTGGTAATTGGTCTGTTTAGATTTTCCTTTCATTGCTTGGTCAGCCTTGGGAGGTTGTATTTTTCTAGAAAATTTTCCATTTCTTCTAGGCTATCCAGTTTACTAGCACATACATTTTCATAGTATTCTCTAATAATTCTTTGTATTTCTGTGGTGTCCGTAGTGACTTTTCCTTTCTCATTTCTGATTCTGTTTATGCATGTAGATTCTCTTTTTCTCTTAATAATTCTGGCTACAGGTTTTTTCAAATCCCACTTGTTTATTACTGATAGGAAAGCAATTGACTTTTGTATAATAAACTTGTATAATGCAGCTTTGCTATTATTGCTTATTCTAATAGTTTTGTTGACCCTTTAGGATTTTCTGCATACACAGTCACGTCATCTTCAAACAAGGTGAATTTTGTTTCTTCCTTCCCAATCTATGTACACTTTTCATTTTTCTTGTACTATTCACCAACTAGGATTTCTAATATAATGTTGAATATAAATGGTGCGAGGGGGATACCCATGCCTTGTTCCTGATCTTAGTAGGGAAGTCTCCAGCTTCTCATCATTCCATATGATGTTAGTGGCAGGGTTTTTGTAGATATACTTTTTCAAAGTTAGGATGTTCCCCTCTGCTCCTAGTCTGATGAGAGATTTTATCATGAATGGGTGCTGGATACTTTTTCTGAATCTATTAATATCATATGATTTTTATTCTTTAGTTTGTTGTGGTGATTGATTAGGTTAATTGATTTTTCAAATGGTGAATAATACTTGTATGTCTGGAATAACTCCCACTGGATTGGGATGCATACACACACAAACTTTGATACATGTTTGAAATTGATTTGCTAATGTTTTGGGGAAGACTCTTGCGTCTAGGTTCATGAGAGATACTGGTCTGTAGTTTTCTTTTCTTGTAATTTCTTTCTTTGGTTTAAATATTAGTATCATCCTGGCCTCACAGAATGAATTAGGAAATATTTATTCTGCTTCTAATTCCCAGAAGAGATTGCAGAGAACCAGCATCATTTCTTCCTTAAGTATTTGTTAGAATTCACTGTAATCCCATCTCAGTCTGGCCTTTTCTGATTTGGAAGGTTATTGATTACTGTTTCAATATCTTTAATAAATACTGGCCTGGACAGATTATCTATCTCTTGTATAATTTTGGTAGATTTTGTCTTTCAAGGAATTGGCCCATTTCATCTGGGTTATCAAATGTGTGGGCACAGAGTTGCTCATAATGTTCCTTTCTTAATCATTTTTTATTAAGGGTTTTTTTTTATCATAGTTATAGGTTCACAGCCTCCCCTACTATCAACATCCCTCCACCAGAGTAGTACATATGTTGCAATACATGAACCTACATTAACAAATCATAATCACCGAAGTCCCTAGTTTATATAGCATTCGCCGGTGTTGTATATTCTATAGGTCTGGACAAATGGTATGATGATGTGTGCCCATCATTATTGTATCATATGGTGTGTTTTTACTGCCCTAAAAATCCACTATGTACCACCTAGTCATCTTTCTCCCTACACCCGCCCCTGTCAACCACTGATCTTTTTATTGTGTCCATAGTTTCTCCTTTTAGAGAATGTCATGCAGTTGGCGCCATAGCCCTTGGCATGCAGCCCTTTCAGATCAGCTCCTTTCACTAATATATATTTAAAGTTCTTCCATGTCTTTTCAAGCTTGGTACTTCATTTATTTTAAGCACTGAACAATATTCCATTGTCTGGATGTATCAGTTTATTTATCCATTCACCTACTGAAGGATATCTTTGTTGGTTCCAAGTTTAGTCAATTAAGAATAAAGCTGCTGTAAGCATTCATGCATAGGCTTCTGTGTGGACATAAGTTTTCAACTCCTTTGGGAAACCATTGCAGGATCATATGGTAAGAGTATGTTTAGTTTTGTTAGAAAATGTCAAACTGTCTTCCAAAGTGGCAATACCATTTTACATTCTCAACAGCAATGAATAAGAGTTTCTGTTGCTCCACATCTCACCAGAACTTGATGTCAGTGTTTTGGATTTGGGCTATTCTAGTAGCTATGTAGTGGTATCTCTCTGTTGTTTTAATTTGCACTTCTTTGATGCCATATAACTTGAACCACCTTTTCATGTGCTTATTGGCCATTTGTAAATTTCATTGGTGACCATTCTGCCAAGATCTTTGGCCTATTTTTTAACTGGGTTGTTTTTCTTATATTGTTGAAGTTTAAGAATTCTTTGTATATTTTGGGTCACAGTCATTTTTAGATGTGTTGTTTGCAAGTTTCTTTTCAAGTCTGTAACTTGTCTTCTTATTCCCTTGACATTGTCTTTTGCAGAATAGAAATTTTTTGTTTTAATGAAATCCAGGGTCTCAATTATTTTTTGTCACGATTCATGCATTTATTGCTCTTTCTAAAGTCATCACCATACCCAAAGTAATCTAATTGAATAATACCATATTATCTTGTAGGAGTTGCATCGTTTTGCAGTTTATTTATGGGTATGATCGATTTTGAATTTTGAAGGGGTTATAAGGTCAGTTTCTAGATTCATTTCTCTGCATGTGTATGCTCAGTTGTACAAGCCATATTTGTTGAAAAGACTGTCTTTGCTTCATTATATTTCCTTTGTTCCTTGTGAAAGATCACATGACTATATTCATGTAGCTCCCGCTTTGGGCTCTCTGTTGTGTTCCATTGATCTATATCTATATTCTTTCACTATCACACTAGTGGTCTTGATTACTGTAGCTTTATATTAAGTCTTGAGATTGGGTACTGTCTGTCCTCCTATTTTCTTCTCCTTCACTGTTGTGTTGGCTTTATTATCCTTTTCATGTCCATGGGATCAGTAATGATTGGCCCATCTTTTATTTCTGATACTAGTATTTGTGTCTTCTTTTTTCTTAGTTTTCCTGGCTAGAGGTGAATAAATTTCACTGATATTTTCAAAGAAGCAGGAGGTTTGGTTGATTTCCTCTATTGCCCTTTATATTTTCAATTTCATTGATTTATGCTCTAATTTTTATTTTTTGTATCTTTAGTTTAGATTTAATTTTTTCTTCTTTATCTAGTTTCCTTCAGTATATTTTAGATTATTGGTTTTAGATTCTTTTTCTTTTCTAATATATGCATTAAGTGCTATGAGTTGTCCTCCAAGCCCTGCTTTCACATTATCCCATAAATTTTAAGCTGTTGTATTTCACCTCCATTTAGTTAAAAATTTTTTACTTTGCCTTACATCTCCTCTTTGACCCATGTATTATTTTTCAAGTATGATTTTTAATCTCCGTATTTTCAGATATCCCGGCAATCTTTCTGTTTTTTCTTTCTACTATACTTCCATTGTGATCTAAGCAAACATTGTATGACTTCTACTATTTTAACTTAAGATACGTTTTATAGCCCAGGATGTGGAATATCTTTTCTAATCCTTTTTGTGAGTTTAAGTAGAACAGGTACTAAAGAAAACAAGGTCACTGATTCAAACAAACATATGCACCCCTATGATTATCACTGCACTATTTATGATAGCAAGGGTATGGAAGCAACCTAAGTGTGCATCAGTAGATGAATAGATAAAAATGATGTGGTACATATACACAGTAGAGTATTATTCAGCTATAAAAAGAAAAGAAATCCTACCATTTGCAACATGGATGGATCTAGAGGGTATTATGCTCAGTGACATAAGCCAGGCAGAGAAAGAAAAGTGCCAAATGGCTTCACTCATTTGTGGACTATAGAAATAAAGCAAAGTTGAAGGAACAAAACAGCAGCAGACTCACAGACTCCAAGAAGGGACTAGTTGGGGGAGAGGTTGGGGAGGGTGAGTGAGGAGGGAGAAGGGGATTAAGAGGCACTATAATTCACAATCACCGTATAGGTAGGTCACAGGGAAGGCAGGTCACACACAGCACGGAGAAGACAAGTAGTGACTCTATAGCATCTTTCTACGCTGATAGACAGTGACTGTAATTAAGTGGGTGAGGACTTGAAAATATGGGTGAATGATGAAACCACAGTGTTGTTTATGAAACCATCTTAAGATTGTATATCAATGATACTTAAATTAAAAATTTTTTAGAAGAAGAATGGATACTCTGCTGTTGTTAAATGAATTATTTTATAATGTCAGTGAGAGCCAGTTGATTACTCATGCTGTTCAGTACAACTACATCCTTACTAATATTTGTCCTTCTGGATTTGTCAGTTACTGACAGAGGGTTGTTGAGAAGGATTCCAAATATAATAGTGGATTCATCTGTTTCTCCATGCAGTTCTGTTATTTTTTGCACCACATATTTTAATGCTTTGTTGTCAGGGGCATATACATTAAGGATTGTGTGTCTTCTTGGAGAACTGACTCCTTTACTACTTTATGAGATCACCTGTAAATCAGCTTGAGAAACATTGCTTCTTTTCCGGACACATAACAATAAGCTAAATGGGGCCGCCAATGAAGTGGCATAAGATACATCTCCCATCCTCATGTGACTTAAAAAGTATTTCAAGACGTGAGACTAAAAAACACACTTAATGGAGGAAGGAAGTACCTAATCAAGGAGGTCCCAGACACATTCAAAGAAAGGAAATCACAAAAGGAAAGTGAGATCTTTCGTGGACGGTAGAGTAGAGAACATAATAACACATCAACCATGAAAGGGCAATAAGCAAAGTCAACTTAGAGACATTAGTGAATTCATTCTGGTTTCACTAACATTCATAATTTTAAAACATAACTTTAATGTTGAGAGAAACTGAATTAAGGTAGGGCACATGATTTATTTTAAAAATCAGTATGCTATAGTAACTTTAAAATATAGCACTAGCAGTCTGCCCCAAATTACAAATGAATTACCTTCTATTGACTTGTTTCTGAGTTGGGTGGAAGCTACAGATGTCTTATAGAAAGCCTGTTCAGCAGCCTCTGGCAGCCCACAGAAGGCCACATAGCAGGTCAGGCCACCGTGTCATTAAAATGCAGCACTCTAGTAGCCCAGCACCTGCCCACCGCAGAGACCAGGACCATTTTGGAAAGGCGTGTTCTGACTTTGCAGTCCCAGTAGCGCCACTAGAGACTTTCCCTCCCTCTACCTCCTCCGCGAGGGCACTCCGTCTGTCAAGTCATCGGGGCTGAGTTTTGCCCTGGCTGCTCTGCACAGGAACACTGGCTGGTGAGGTTTCAGAAGGTTATGTCTGGAGTGCCCTGAAAGGGGAAGGAGAGCTCGTTAGCTTTAAACTGGGCTCATCCCAGTAAGTAAACTGTCCTCTTGTTGACATTCAGGTTCACAAGACAAAGTTCCAGGCCCCGGGGCTGTGGCGGGAAGGATGATCACCAGGAGCAGGGGTCAGAAGCTACTCTTACTACAAAGGGTTCCTAACTCAATGTCCGCAGGATCTTCAAAGCCAACAGGGAGGAAATACAAGGCCTCAGGACACCTTAGACACACGGCCATCAATTATGGTTCAAAACTACAAGTTAACAGAAAGTAGAATCAATTATAAATTAATTGGTATAGAGAATAAATTCTAGAAATAAATTGCCAACCATCGCAAGCAGGTGAAATGTGTATGCATTATCCTGCCCTTTTCTACATCCTGTATAACAGGAGCTGCTGTCACTGCAGAAGCAAGGGCACTGTGGATAGGATACTGAGAGGACAGGACAGCAGGTTGACCTGTGAGCTGGACCTGGGCAGTCGGAGGCCCTCCACCCCTTCGCTTGTTCTTGGAATGTGCATTGCATTTGCCTTCACCACTCCCAGAAGCTTCCGCAAGGACATAGCCTTGAGATAGTGATGTGGGGTTGAGACCTTCTGGATGGTGCACATTAACTGAACCCAGTTAAGATCTCTATGTGAACTTTAAGATTTGGCAGGTGGGTGCAGAAATCTACTAATCTTGTGCTGCCTGCAACAAGCTTCATCCAGTTGTTTCTTCCTTTGTTTTTTCCTCTGTCCTCCACACACAGAGGCTGATTTCAGATTACACCAAGGATGCTCTCAAGGAGGTTGTGAACCAACAATTGGCAAGACAGTCAGGAAACCAAAGAAATGAACCTTGGGAAAGGGGCATCCATGGGGGAAATCCTGAGCTGGCCATTGACGTGTACGTGGGGTGAGGTGGCCCATATGTCAGATGCTTGTACGCTGCCACACGACTATGGGGGTAACCCCCAAACCCTGGATATTTTAGTGCACTTACTAGAGGAATGGCATGTGGAGCACTACAGCAAAGAGGAATGAACGGTTAGTGAGCTGGCCTCCGCTGTGGCACTTTGGCTAGAAACTAGCGCCCCACCAGAAGCTGAAGCTCAGGTTACAAATTAGGAACAAGAGCTGAGATTAGAAAAACACATGCAGTTGTCCACTATTTTGTTAGCTTTGGGACTAGCAAAGAAGGTGGGGAGCAGAATGATAAGTTGGAGACCTTAGCGTGCCATTTGGCCAAGCTAGGAGGGCACAAGCTGCCACAGGTTAAGGCCCGAGCACCTGTGACGATGCCTAAAACGCTAAGAGGTGGCATCCCTGTGAAAGTGATGAGAAGGACGATGAGAATGTTGTTGCCACTGATGTGGAAACAGGCACATCAGCCTATGCTGTCTGACCCATAACACAAAGGAAAAGTTTTTTTGTAAGTTTTTTTATTGATGTATCACTGATATACAAACAATCTCATGTTGGTTTCAAGTATACAACATAGTGGTTCAAACCCCACTAGTGCACTTGCTATCTGTCAACATAGGAAGATGTTACAAAATCTTTGGCTATATTCTTCAAGTTGTACCACCATCCCTGCCACCAACGTATATTATGACTGAGAATTTCTGTGGCCCTTTATACCCCTCACCCTCCCCACCCACCCATCCCAACCCCTCCCCCATGGTAACCACCAATCACTTCTCAGTGTCTATGAGTCTGTTGGAATACAAAGGGAAAATCTTAAATAGCAATTACCCAGAAAAGTCCCAGGAGAAAACCTGCAGTCTTCCTCTGTCCCTTGAGGGTGTAAATCTTACATGTCTTTGAAATGTAAACACCACAGGAGATGCCCAAAACGCTGCCCACAGAGACTGAAGGAAAAAAAGAGGGAGGGAGAGTTTTAAATTTCAACTTGTGTAGACAACTCTAGCCTTTTTCAGATACTATTCAGGTTGTTTAGGAAACAGGAGGGAAGGGAGTGCGGCTGGGTGACAGGGAGGCCGGGCAGGAGTCTGTAAACCAATCACGGAACTGGGATCCAATGCCACGTCATTTCCAGTGATCCCCACCCCACCCCAAGGGGAGACGTGTTCAAAAGTCCAGATGTGAGACTTCAGGCTTCTACATGACTGTGGGAACTTGCAGCACCTGGAGATAGTTCCTTTTGCTTAATTGTTAGTGTTTTACATTAATTCTATTTTCTTTTAGTTCCAACACTTCAGAAGAGCAGACTGGAAGAAAATTGTTAGAAAATGCTTCATGTAAACATCAAGCTTTGACAGGTGTTACTGGGTTTGTGACATTAGCTTCCAAAAGAGGACACAAGAGTTGCAGTCATGTATGAAACACATTATTGTGAACACTCACGTTAATTCCAAGGAATTATTGGCTAAGCATGACTCATAACAATCGCCGGGTATCTAAATAAATTGCTTCACAACGTCTCCTTCAAAGAAAACCGCAAAACTAACAAATCCCAAATGCAGGTAAGCACACACGACTGCAGGCAGTAGCGAGATCTTTCCCAGGAGCTGCTGCAGAAGTGAGCAGTGCACCTCACTGATGCAATTTGAAGTCCACCAACATTCATATTAAACTGACCACTAGAGTCCTGGAATCTATTCTGAGACAATGCAAAATTTTTCAGCACTAAACTAGAAGAAAATGGATAAGATTTGTCAAAATGAAAAGAAATGAAAAGAGCAGTTATTATATAGCACAATAAACTAGAACACAAAGAGGGTTAAAAAGTTAGTCGTACCCTCCCCGTGGCCTAACGAGCTCCCCGCCTTGCAGCATGCCAGGCATTTTAGGATGTAGAGGGAAGCAAAAGCATCTGGCAGCCTAGGGAACAGGCCGGCGGTGACCTGTCTGCTCTTCGCATCTGTCTGTGAAGAGAAAGGAGAAATAAAGGAGAAAATGGTCAAATTACTTGCAAAGTGCTGCGTGTGCTATGCCGTACCTTAAGCAAACACTTTTCCCCCATTACGTGGACTACTTTCTGCTGTTCTACCCTGCATGTCTAAAACCTACAGTGGTTAGGTAAGAATGGGTTAATATCTGTAAACCCCCAACCTTCACCTGTTGAATCAGAATAGTCAGCAAAAGGCATTATAAATGGTAATTGCCTTAAGAATCCCCATTCTTAAGGAGGTTTGAACTTCTTATATTGGATTTTGCCACCTGCTCCCGTGTGTCTGCTCTACATGTCTAAAAGTAACACAGAGCAGCACATGTGCAACTTTAGTGTGTATCATCCCCTGCGGATCTTGTCTGATTCTGATCAATAGCTCTGGTCTGTTTCTAACAAGTTCCCAGGGGATGAGGATGAAGCAAATTTGTGGAAAAAATATATATATATATATTGCACTCATAGAGCAGGTACTGAAATTCTAACGAGTGGGAAATTACTTCATAAAAAGGGATTTTTCTGCAAGTGATCAGTATACAGTACTCAGTGGTGCACCATACAAACACACAGGTCACACCCTGGGTGAGGATCCCAGCCAAGGGGACAATCCAGCTCTGAAACTGGTTCAGCTCTTCTTCTCAGACCTGGTGCTTCAGGGGAGAGCCCTGTCTTCCAGGAAGGGGAGCCCTCCAGGGCAGGGATATATCTTCCCACGGTAGGGTCATGTTTCTTTAATTTACACAAAGGCACAGTGTGGGTTATTTGTGGCTATTATGGCAATTTCACTTTAGAGAGAAGAACATAAAAATTTATCTCTTTTGAAAAGAAAAACGACCTTTTTAAGAATGAAATTATTTGTATTTATTTAAACTTTAATTTCTGATTTGCTTTTATGAACAATAACTATATTTTAATTTACTTCTATTTTACTCCTCTAGCTTTTGCAAAGTTTTCAAAGAACAGCATTAGTAAACTCAAACTCTCAGGGGATTAGAAAAACAAAAAGTTGTACCTTTCTAACTAACTACCAGCATATTAGATTATATTTTCATCCCCCAAAAGCAGCTTATTTGCCTAAATATAAATGATATCTTAAAACATTTCTATATTTCACTGTGTTCCTTGATAAGAAACTTAATTAGAAACAGGATCAATTTGTTTCCTCACCCTGTAACTATATGTGTGTGTGTAGGTGAATGGGGTTCGGGGCACACTACATCAAAATACGGCACGTTGGCATAGTGAGTATTTTAAGCAGGTAGATCACACTGACCTCTAACGCCTTACTGTTTTCCTTGAAACAGGTCATAAAATCCTCATGTGACAGTGACCTTCCTATACGCAGAGGAAAGGAGCATCTTTATGCCTGTGGACAAAGATTCCTAACAAACAGGCCTTGCTAAGTTTCCCCCAGTTTACTATAATTACCTCATACTCTTTAACCTATCACATTCCTCCACAATTGTCCACTCTTCCTCAAGTCCAGTATAAGAATACAGGTCTGTTTCTTTAGGTCTTCATTTCCTCATTAAGGCTCCCATGTTGTGTAAAACATACACTAAATGTGTACACATTTCTCCTGTCAATCTGTTCTTGTCAGTTTGATTTTCAAACCCAGCCAAGAACCCCAGTAGGGTCAAAGAAAAAACTTTTTCCTTCCCTATAGTGTATATATTCTTCTATTTCAAAAATAATTTAGTATCCATTACAGTAAAAGGTAACCACGGTAGAATCATAAACTATTAACCTACAACAAGAGATGGAAACAAAGTAATCAATGAAAAAGAGGTGACTGTTCCATACACCTTGGCTAAAACCAGAACCGGTTTTGAGTAGACTGAGCACATATTCCAGCTCTCCTCCCATCAAACACTACAACTTCCTGGAAAGACTATCTATGTGTGTGTGGATGTCCATCAGCATGAGCCAGAGGGTCCCTGGGAAGGCTGGGAATTGCCAGGGGTTACAGGGCATTCTAGACAAGCTGGGAAGCCCACTTTTAGGTAAGCATTCTGGTAAACTTTCTAAGGGATCTCAGAAGAAAAGAACCTGAAGCTCCAAGTCTCCTGAAATGTGTTATGGTTTATTTTCTCATTCAAGCAATTTTGGGTTATTTTCTTTTCTTTAATTGAAGCATAGTTGATATAATATTGTATTCGTTTCAGTTATACAACATACTGATTCAATAGTTATATGTTTCACAAAATGCTCACCACGATAAGTGTAATTACTGTCATTTTACAAAGATTATTGACTATATTCCCCATGCTGTACCTATTAATTTTATAGTTGGAAGTTTGTCCCTCTTTATCCGCTTCACTTATTTCATTGTATTCTTTTTCTTAAAGGGGCCACCCCAATTTGGAGAAGCTTCATGACCCACAAGACTTAGACAACCCTGTATCAGAGACATGAGGAGTGCTACAGCCAGGGTGCAAGAAAGGGTCATCATGAAAAAATGCAGAGGTCTTGAAAGTGAAAATTACAATTGTTGAAATCTAAAAATAAGTGAATATATGGCTTGAAAAGGAAAATGGAAATACCTGAAGGGTGAATGAGAGAGCAAGAAGGTCCAGGAAGGGATTCTTCCATAGCCCATACTGATCAAAATTTAAGAGAAAAGTTAAGAGACATGGAAGATATATCGATCTTATGGCTTTACAAAAGCACAGAATGGAATGAATGGAAGTCAGCAACGTGTGAAGGAATGATGGCTGAGAATTGTCCAGGAACAAGAAAGCACAAATCCTTAGACTGAAAGGGCCCACTGAATATGAGAGGATAAGTAGAAACAACGAAAAACACAACAAAAATGACACCAGGCATGCAGTAGTGAGATTTCAGGGTACCAAGCCTAAAGTTCCAAAAGTGACTGGTGAAAAGGGAGATTACCCAAAAAGAACCAGAGCCAAATTGACACTTGCCATCTCCTCAAAAGCACTGGAGCCATGAAGATGGAACACTATCTTCAAGAACAGGAGGAAAAACAATGGAATTTAAATTCTATATCCAGAGAAAATATTGGTCATATGTAAGGTTAAACCCAAGACATTTTTAAGCACCCAAAACTCAAGAAGTTCACCACCTCCATACTTTCTCTAAAAGATGTGTTCCAGCATGAAGAACAATTATTCCAGGAGATAAGATGATATACAAGAAGCAATGGTGAGTGAAAAAAACTTAATAGCATGTGTTGCACAAATAAATATTAATGTACTCTTAAAATTAAAATTAATATTCCCAAAGATATCAAAAGGAGAAAGACTTTGGGGGACTTCCATGGAATGTGTTATAAAAGAAAAGTGTGCTTGGGATCCTGTTTTGATAAAGAGAGGTAGATACTAACTCCATATGTTAGAAAAAAGCAACATGAAGCACATGCATGGTAACATGAAGGACAAATTTTATAAATAGAATGCGTAATTTTTAAATCAGTGAAAGTGGAACAATTGAACCAAGAAAATCAAAACAATTCAATGGAAATCAAGAAATCAGGGAAAGGGAGAAAAATTAAAGGGAAAGTACTGTAAAAAAATCCCACAACCACATGGAGGCTCCACAACATGCTCCTAAATAACCAATGGATCAATGACCAAATTAAAACAGAGATCAACTAATATATAGAGACAAATGACAACAATAATTCAACACCGCAAAATGTGTGGGATGCAGCCAAATCTCTGATAAGAGGGAAGTATATAGCAATACAGGCCACCTCAAGAAAGAAGAACAATGCCATATAAGCAGTCTAAACTCACAACTAATGAAACTAGGAAAAGAACAACAAATGAGGTCCTTAGTCAGTAGAAGGAGGGACATAATAAAGATTAGAGCAGAAATAAATAAAATTGAGAAGAATAAAACAATAGAAAGAATCAATGAAAGCAAGAGCTGGTTCTTTGGGAAAATAAACAAAATAGATAAATCCCTTGCCAGACTTATCAAGAGAAAAAGAGTCTACACACAGAAAATAAGAAATGAGAAAGGAAAAATCACTACGGAAACCATAGAAATACAAAGAATTATTAGAGAATACTATGAAAAATTATATGCTAACAAACTGGATAACCTAGAAGAAATGGACAACTTTCTAGAAAAATATTACCTTCCAAGGCTGACCAAAGAAGAAACAGAAAATCTGAACAGACAAATTACCAGCAACGAAATTGAACTGGTAAACAAAAACCTACCTAAGAACAAACCTCCTGGACCAGATGGCTTCACCGCTGAATTTTATCAACTGTTTAGTGAAGACCTGACACCCATTCTCCTTAACGTTTTCCAAAACATAGAAGAGAAGGGGATACTTCTAAACTCATTCTATGAGGCTAGCATCACTCTAATACCAAAACCAGGCAAAGACACCACAAAAAAAGAAAATCACAGACCAATATCCCTGATGAACATAGATGCAAAAACACTCAACAAAATACTAGCAAACCAAATTCAAAAATACATCAAAAAGAATCATCCATCATAATCAAGTAGGATTTATTCCAGGGATGCAAGGGTGCCACAACATTCGAAAATCAATCAACATCATCCACCACCACAACAAAAAGTAGGACAAAAACCACATGATCATCCCCATAGATGCTGAAAAAACATTCGACAAAATTCAAAATCCATACATGATAAAAACTCAACACAATGTGTATAGAGGGCAAGTACCTCAACATAATAAAGGACATATATGACAAACCCACAGCCAACATTATGCTTAACAGTGAGAAGCTGAAAGCTTTTCCTTTAAGATCAGGAACAAGACAAGGATGCCCACTCTCCCCACTTCTATTCAACATAGTTCTGGAGGTCCTAGCCACGGCAATCAGACAATACAAAGAACTAAAAGGCATCCAGATTGGCAAGGAAGAAGTTAAACTGTCCCTGTTTGCAGATGACATCATAGTGTACATAAAAAACCCTAAGGAATCCACTCCAAAACTACTAGATCTAATATCTGAATTAAGCAAAGTTGCAGGATACAAAATTAATACACAGAAATCTGTGGCATTCCTATACACTAACAACGAACTACCAGAAAGAGAAATCAGGAAAACAATTTCATTCACAATTGCATCAAAAAGAATAGAATACCTAGGAATAAACCTAACCAAGGAAGTGAAAGACCTATACTCTGAAAACTACAAGACACTCATTAGAGAAATTAAAGAAGATACCAATAAATGGAAACACATCCCGTGCTCACGGATAGGAAGAATTAATATTGTCAAAGTGGCCATCCTGCCTAAAGCAATCTATACATTCAATGCAATTCCTATCAAAATACCCATAGCCTAATTCAACAAACTAAAGAAAATCATGCTAAAATTCATATGGGACCACAAAAGACCTCAAATAGCCAAAGGAATTCTGAGAAGGAAGAATATAGCAGGGGGAATTACGCTCCCCAACTTCAAGCTCTACTACAAAGCCACAGTAATCAAGACAATTTGGTACTGACACAAGAACAGACCCATACAACAATGGAACAGGCTAGAGAGCCCTGATATTAACCCAACCATATATGGTCAATTAATATACAAAAAAGGAGCCATGGACATACAATGGGGAAATGACAGCCTCTTCAACAGCTGGTGTTGGCAAAACTGGACAGCTACATGCAAGAGAGTGAAACTGGATTATAGCTTAACCCCATACACAAAAGTAAACTCAAAATGGATTAAAGACTTGAATATAAGTCATGACAGTATAAAACTTTTAGAAGAAAACATAGGCAAACATCTCCTGAATAGAAGCATGAGCAGCTTCTTCCTGAACACATCTCCTCGAGAAAGGGAAACAAAAGCAAAAATGAACTCAAGGGACTACATCAAACTAAAAAGTTTTCTACGGTAAAGGACATCATCAGCCAATCAAAAAGGCATCCTACACTATGGGAGAATATGTTTGTAAATGACATTTCTGACAAGGGATTAACATCCAAAATATGTAAAGAACTCACACACCTCAACACCAAAGCAAAGAACCCGATTATCAAATGGGCAGAGGATATGTAGAGATAGTTCTCCAAGGAAGAAATTCACATGGCCCACAGACACATGAGAAGATGCTCCATGTTGCTAATCATCAGGGAAATGCTAATTAAAACCAAAATGAGATATCACCTCACACCAGTAAGGATGGCCAGCATCGAAAAGAATAAGAACAAATGGTGGCAAGAATGCGGAGAAAGGGACCCTCCTACACTGCTGGTGGGAATGTAAGCTAGTTCAACCGTTGTGGAAAGCAATACGGAGGTTCCTCAAAAACTAAAAGTAGAAATACCATTTGACCTTGGAATCCCACTCCTTGGAATATACCCAAAGAATACAACTTCTCACATTAAAAAAGACATACGCACCCCTATGTTTATCGTAGCCCTTTTTACAATAGGCAAGCTATGGAAGCAACCTAAGTGTCCATCTGTAGATGAATGGATGAAGAAGATGTGGTACATATACACAGTGGAGTACTATTCAGCCATAAGAAAGGAACAAATCCTACCATTTACAACAACGTGAATGGAGCTGGAGGACATTATGCTCAGTGAAATAAGCCAGGCGGAAAAAGACAAATGCCAAATGATTTCCCTCATTTGTGAAGTATAACAATGAAGCAAGACTGAAGGAACAAAATGGCAGCAGACTTATAGACGCCAAGAATGAACTAGTGTTTACCAAAGGGGAGGGGTGTGGGAGGGTGGGTGGGGAGGGAGGGAGAAGGGGACTGAGGGGTATTATGTTTAGTACACATGGTGTGGGGGACGACGGGGAGAACAGTGTAGCACAGAGAAGGCACATAGTGGATCTGTGGCAACTTGCTGCACTGATGGACAGTGACTGCACTGGGGTATGGGTGGGTACTTGATAATATGGGTAAATGTAGTAACCACATTGCTTTTTCATGTGAAACGTTCATAAGAGTGTATATCAATCATACCTCAATAAAATTTATTTTAAATAAAGGGAAAGTACTGTAAATAAAAAGACTAAAATGAGATGGCAAGATAGGTCTTAACTTGAGTAGTCACAATAATTTTAAACAGGGTACATTGTAATATAATGTAAATTATAAATGTAAATGTAAACATGGAATAGAGCAGATGCTGAATGTTAAGTATATGAAAATATTTGAGTATTTAAATACATTTTTGAAACTGCACAGAAAACAGTTATATATAGATATAGGTAAGCGTTAAATCTTCAATACAGGAACATTCACAAAACTCTTGAAATGATGTATTTGCAGAGAGGAGGAACTGGGACCAATGATGGTAATAACTAAAAGATATTATCAATCTGAGATTTATTTCTTAAATAATAATAAATTATACTTGAAACAAACATGACTGAATGTGAACAGTTGCTAATTGTTAATGGTGTTGAGTATGGGCATTTGTCAAATTAACCCTTCGCTTTTCTGTTTTCTTTCTAGTTCTCCAAAATATTATTTTATGAAACTAGGGAAAGAAAGATCAGAGGAAAGGGCGAGAAAGTGGCTGACTACCACAGCTGACTTGGTTTTGACAGCCAAGAAGAAGTCGCATCCCCCCATGGGAGGCCGAAGGGAGAGAGACAGACAGCCGCGTGGGAAGTATCGAGCGCTGGCGGGCATGACGGGCGTGGACACAGCAGCTCGGGGTGGCTGTGGATGTACGCATGCATCAGAGGCCACTCCCCAGTGTCCTACAGTGGGAATCCTCACTTACCACCCCGAACAAAAATATATTCCCAACTTCTCAAAAGAAAGTCAATATTCAAAACTTTGCCTCTAGACTTTATAAGTAGAAATCAGTCTTAACTAAAGAACAAGGAAACCTTTAATATAATAGCTTCTTATTGACTCTTTTCATTTCATGTCCTGGTGGTGCAATTCCTTGCTGTCTTTTCTCTGGCCCTTGGTGGTTTACTTGCTACTTTTCAAAAGCAGTGGGCCCTTTGCTGCTTGCAGAAAGAGAACTAAACTGGAGCTTGAGCACCGAGCTGTAGTCTGGGAGCTGAAACATTGATTGACATCTTTTTTAGCAGAAGGTCAGCAGTGCCTACTCCATTCCTTAAGTGCTAAGAATTGCTATTCAATTTACTTTTTCTTCTCCATCTTAGAATTGATCACAGAGTATAACATATTTGACATTACTGTAAGAGTTTACACACGGGCTCGTAGATCAGAAGGTAGAATTTATCCTGTGCACAGTTCTGTAGATTTTCTTTTGTTGACTTTTAATGAGTTGAAGAAAGTACCTAAATGATAAAAAGTTGAACAAAAATCACTGGGCAAAATATGGTTCCACATTGGAAGGGAACCATCCCTCCATACTTCTGGGTCAGAAAACTTAGAAAACCATAGTAAAAATGTTTATTATACTAAGAATACAATTTAGCAAGCTGAGTGACAAAATTTATTGAATAGTGTTCTAATGCTCAGGGTTTGTACACCTTCTATCAGCAGCATAATCCAATGCCCAGTGCAATGTCTGCCACACAGGTAGCTAATAACTATATTTTAATAAATAAACAAGTGAATGAATGAATGAATGAATATAAGATAAAAGGAAAAAGGAAAAAAGATAACTGACCCACACAGCAGTGGTGATGGCTGTGTCTGCCATCAATAGCTATCATCACTTTCAAGAATAGGTCTGCACCAGGGAAATAATCAAGAACTGCCGAGCTGTTCTAAGGTCAGTAGAAACAACAACAACAAAAAATAACTCTTTAGTTTTTACACTGAAATATTGATCTAGTAAAACACCATTCTTAGAAGTTCAGTCTTAGGTGATCCGTGTCTCCCCAAAACAGATATGCTGAAGTCCTAACCCTTAGGAGCTCAGAATGTAACCCTATATGAAAGTAGGATCACGTTAAAACTGCTTACAGAATTAGTCAAGTTAAAATGAGGTCTTTTGGTGGGCCCTAGTCCAAAATGGCTGGTGTTCTTACAAAAAGGGGTAATTTAGAAACAAAGTTAGAAATGAACAGAAGGTAGAATTTATCTGGGCAAAAATGGATTCAAATTAGGCAGCACAAACTAGAAGTGGCTGGGAGCCCTCCACTAAAAGGAGCTGTTGGAAAGACTTTTAGAGAGGAGGCAGAAAAAAATCAAGGGAATGCTTTGGTTATAACTGAAGTGGTTGTGTTATTTGGGAAAGCCCACTTGGATGTTTGTGACTGCTTAGCCTTAGAATTTCATTTCATAACCTTGAAGCCTGGGTTTGGTTTGCTTATATGAGCTACTAATACGTTAAAGCCACTTCGTCTAATGATCTTCTTGTTTAGTTAATTTAACAAGGGTTTCCCATCCACGTTTCTCAGTAGAGATTAGGAAAAGTTGTTTTGCAACCATCATTTATCAAACATGTATTATATATGATTTTGAAACGGTTTAATGTCTAAATATGTGAAGCTCCTTTTTAAAATTATGGAACATGTCAAGTCCTGGGATGTTTTAATTCTGAGAATGTACAGGAATTTTGGAATGTTATTTATTTCATCCAACAAAAACCAAGGTATTCTAGTGAATGCTAGGATATAATGATGAATAAAAACAGACCTGATACACAGCCAGCCTCCGAAGTTTATAGTCATGTAGATATTTAAAAGCAAAACTTTAATAAATGTTCTCAAAATAGGTACACAGGAATAAATAACAGGAAGTTGTGACCCAAATACAGATCTCAGGGAACTGTTTTTCTGAAGTATGACTGATTTGAGGACTGAGAGTAGAAGCTCACTTCACTGAAGAGGAGAAATGTTTTGCAGGTAGAAGACGCAATACAGGGCGGCCCAGCAGAGAGTGTGAGGGGCAGAGGGGCAGAGAGGCGGAGAGGAGCCTGCGGCAAGCTCGGACGGAGGAGGAGAGCAGCTGGCTCAGGCGGCAGCTTCAGGCCTATGCCAACAACTTCGTGTTGTCTTCAGAGTATCTGTAAATCATTAAACAGTTTTATACAGAGGGGGTTAATGCTATCAGATGTGATTTTGAAAAAATCGCTCTGCCGTTTAACTGCCTCCTGGGGCTTTTTGTTGGCCTGGGTGTGCACCAGCCCCTCCTCAGCTGCTCCATTAAAGGAAGTAGTTGATGTGCAACAAACGAGCCCAGTGAGCACTGGGCGGCGGCAGGAGGCTGTAGCGGAGGAAAGCGAACTGCTTTTCATTGCCCAGAACTTGTGTTATTTCTTTCTAATGAACACAAACGGCCTTTTGAGTCTTTTTAAGGATACCATTATACTCATTTTTGAGGCTTTCCTGCTTGCTCTATTAGCTGCTTCCTTAAGTGTTAGCTCTTTTTATTACATTTCTTTCTTCTTTCATGGTGTGTTTCCTCAAATGTGTAGTGACTTTCTGTTTTGTCTCTCTGTGCTTTTGAGGATCTTTGTTTATGGATACAAGCTTGCAGATGAGGACTATGGGGGAGACGGTGATAATACTACAATAGTATTAGAAAAACTATTTTGGTAGTTTACAGGTAAGTTCATTAGCTTTGGGGGAACTTCGCTGTCTCTTGATGCCCAGAACCGACAGTGTTTGCTTTCTCCTTACAGCAAAGGTCACTGCTGTCTGTTGCTCAGTCCAAGCAGAAACTGGTCCATCTGCTCCAAGCATCCTTGCTCCTGAATCACCTGATTGTCCCCGGGGCCTCTCCTGGTAACTTTATTCCTCCAGGACGTGCCCTACACTTTTATAGAAGTTCTCTCTTGCCCCTGTTTTGGAGAAGGTTCCCTCTAGACTTGTTTCTCTATAAATGTGACCCTGTCTGTTTTCCCTCTTTCAAGAATTTCTCAGTTTTAGCTTACTGATCATGGCACTCTTTCTCATTTTCCACTGCATTAATAGGTTACCCAAGTATACTTTTTTAAAGACTTTCCAAAAAATTTTGATTGATAGAGGAGGTAGAAATCATAATAAACATAATGTAAGTTTTCCTTGATGCTGTAGAAAAAAGAAATTAGAGTGTGGATCCTTAGGATCGCCATTACAAAGATCAATGATAGAGAGTGGTATGCTCTGCAGGAAATCAGGTGACTGCAACAAGAAAATGTTCTGCTGAAAATAACAAGTTCTGTGGAACTATACAGCTGAGACAGGGACGGTGGGTGTAGTCAGAGTAGGGTGAGGTCCTCTGGGAAAAGCAGGGCAGAAAATTTACAGTCAGAGCACTGTAACTAACAATGGGCAAAGAAGTCCACATTGAAACTCTGTTAAGCGTTATGCAGGAAGGTCAAGGTCACACTAATTCTCCAGCGAAAGATACCTAAGAATACAGACATCTTCAGTGAGATGAGTTAAAGGTCAGAAGGCCAGGAGCAACTTGGCCTGGAGTGTCTGAGTGTTCATAACCCATGACTCCGATGTCAGCCCTGGCAATCAGACTATGACTGAGCCCACCTTGAGGACAGGGCAGGTGATGCAAGTCCACACCCCTAAGTTTTTATCATGTTCTCAAAAAATCCTCAACTGCCTATAAAACCCCCTAGACAATGTACCACTACGGGCTCTCTTATATCCTCCTGGTGTGAGCCAGGAGCTCTATTCTCTCACTTTATTTCTATATAAAAGCCTGTACTTTGCTCTCCTCCCTTGAGTGTTTGTGAAGCTCATTCTTCGGCTTCGGGAACAAGAACCCCGGCATCACTGGCATTCCTTTATAATCAAGGTTTCTTTATAACACATGACTTTTCTTTTTATCTCTAGGCTTGTCATGGTTTATTTAGTGTCTGACTGGGGTTCTAGTAGCAGTGGACATTCCAATTCCTGCAGCTATGGCATTAATAAATAAAGCAGTGTTAGAACGCCACAAATGAGTTTTTTAAAAATCCTCCTGTGCCCATTATTACCTCAGAGTTAAAGTCCCTTCTTTTAAAATTAGATTATGGTTGATATACAATATTATATTGGTTTCAGTGTATAATGTTAGGCTGGAGGAAGGAAAAACAAGGACATGCAAACAGAACAGAGAGATGCCATAGGGGGAGAACAGACCAGACCCCAAGGTCCATGCCTTACATGGAAAGGGGACAGCTCTCCCTGAATTCCATCCTTCTGATGGGCCAACTAACATGCGGATGTCAGCCCCCTCCCTCTTGGAAGAAACAAAGTTTCTAGTCTATTATGTCACCTTTAGCCAATCATACCTCTCCACGCCCCCTAGGATAGCTTGCCCACTCCTCCCCCTCCTAACCCCTTACAAGCCCCCACCTCCCTGACCAGGTGTGACTTCCCCGGCCTGTAATACCCAGACCGCGGAACATCACCCAGGAGTTGCACTCAAGTAAACTACCTGGCCCTTTGTTACCTCTCTTCACCGGCTTATTCTGGCTAAAATTTATCTTACACTTTTAGCACATGCAGAATTTTTTAGGAGTGGAGTGATCCAGTTTCGGAAACTTACTTTCAAATGCTTTGTAAGAGAAAGAGAGAGAGGGTGTGCAAATATGGCAAAATGTGAACAACTGATCAGTCCAGGATGAAGGGTAAATGAGGTGTTCCTTTTTTCTGTAGGTTTGAATTTTTTTTTAATTGGGAAAAACACTTAGGAATAAATGCAACAAAAATACAGTGCCTATATGAACAAATGTATAAAATAATATTTAAGGACATAAAATGCCATTTGAATATCTGAAAAAAGTTGTGAATCATTATAGAAATTAACAGATGTGGAATACTTTTTATCTGCTGTTTGTATTTTAAAAACACCCCCATTTTTACATATTTGGAAGGATGTTAATTTAAATTGTAAAAAGAAAATACAGGAGATTCATTCATTCATTCCTTTATTTTACATTTGCAAACTCATGATACTGGGCCCCAGCACAGAGTCCCATGCCCACTGGCACCTACTCCTCACTCCTTGAAGGTACTGGGCTGGATAGCAGAGAAGTGGGAGGTGGCAGGGGCATCAGAAGCGAATAACCCAAGGTTAACACCCAAAATATATAAAGAACTTACACGCCTCAACACCCGAAAAGCAAATAACCTGATTAACAAATGGGAAGAGGATATGAAGAGACAGTTCTCCAAAGAAGAAATTCAGACGGCCAACAGGCACATGAAAAGATGCTCCATGTCGCTAATCATCAGGGAAAGGCAAATTAAAACCACAATGAGATATCACCTCACACCAGTAAGGATCATCACCATCCAAAACACAAATAACAACAAATGCTGGTGAGGATGTGGAGAAAGGGAAACCCTCCCACACTGCGGGTGGCAACGTAAACTAGTTCAGCCATTGAGGAAAGCAATATGGAGGTTCCTCAAAAAACTAGAAATAGAAATACCATTTGACCTCGGAATCCCACTCCTTGGAGTTTACACAAAGAATACAACTTCTCAGATTCAAAAAGATATATGCACCCCTATGTTTATCGCAGCACTTTTTACAATAGCCAAGATATGGAAGCAACTTAAGTGTCCATCAGTAGATGAACGGATAAAGAAGAGGTGGCATGTATACTCAATGGAATATTATTCAGCCATAAGAAGAAAACAGGACTGTTATTCTCCCTAAATCCAATTTCGGTGGTCCCAGTGACAACAGGTATATAGGGGTGGGGAGAAACAAGAAGGACTCTTAAGTCACCAGCATCCAGAAGTAAGGCCAAGGTCCCTTGTTGGTGCCATGCAGCCTTGGGCTGGTGCATTCTGACCCTTGCAAGTGGATGCAGTTTTAGACATCCTCTCTCCAGCACTCCAGCAAGGCCAATTGTCCATTCAGTGAAGCAAACCTTGTTACTTTCCAAGCACCTGCTTTTTAAAAATGGCTCTTTAATAAAAAACAAAAACATTACGAAGGTATGATTGATACACAAAAAGCTGTACATATTTCATGTGTACAGCCTGATGAGTTGTAAATCTACATCCATGACCATCACCATAGTCTATGCCATAATGTAGCCATCACTCCAAGTTTCCTCTCCACTCTCCTTTTTATTACCGCTGTGAGGAAATGTTACCTGATATTTAGCTGAATAACCAAAAACTGTCTAATGTAATGTTCACATCCAAATAAACTTCTATGTCATTAAGTGGATTAAGAAAATTACAAGCATCAGATATCTTGAACTTAGCCTTGAAAGTTAAGATGAGACTTGATGTCAATAGCAGGGGCCTCTGAGGAAGCTATTGCTTTTGAGACTGTTAAGTACTTAATAACCATTAGCCTTCACTTAGAAAGACAAGAGAGATTTAGCAAACACGTACATACCCTGGTACTAAGTATTTTAAATTGAATCTATACTTATTTTGTATGTTTTCATTTTTTAAAATGTGTTTATAAGTCTGTTTGGTTAGGACAAAAATTTCTAGGTAATATTGAAAGGTTTCGGTTTTCTTATTGTGTCCACCTCAAGACATGGAGGTTTATCATTGGAAATGGTATTTGTTAGATTGCTTGTGGTAGAAAATTATGATGTTCAGGTCAAGCTGTAATCTGTTTGCCACAGAGGTTTGGTCTAATTCCCTAATCATGTAATGACTTGCCTGCTGATTCTCACCTTGCTGATCTCTAATGTGTTAGCTTAAATACCAAAAGACTATATTGACCATTTGTAAGTCTGGGCAATGGAAATCCCCGGGCAAAATACGCCTAAAAACCAAAATCAGTTAAATGGAGAAATAAAGTTTAAAACCCGTTTATTGCTCACAAACTGCAGTCCCTGGCCGTCTCTCTTCTCTGCTCAAGCAGCCACAACACCCCCCTTCCCTCTCACCTCTCAGGTACAGATAAGCCCTCTGTTGCCCAGGTAATCACCCATTGATATGGAGATGACTTCTCCACCCCAGGAAAGATGCAAATGCACTAAAGCCATACTTCTTTCCACCTCAGACCCCTATTGATATGCAGATATACTAAAGCCAGGCGAGATATTCTGGAAATGTTACAGCCTCAACACCCAAAGAGCAAATAACCCGATTAAAAAGTGGGCCGAGGATATGAAGAGACAATTCTCCAAAGAAGAAATTCAGATGGCCAACAGGCACATGGAAAGATGCTCCACATCACTAATCATCAGGAGCATGCAAATCCAAACCACAATGAGATACCACCTGACCCTCGTACACTGTGGGTGGGAATGTAAGTTGGTGCAGCCACTAAGGAAAACATTATGGAAGTCCCTCAAAAACTTAAAAAAAGAAAATCCAAAATACCAATTCAAAGAGATATGCACCCCCATGTTCACTGCAGCGTTATTTACAATAGCCAAGATATGGAAGCCACCTAATTATCCAGCAGTAGATAATTGGACAAAGAAGATAAATTTACACAAAGGAGGATTACTAACCAATAGAAATGAATGGAACCTTGCCATGGGTGGACCTGAAGGGTAATATGGTAAGTGAAATAAATCAGACACAAATACCATATTTCACTTGTATGTGGAAACTAAAAAAACAATACAAACGTAAAACAAAACAGACTCATAGATAAGGAACAAACTGTTGGTTACCAGTGCAGGGAGCAGTGGGTAGTGGGTGAAACAGGTGTCAGGGATTAAGAGGTAACTTCCAGTCACAAAATATACATGTCATGAGGTTGTAAGGTTCAGCAGAGGGAATATACTAATATTCTAATAATTGTATGGTGACAGACGGTAACTAGACATTTGGAGGTCACTTTGCAATATATAAAAACATTGAAACATTATGATATACACCCTAAACTATGGGCACACCTTGTTTTATTGCACTTTGCAGATACTGTGGTTTTCACACATGGACATTTTGGGGCAATCCTGAGTTGAGCAAGTCTATTGGCATTTTTCCAGCAGCATTTGCTCACTTCACGTTTGTGTCACATTTTGGTAATTCTCATCGTATTTCACTTTTAAATTATTATTGTATTTGTTATGGTGACCTGGGATCACAAGTGACTGAAAGGTCAGATGATGGCTAGCATTTTTTAGCAACAATGTATTTTTAAGTTATGTACACAGGCTTTTAGACATAATGCTATTGCACACTTAAGAGACTATAGTGTGAAGGTAACTTTTATATGCACTGGGAAACCAAAAAATCCATTTCACTTTCTTGCTTGAGATGCTTTATTGTGGTGTGGAACTGAACCGGCATTGTCTCTGAGATATGCGTGTCATTGGATACTGCATGCCAATTATACTGAAAAACAGAAAATAAACCTTACGAGGAGCTTTTCTGGGTTGTGTGGCTTAGGATCTCTCAGCAAGTTGCAGTCCAGATGTTGTCTTGGGCTCCAGTTATCTGAACGAACGCTTGTCTTGGGCTGAAGGATCCACTTCTAAAATGCCACAGTCACATGGCTTCCAAGTTGGTGCAGTTCTTCGTTCTCCGTAGTTGGTTTCACTGAGAGCCAAGTGATCCAAGAGAACAAGGAAGAGGCAACAGCATATTTTATAACCTAGTCTGGGAATTTACCTGCCATCACTCTGCCATATTATGCCGGTCATCCTGGCTAACCGTGATACAGTGTGGAAAAGGATTACACCAGGGCATGAATACCAGAAGGTGAGAATCATTTGGGACCATTTTGATAACTGGCTTCTACCCATGAGTCCACATATGACATGTATGAGAAGTCATTGCAGTGACAAGGAGCTGCAGAAAACTTAAGTTTGCATTCCTAGAGAAATCTGGATGTTACATGTGATATATCCCTGTGATGGAGTACCTTGCAGCATCAAAGTCATTAACTAGATTTATATATTTTATTCAACTTGAAATAAAAACAGAACGAGGTTTATAGTATAATGCAACTGATAAGTCTAAAAACATTGCATGTACATATATCCTTCACACTATTTTTTTTTAATTTTAAGGTTATTGATATACTCATAAAGGTTTCAAATGAAAACAATGTGGTTACTACATTCACTCATATCAAGTCCCTACCCATACCCCAATGCAGTCACTGTCCATTAGGGTAGTAAGATGCCACAGATTCACTATATGCCTTCTGTGCTACACTATTTTCCCCGTGACACCCCACACCATGTGTACTAAACATAATACCGCCTTGATCCCCCTTCTCTCTCTCTCCCCACCACCCCACCCCCACCCGTTCCCCCTCTGGTAACCACTAGTTCCTTCTTGGAGTCTGCTGGTCTTTTGTTCCTTCAGTTTTGCTTCATTGTTATACTCCACAAATGAGGGAAATCATTTGGCAATGACATGACTTTTTTTTTTTTTTGAGAGGGCATCTCTCATTTATTGATCAAATGGTTGTTAACAACAAAATTCTGTATAGGGGACTCAATGCACAATCATTGATTAACCCAAAGCCTAATTCTCAAAAGTCTCCAATCTTCTGAAGCATAACGAACAAGTTCTTACATGGTGAACAAGTTCTTACATA
Source organism: Manis pentadactyla (assembly GCF_030020395.1). Lineage (NCBI taxonomy): Eukaryota > Metazoa > Chordata > Mammalia > Pholidota > Manidae > Manis > Manis pentadactyla. Next base: position 71,841,190 of record NC_080034.1, read on the forward strand.
GTGAATAAGTTCTTACATGGTGAACAGTGTGCAAGGGCAGTCATATCACACAAACTTTCAGTTTTGATCACGCATCATGAACTATAAACAATCAAGTCAGATATGATTATTCGTTTGATTTTTATGCTTCATTGATATGTGAATCCCACATTTGTCCCTTCTTGTTCTTTTTTTAATAAAATGCTGAAGTGGTAGATAGATGCAAGATAAAGGTGGAAAACACAGTTTAGTGCTGTAAGAGGGCAAATGTAGATGATCAGGTCTGTGCCTATAGACTAAGTATTAATCCAAGCTAGACAAGGGCAACAAAACATCCATGGATGCAGATTACTCTCAAAACGGGGCGTGAGGTTCCAAGCCTCACCTCTGTTGATCCCCAATTTCTCACCTGATGGCCCCCCTGCGACTGTGCCTGTCTTAGGTTCTTCCTCCCTTGAGGATTCTTACCCGTCTCTGGCTAACCAGTCATCTTCCGGGGCCATACAGGGAAATGTAAAGTTGGTAAGTGAGAGAGAAGCAATATTCCTTGAAAAGGTTAGCTTTTTAGTTCTTTACAGATTTATGCCCTGTGACTTCTATGCCCAGTATTTCACAGTACATATTTTTAAAGATACATGTTGCTAAGCAAATATATAAAAGGTTGACTGGGAAGTCATTAAAGTTATCTATATATGGGGGAAGGAAATTGAAGGGCTCAAGGAAATTAGGGGAATTACCTCAATTTTATATAGTTGAAGTTTAAAAAAAATGTCTTTTTTTAAGACAGATGCACCCCTATGTTTATCGCAGCACTATTTACAACAGCCAAGAATTGGAAGCAACCTAAATGTCCATCAGAAGATGAATGGATAAAGATGATGTGGTACATATACACCAAGGAATATTATTCAGCCATATGAATAAAACAAATCCTACCATTTGCAGTGACATGGATGGAGCTAGAGGGTATTATGCTTAGAGAAATAAGCCAGGCAGAAGAAGACAAGAACCAAATGATTTCACTCATATGTGGAGTATAAGAACAAAGAAAAACTGAAGGAACAAAACAGCAATAGAATCACAAAACCCACGAACAGACTAACAGAAACCAAAGGGAAAGGGACTGGGGAGGATGGGTGGTGAAACAGAAAGGGGGCCTTACAATAAGCATGTGCAGTGGGGGGGGGCTAGGGGAGGGCTGTACAACAGAGAAGACAAGTAGTGATTTTACAGCATCTTACTATGCTGATGGACAGTGACTGTGAAGGGGTGTGTGGGGGAGACTTGGCGAAGGGGGGAGCCTAGTGAACATAATGTTCTTCATGTAACTGTAGATTAGTGATACCAAAAAAAAAAGTCTTTTTTTAAAGGTAGAGTTATAAAATAGCCCAAGGAAGCCTAAGAGATCTTATTGAAGTGAAATTCCTAGTAGATAAGGCTCTACTAGTTTCCCTGTGTTGTATGACAGTCATATTTCTCTGGAAGGAAAATTTTGATTCTCTTAAAATACCTCCCTTAACTTCCAGTTGAAATTGAATTATTTTAACAACACAAACTTCTTTCATTTCTTAAATGGAAATACTTAAGATAAAAATAACGTTGAAAGAAGCCCACAAAGAAAACTTACAATAAGGAGTAAATGATTGATATCAGATTTCCTTGTTGAGGATGTGTTTAATGAGAGGCTAAATGAATAGGATTTTAAATATTTTGAAAAGGTATTGGGGGTGGAAGAAATGGAAAAAGGAGCACAGAGGGGGTGCATAAGGTACCAAAGGCAGATTAGATACCCTCATTTTAAAATGAGTGCTTTTACCAAATTTCATTTTGAGGTTGAAACAAGGAAAAGAGATCACTGTGCATTTATGACAACTTAATTCTTCTGAGTTCAAGATATCCCCATACCCACACATAACTTTCACTTGATTTGCACTATGGTTAACAACTAAATAAATATTACTTTATTCTCTACATATTATTTCCAATGGATGATATCCTGGGTTTAACAGTAGAGCACTCATTGGTCATCATTCATTGATTACCACTTGAATGGCAATCGAAATACAAACTTGCGGGTAGGCCCGGGATCTATAATCTACAGAGCAACCAGGACTGAAATGATGACGGTTACGGCGAAGGCCTCGTGCATCCGAATGAAAGTATGCTGTGGATACCTGTAGTTGGGTGGCAGCACAGGCTTAGGAGGACTTTGGTTATTTGAGGAGAACCGTGCCAGGGGCTTGAGGATACACTCACCCTAGGGCACCTCGAGTGCAAGTCAGTCACAGAACAAATGATACCCACACGTACAGTGACAATTACTACTGGACCAACTGCCATTTTCATACCATGCCCACTACTTCCTGCCCAGCTGCTCCTGCTGACTATGTACCACCAGTGATGAAAACACCAGCCCAAAGTAGCCAATATGCACACCAAGCTTTCCTTTATTCAGGGATATTGTATTTGTTTAAAAGAAAATGATCATTCTTGAAAGACTGCTCTGTGTGTGTGTTTAACCACTTTATTTCTTGTTGATGAGACCCGCAGATACCAGACATGTTATTATAAAGCTGCTTACGCACTTTTAATAAAAACGTGTCTTCCATCCCTGAGGCGGAAACGCAGACGACTCCGTGTGCTGCACTCCGGCAGTTCTACAAAAGGCCGTGCATCTTCATGACTGTCCATTTCAGTAAGGGTACAAGAGAAAGTAAAGTTTGAAATCACTATCCATGCTTTAGTTATCTACCTTTAGGAAAAGTTGAGCTTTCATTCTCTTCCAAGTAAAGACAATGCAAATTAATAAACACATGAAAGAATACACTTATAGTACAGAGTGGACATTACATAGGAAAATTCCTATTTACACAAACGGTCATAAAGTCACTTTTAGTATGGTGGAAGGTTTCTAAACAAATACAATGGGATGTTATGAATATATAGGACAGGGGAACAAAAATTATACCTGGAAAGAGTCAGGTCAGAGTGGTCTTGCTTCCTTTTCTTTACAGAATGAAAGCTTTCCTGGTTTGGTAAGTTAGTGAAGGTGTTTTCTTCTATTTTTCTTTTTTTCATGTCTTTATTGAGACGAGTTTGCATTTTAGTAAGGCTTGTACGAGAGAAAATAATGTTTGAAATCAATATCCATGCTTTAGAGTTATCTACCTTTAGTAAAAGTTTAGCTTTCATTCTCTTTCAAAGACAATACAAATTAATTCATAAAAAAAGATGAAAGGATACGTTTACTTATAGTACAGAGTTTACATTACATAGGAAAGTTCCTATTTACACAGTCAAAAAGTCACCTTTAATATGGTGGACGGTCTTTAAACAAATACAGTGGGGTGTTATGAACATATAGGACAGGGGAACAGAAAGAATACCTGCCAAGAGTCGGGTCAGAGTTGTCCTGTTTCAGTTTCTTTCCACGAGTACAGCGTTCTTGTTTTACTCCAGTACCGCAGGTGTTTTCCTCTATTTTCCTTTTTCTGTTTTTGCGGCCCCTTTTCAGTGAACTTGCCTTTAATTAAAAAAATAATATATGAGGTATAAGAAAATAACTTTCTATAGCCCTTCTATTATTTTAAATTATGAAAATCTGACAGAATAAACAAAAAGAATACTCTTTCTCACCCAAAAAGTTGATAGTTCTATTATTTTCAAGAGATCTATGAATTTGATCTCTGATAATACTAGGCTAAAATCTAATGATGCATGAAAACTCTAAAGAATTCTTAAAACTCGAAGATGTTGGTCTCACGGCACCATGTTTGGTGCTACAGAACTTAGCAGTTTTCCTTTAGACTTTGAACGAATCAAAGATACTATTCTTTTGAATGAACTGAATGTCACTAATGGAAGGAATATAAAGACTATCCTTTAGAGCACAATATAATTAAGAACAAAGGTGAATATACATAGAAATATAGAGAAAACTAATAAGAAAGTTGAGGAGGTTATTAAAAAGGTACCCGAAACATGAAATAAGGCTCATGAAGTGTCAAATAGGAAAAAAAGTCTTTTATAAACGGTCATATCTTCCGGAAACTGTTATTTTTTTCAGAAAAGCATTTGCTGTTAAGAAGAGAGTTCCAGAAACTTGTGGTTCCCAGGTGTGAACAAAGCAGTGTTATTAAAGATGAGGAGAAGAAAAAAAAAGATGTTTTTGGGGAAAACAGTAAAGAAATAGCATAAAATAGATCATATTTGGAATTTAAGTGTATGAATGCCAGCTATGCTCTGTCAGTAATTAGCTATGGAACTTTGTAAAAAAAATATCTGTGAGGCTCTGTTTGCTTATCTGTAGAAGAAGATAAGTCACTCAGTTGGTAAGGTCATTCTAGCTCTGAAAGTATATGGAAAAAAACAAACGAATCCCAATGTGGCCCTTATGCAGTCTAACAATTTGTAGGCAGCACATCGATGTAACAATGAGTACCCAGCCTCCTCCCAACATCCCCCAATTTAGAAATTGGGAAATAAGCATCTATTTTGAGAATTAAAGTTACAATGAATATAATAGATCAAAGAAGAGAAATATGCAAGGTCACTGGTAATATATGGTTTGTGTTTTGATTCTCTACAACAGCGTTTATCCTCTTCTAGAAAATTATTTACTCCTTACTCAGACTGTTAAGAAATCTTGAAATAAAAATCTTAGAATGTGGAGTTAGATATTCAGTCTAGCCCTAATTAAATGTTGCCTATATTCTTGAACTGAACTTGGCGGAAAACATTACTTTAGAGTATTTCGTAACAATTTCCTTGAGGATTTCATGATTCTCTTAGCAACATTTTTTAAAAACTGCTTTTAAGCAATTACAATTATTTGGTACTCTATTGGGATGTTAAATGCATAATTAAGGAGTTATTTTAATGGATTAAAATAAGGCAAACTATAAATCTAACACCTTTCCCATATCATATCAAAGAATCACTACCTCTTGCACTGATGGAAATAATTAAAATGTTTTACTAAGTCTCTTCTCCATTTAGTTTATTAATCTTTACTCAATAAAATCCGATTGAGTTTTCATATTATACTGAGCTTTTAGAACCCCCAAATCATAAAAAAAAGAGAAGAGAATGCTGAATATATAATGGGAAAATGTCCATTTAATTAAGATTAAGTAAGACTGAATAGTTGTCTTACATAAAAAGAACATTTCATGAACAATGGGCTAACGCTTCTAGTTCCTATTTGAACTAAGATGTTACTTGAGATCATTTTCTAACAATACTCACAGTAAGAAAATGTGAAATTTAAACCACAGAATCCAAAGACTTTTGTTACAAAATGGTAATAAAGTCTCTTTTTGTTTCTTTAATTATTGATACTTGTCAGACTACTTCATTAGATTGTGCACATACACTTTTAAAAACAAGCTTTTATTCAGTTACCTGATTACTTTATTAGACAGAGATATTTCCCTTGCACCCTTTCTACCTTGTTAGAATGCACAGAGGACCTTCAGTATGTCTTAAGCAGGACCTATCAGATTGTACATACCATCGCATATTTGTTTTTGTACATTTATGTATCAGAAGTTGTAAAGCGGTGGCTCACAGACCGTAAACAGCCCACAGCATGTGTTGTTACTATGTTTGGCTCATAATGCTTGTAAAAGTTCTGAATTTGTTGCCAACATTTAACATTTGTGAGGACATGCATAAAGATCCATAATCTTGAAATATTGGCAGATCCTAGAACACTGGACCTACATGTCTACATGACAACAATTGGCAGGAGTTGAGTGATGACTGACACTTAAATGGGGGCATGACTTCCCTGTCTGCCATAGTCTCAACTCTTCTGTGTTATTTGTGTGGCTTTCATAGGCATTGGACTTTGAAACTTCTTGTGTGTGTGTGTCTCTGTGAGTGTGTATAAATACGTATACATACACACATAAGGCTTTTTGATTCTATGTATATATCTTGGCATTAATATGCACATACACACAGGATAAAAATACTTAACCACAATAATGTGTATAGAAATAGCCATTGGAGTACAAGGTATACAGCATAAAAATTTGTAAATAACCATGAATTAACTAGGAAGATATTTCTAAAATTTAACTTTAAAAATCCTTATAAATCAAAATAGAATGTTTATTTTTTCATTGCTACAAGAAATATAACATCTAATTCACTACATTTAAAAAACTAAGAAGAGGGAAGAGGCTCAGAAAGCTGTATTTACATAGAAGGGCTGGAATGAGGTTATAGATCTTTACATCTCCTGGCCTATACCCTGAATGAGAGATAGCCAGAATATTATTTAACCAAATTTATCGGAACAGAAATCTCCTATAGCCTACCAGATGATACCCCAGGACTTAAAACCCTAATTTGTTAGTAATTCATAAAGTATTAGAGAAACTTTCTATAGCTTCACTGTGACTAAACTAAAAGATAATTCATGTACAACCAATAAAGGTTATTATTAAACTATAGTTGACTATAGATGACAAAGATGATCACGTAATAAGAAAGCAACTTAGTAAATATGATGCCACGTGAGACCCTCTGCTATTCTGTAAAACAGTCTAAAATACCATACACATTAATATAAATGTGTCACAGAACTTTAAATTCATAAAAATATTTACACTCGTGAACTTATTTGATCTTTACAAACCCCGCCAGGCAGATGCTATCCCACTTTACAGATGATAACCCTGAAGCTAAGAAAGCACTCCAATGCTTATCGATCAAGAAGGTAAGAAAACCAGCACAGGAAACTGAAAAGGAGCAAAGGCAGAAAGAAAACCAAGTATGGTACTAGAAGCCAAGTGAACACAGGGTTGCAAGGAGGGTGTGCTCTGGAACTGATGGGTGGGTCAGGTGAGGCCTAAGCACTGATCCCCAGACTGACGAATGGCCACGATAGGAGCACTTTCAGAGAAGCTGTGAAGGTGAGAATCTGACTAGAAAGAGTCCCAGAGCGACTTGGAGAAGAGAAGTCCGAGAGAATCAGAACAAAGCTGTCCAGCAGGAGTTATTCTGTAAAGGAAAGGAGAGAAATGCGGGAAGTGGATGCAGGAGAAGTGAAGCTAAGGAGAAGAACCCAGGGGAGGACGAGATGCTGATGCAGGTGAAGAGAACAAGGGGGCGGGATCTGAGGCACAACACGGGAACTGGCTTAGGGAGGGGCACTGAGCATGGCACCGAGAGAGGGGTTTTTGTATGAACGCAGTCTGATAATAAGCATATACATTTTAAGTCTCTTGCCAGTCACATTTAAATTAGAAGTGTGAAGGCTCATACCTATTGGTTAAAGCAATATGATAATATAGCAAAAAATGAGTTGGCCGAGTTATAAAGTAAGGAGTAAGAGGTGTAAGGGGCAGCATGAACTGAGGGCCAGACTCTTTACTAGATGTCCCCTCCGTCAGGCACTCTTCTCCCTGTTTACTCGCCTGACCTCATCACTACTGGCAACTACCTTTCCATAACTCAGTCCCAAACACCCACCTGCCCATTGCCTCTTTTCCTTTCCAGACCATTCCCTTTAGCACTTGAAACTACTGTGCTAAGGGAAGGCAGATACAAAAGGCAAACTATTTTATGATTCCGTTTATATATAATGACCAGCAGAGGGAAATCCGTGGAGCTAGAAGGTAGAGTAGTGGTTGCCAAAGGCTGAGGGAGAAGGGGAGAGTGACAACTAATGGGTACAAGGAAACTTTTTTACGGTCATGAAAATGTTCTGGAGTTAAATAGTGGTGATCATATATAACTGAATATATTAAAAACCACTGAATTGCACACCTAAAAAGTGAATTTTATGTGAATTCTATCTCAAAAAAATCCTCACAAAACTCTGTAACTCTATTTTGATCTGGCCATTAAAAGGTTCAGTTTCCGATCCCTCTTATGTGTGACAAGGGCCGTCATATGTACTGCCATAGACCTAAGATTACAGCTATACCACATGGATACTGCCAGTGTCCTGTATATCTGTATATCCTGGTATAGCTGTAATCTCAGGTCTATGGCAGTACGTATGACAGCCCTTGTCACAGCCATCACAAAGGAGGAGCAGTTCTTCATTATCGCCCTTTCAACAGACCTGGCAGTACTATAAAACATGAAAAATCATTTAAAATCAATACTATTATGAAGAACAGTTATTGGGATATTAAACACACCACAATTCCTAATTCATATTAGTAATCAACATTCTGCTTGCTAACAAATATACAGTAGCCATACACATCTATGTATCTCTCGTTACACAGATAGGGACCACATGACGGGGTGAGCAGTTTAGTTGGGGTAAGTGCACATTTCAGGTACACTGCAAAGAACAAAGCTAGAGGCTGAATGCCTGTACACACTTTCAAAGCATGTACACATTAACATAGGAAATAATTAACATGACATTAGAGCCCATAAAGCAATGAATGGCTTTAAATACAGGGTATGTAATTTTTTAATACATTTCATTTTTTCCTTATCTTAGCATCCTCATGATCTCCTAAGAAAGAAATGAGTTAGAGTAATTTTCAAGATCAAAATTAGGAAACTTGTATTAGTATCAGAAGTATGTGTAATAAAAGGATATTCCTATATTTTGACTAAAATTGTCCACCCATTTGTGATTGATTAAAAAATCAAACATGTCCAACCCAGGAAACTTGGGAAAATCAACCCAAATCAAACAGATGACACAAATGCAGAAAATGGACCCTACAAAATGATTTCTAAGGGAAAAAAACTTATATAAAAATTAAACCAAATAATTTAAGAAGTCATAGATTTTCCAGAAATAAAAATAAATTTTCTCTCTTGACAAATTTCTAATACCATTAAGAACTTTAAAATCTGTAAAGGCAATGCTTTTTCCCATGCATACATATCCTGTATAACAAGTTTCACAAAGGGAAAGGAGGGAACTTGGACAGTCAAAACTTTCAAGATGCCTTTAAAAAAATGGTAAATACTAACATTATATATTTTGACACTTCGTTTATACTCCGTCACAGTAGAGAATATCCTGCAACCAGTATTTTCAAATAATGAAAAGACTTAAACTATAAGTTATTTATACGAATTGAAAGTTACGTGTTCATAGATTCTTATAAGCAAAATAGCTTAACTATTCAAACTTAACTTCAATACACTAAGTCTTAATCCACAAAGTCTAAATAGTCTTATATAACACAGTATGTACACTAATGATAGCTTAAGAATCTTACCAAAATGGCAAATAGAAAACTATTCAATTTAGTAAATACCTACCAACTATATGAGATACATGTGTCATACTAAAATTGGCATGTGTACTAAGAGCAAAAGCTGCAGTTTAATGTTCCAACAGTTTTATTTTATGACACTTCCTAATACCATACCACTAAATATGGTATTATTTCTCCAAAACTGAGTTACATCATTACACGTTCTATTGTAAAAATACTCACTGCAAAACATTTGGAAGATTATATTTCAACCCCTCTAACAACAGATTTAATTCATGAATATTAAGTTAATTGTTTTCTAAATATACTAAAAATACCATGAAGTCTGTTTTACTTCGCACATTTTTCATTTAAAAATAAAATTATTTTCTGACACTTATTAGGAAAGGGTGACAGATAGCAAGCTCATATCACTTTTGAAAAATCACAGTAAAGAGCTCACAATATGTTAGAGCAAACGTATTAATATTGGTTTTAATTCCTTTGCTGCTACAGTAAAAAATAGTAGATGTTGCCTACTGTTTATTATTAGCAACAATATGAAGAACACCCTGGACAGAAAATTATCTAGAGGCAAATTATGCCAGCTCCTTCTTGGTAAGGCTGGTGTCTGGCAAATGGGTACTTCTAAAGGCATTGAGCACTTAAACATTCTGCTAGGACTTACGAGGATTATTACGGGCACTGTTACATCTAACTAAAGGTTACAATGCACTCATTCATCCTGACCATGAAACTCTGCCTTCTTTTTAAGGTAGTTTCACAGCAAATACTGTATTATTGAACATTAAAAAGAGAATTATGAGAGATGGTGTTAATGAGAAATGCATATTAATAATCTGGAAAAGGTTATGAATTTCCAAAAACAGAAAAAATTCTGTAAATTGTAGGAAGAAAGTCTACTACAAATAGTCAGCTTTTGGTACCAGTTTTGTTTTTTGTGTAAAGGTTATAACAAAACTGACCACATTGTGATGATTCTCTTGGTGGATGAGTAAAACAACCATTTAAATTTAATTGTGTTGTAGGAATTCAATATTTTTGGATCATTATAGCCTAGACTCCACCAAACACATTTGTCTAAAGTGACTTTAAAACTGATTTTAATAGTTTTTACAAGAAAAAATTTTACCTGGTAAAAAATGCTACCAGATAAACTGGACACTGTCTTAAAACTCATGGTGAATTCTAGTCTACATGGGGAAAGACCAAAATTTGAGGACATTGTGAAAACTGCAGATTCACTATTCTGTGGACATTTTAGGAAGAACTGAAAAAATACAGAAGAAACCGAATTTATTTCTATAGAATGAATAAGGCCTTCCGTAATATAAGCACAGAGATGAGAATGAAGGAAAGAGTGCTAAATTATTTAAGGCTCACTTCTTTTCTTTGGGGAATGACTATTGTTGAGTAATCTTACTTCCAGTCATTCATGCAGACAAATGTCAAATGTTTGAATGTTAAAGCTAATCTATAATTTAAAAGCAAATGGTAAAGCAATTCACAAAAGTCTACGAATAATAAATATTTCTCTATGTGATAAGAGACAAAAGGGACACAGACATGATTTAACACATATATTTGGTGTCTGGTACAAAACAGGGGTCACTACATGATAGTGACTAACTGGGCTCAAACACAGAAGATGAAAAAAATTTTTGAATTATTAGAGAAAAGACTTAGAAGATCTACTTTTCATGTGAACTGCATCTGATGTCAAATACATGATATTGGTTAAAGTAAGAGCTCTCTGCTTATTTTGTTTATTATCTAAGAATTTCTTAGCATTAAAAAAATTAAAATTGATAAAAACATAAGGAACATTTTAGGGATGCAATGAATGTATACTACAGGTAATGCTAGCAACTGCCATGTTTACAGAAGCAAAAGAATATTTGGATTAACAACTTCAGAATATTTACATTAAAAACTATTATGATTAGATTAACAACATAATTAACTATTATGCTGACTGAACACAGAAGACAACTTCAGTAAATTATAAACAATATCTAAAGGAGGGAGAATCGCGATTAAAGATAAACACATTTGATAGAGTACTTCAAAAAGCTCACAACAAGGAGGAAAGTATCAAACCGTACAGCATTTAGGAACTAAGAAAACTCAGGTACAGCATACATTATTCTGACAGTAAGAAATGTAGAATTAAGAAAAATCTGGAGGTTGGGAAAAAAACAGGCCAGTGTAAATTAGTTGCAGTATTTCTTAAATAAAAACACTTACAGCTTTCATAATGGATTTTTCCCATGCTATGGATTTCTGTAACTGCTGAATGCACAGAGCCACCTGGGCAGCACTGCGAGCTTCTGATAATGCCCATCGCCACACCCTGAGACCGGGAACAATATCCTCTTCAATTCTGCATTGAAATACAGAAAAATTAAGTAGGCCATGTCCACACTTACGGTTACCGAATCTGAAACAGTCATCACACTGAAAGCCAAGTGATGATGAAACATGTAACAGCCGATAAGTATAAAGTTTAAGCAACTAAATTTGATGTAGTGCACAGACTGTGGCTACGTGCCTCAAAGCTTAGTCACAATCAGGTAAATGTAAGATCACTTCGCAGGATTATCAACACACATAACAAGAGAAAAAACATTTTTTACAAAGCACCATGCAAATAGCATGATCCATGTGGATCACAGATATACAAGAAGATACATAGATAACAGGCAATAGAAAATAGGCTCCAATTAGCAAAGAAGCACAATAATTTTTCAAGTTAATTTCAATAACCTACCCGTCATCATCACCACTAGTGGATGGTGCAGGAGCAGGGCCAGTAACTGTGCCCACATTATCCAGTTTGATCTGAATGGTGGTACTTAAGGGGCTCTTCAGATACCTCCTTTCAATGTTTCGCTCCAACTCAGACAGCCTGCTTACAGCTATATCTAGGGGGTTGTCGCTCTTCCGCTCTAGTGCATGTGCACTGCTTTCTTCTGCGTCAGTAAATTCTCCATCGTGCTCCTTGCACAAGTTAGAAAATGACTTATGTTCAAAATAGACCAAGTCCTCCCTTTCTGATGCCGGTTCTGGACACATCCAACCCTATATATCAAGAGAGTAATGTTAGCATGGTTTCCTCTTAAAATGCCTGACGGGTGAGTTACCTTTACTTATAATACAGCAGCCGACGCCAACAGAGCTCAAGGATCATTACTACAAGTTTTTACCTTGTGTTTCCTAATGCTAGGTAAAAATAAGGAAGAAAATTATTAGAAAGTTGTAAGAGAAGTTTGAAGAAGAAAATTTAACAACTTTTGGTGTTATGAGAGGTAGAGTGGAGATCAGCCAAGTATTCCGAGGGACTTCACACCAACTGCTGGTTCTCTCACGGGCCCACTTTAAATGGGAATCTCTCGACAGCAGGGACTTTGTGCCTCCTGTTCATTTTCATTCCTTCCGCCACTCCTCCTGCGCAGGCCCTTGCACTGCCCATCCTGGCCTCAGGAGCTCTGCAGAAGCTGCTACATTTGCCCGCAGAGCTTTTCCCCTCTCCTCTGCCCCTAGTTACTGACTCCACTCATCCTGTGGCCCTCACGTGAGAATTTATTTCTTCAGGGAACCCTTCCCTGACCTCTTTTAGGAGGGAAGCCTCCCTCTTACAGACTCTCACAGAACCATGTGATATTCCATACCTGTGGCAGTCACAATCTGATACTGCTGTGATTATTTAATTAATATCTTTCTACTTCTAAATTCCCTGAGGGCACCGGACCATGTCTACTTTTACTCATTTCATCTCCAGCAGTGGGAAGGCAAATATTAGACACTCAAAATATACGCTGATTGAATAAATGAATGTCTTATAATTCAGCTTGCTTACAATGATCCTTTAGCTCAAAACCCTTCAGAGTTCCTAATGTTCAGTAAAGTCCAGTTTTACCATGACATTCAAGTACCTCAATCTCACTCTTTCGCTCATCTTCCCATTCAGGCATCCAACACTGCAATCAAATTCCATGACTTGCCACACACCCCAAACATGTCCTGAGCTTCCTGATCCTGGTGCTCTGCCCAGTTATTAACTCTTCCTAGTAGCACTCCTTGTTCTCTGTCAAAAGCTTCTCCATCTTCTCAAGTTCCATCTGGACTTCTACAGGCAATCTTCCTTGATCTTTCCCCTATGTTCACCACAATCAGTGTATTCCTGTCCTAAATTCATGAATCACTTTCTACATCTTCACAATCCGTTACTAGATTCTGCAGGGCTGTATACACGTATTGTTGCCCTATTGTACGGAATGCTTTCTGAGGGCAGAAACCACATTTTATTCAATTTTGTGGTGTCCACTCTGATGTACAATAGGTACTTTGTAAAAGCATATTAAGTAAAAAGTAGAATGAACATGATCCTTTTTATTAAATCTCTTTAGAGAGAATTATTTTTCTTATATATCAGAATTCTTCCTCTTTACCTCAAGAGAATATTCATTATTAGAAAGTATGGATGAATTTATAAAAGGTACATACAAAACATTACTGCATCGTATATGCCATAACAAATGAACCTCAGTCCCGTATTTTGAAAGGGATCTGAAATTGCTAAATCAAGGGAATCCTATAAATGTAACACATCTTGACTTTTGCAAGCAAAAGACAAGAAAATGAGGACTGGATTAGATTTTGAGAAGGTGGATGGTTGAAAATTGTCTGCAAAGCCCTGTGACAGACACAGCTTGCCACCTCAGAAAAGGTCCTCACTGCCACTGTCAAAGGGCTCTCTCTTATTTGGCTTGTCATGTTAATATACTTGTGAACAGCTCGGTTCAACTATTAAATATGCAGGTGACTTAAACTAGGAAGGAAGTTTAATATTCTGTATGACAGGACTGTGATAAAAATAGTTTCATATGCTGAAAAATATACCCAAATGAAATTAATAAAAATAGAGCAATGATAAATGTAAATTTCAGCTTTGAAGTTTAAGCAACCAATCAAAGAAATATTGGATGTGATACAACACACTTAAAAGCACAATGAAAGACGCAGAAGGATTTTTTTTCTAATAATGCATACTCAGTTTAGCAACGGTATGGTTTGGATGTTAAAAAGCTAGTACAAATTGGCATGAAGAGAAGTATAGTGCCAGTTTAAGGGAAGTAAAAGTCCCATGAACACATTAGGCATCTCTGTGTATAGTGAGTGGTACATTTTAAGAATATAGACACTGCCGTTTAATCAGAAGAGAATCGTGCGCCTGGAAACCATTTCACTGGACCGATGGCTGAAGGAAGTAATCAGCTTACAAAAGAGAAAACTGAAAGAGAGACACAGGAACTGTGTTTACAGGAGCTAGTAGAGTAATTCGGCTTTCTACAGAATCAGGACTAGATTCTTGCAGATTTTCCTACAATATAAAACAGAATTTCCGTATTATCAGCAATATTGAAAATAGAAATGAATGCATCTAAGTAGTACCAAGGCCACCTGCTTAATGTGTCTTCACAATGGCTAGTTCCCAGGGCTAACCACATAAATACTTAGTTTTCAGGAAAAAAAATCATTAAATCTTTTATAGATGGTAAAATGTTTTGTGGTTATTTCCATCACTTGTTGTTTAAGATTCCTCAAGACTAATATAATTACCATTCATTTCTTTAAAAAGTCCATAATAACCCCATAATACTGTATTAATAGGATGTTAGAGCATCTCAGTTAAAAAACCAATTTCATTTATCTTAGCTGGTGAGAACATGGGCAAGAACATCTAAGCAGTCGGTAATGTGATAAGGTCAATAAACCAAGATCTCAGTATGTCGCCAGGAAAACGTTAGGCCCACGCTCTGACTTTACATACAATTTCAAAATGCTGATGATATGCTTTCCCAACCAACGGCCATCTAGAACCGGCGAATTAAAACCAGAGGCAGATGGTCATGGGAGGAAAACAGGGAGAGTAGAACCAACCAAACTCAAACCAGCAAGAGGTAAACCAACCATGAGAGATGACGAAGACAGACTATGGAAAGCAGATGTAGTCGTTTAAAACGTAAAGCACACTAGGGCCTTTTAAATTACTGTAGGGGCAAAACCTCTTCACAGTCCCTGAGGGAATCATTACCCAATAATTGGTCTTCATACTGATGATCCGGTGTCACCAAGAGAATTTAAATCAAACTCACTATTCTCAATTTAAAAAGGCAGGGGAACGGTAACCTAAGCGATCCAACACACATGTTAAAAAATGATGGCACTAAATAGAATAATTTTCATTTCTCCAGAAAATTAACTTGTGTAGAAGAAAGAGTTCATTTGTTGAAGATGCCAGATAAGTGAGGCATTTTTATATTGTATTATAGTACCAGGAGGAGGATACATATAGTTGGCTAGCACAATTTCAGTAAATGATAAATTTTTGTTTCCCTAAGTGGGTAACTATGTCTGTGGTGAAAAAAGGGACATTTTTTTGTTAGCTCTGGAAAAATGACATTTTTTGAGATGAGATCCTCCAAAGTTTCTGCATGCCAGTAGTAAAGTAATTAATGCAGCTAATTTGTAATCATTGGTAGGACAGTATCATGGCGTAACTCTCACATTCTGAGAGAAATATGAAATATTCAATCAAATTACACAGAAACGACATTTTCTAAGCCTTTTCAAGTGTCTCTCTCATGCTTATTCATCATCCATCCATTTATTCTCAGAGACATCACATTATCAATTGAGAAGAGACATTTATATTCTTTTTAAAACCAAAAATTTTTGCACAAAGGTGAAGCTTTTCTTTTGTTGTCCTTTCAGTTTCAATCATGGCTGTGACATGGTAATGCCCAGTCAATAAATAATTAAAACTTTACATATATACATAGGATGTGAGTATGTGTACCACAACATAATGTTTTTAAATTAGCAATTTTAAATCATATAGAGTGAAAGTTCAACATATAACATGGCTATATAACGTGGCTTGCATACAAGACAATTACCAGGCACATATGAAACATTGCAGAAATAGTTTGCCATTACATTTATCGTGGCTGAAACTATGAAATCCTGCTTGTGGTGAAGAATTGCAGACCAGAAATGGTATTTTTCATGCCACTGAGGAGGTGGGCAGGATTTCATAAGAAGAACTCGGGAGGACAGAGCTGGTTTGATCCCACATTTAGCCACTTACTATATTATGACCACTGACAGGTTACTTACTCTGAGCCTTGTTCCTTACCTGTAAGATGGGGGAAATTAATCAAAGTGAGAACATTTAGCGCAGTAACTGGCATGTATCAGGCATACAATAAATGTCAGTTACCTCCCATTATTCTAAAAACAGATTTTATTCCAAGTCAATTTTACCTTTACTTGCAAACTTGCTGATGCGACTCTCCTTTCCAGATCTTCTACCTGTTGAAGAATCCTCAAATCCACTTCCATTGCTTGTTCTTCTACTGACCACTTCTCCACAATATCTCGAGTTACCGGGTTTTCTTCATTTTCATTTAATTCAATAATGGTAACTATATTTGAAAGGAAATTTATTTTAAAATCCACTTTATCTCTCAATGATTTCTTCCAGAATGTGAATGAAACTCCAGGGGTACCACGTACAAGTACATTTAACACACACAAATTCACTTGTGAATAAGCAAGGCAGCTGACTCTTGCAAAAGGAGCAGTAAGTACTCTTCTTTAGAAACAGAACAGTATGTCTGCAGGTTGTAACAAACTATCAAAAGTAGTACCAATTTAAGAAAATGTAAGTTGTTTTTGGGCAAGATAGGAAAGAAAAAGCCTATTAGTAATAAATTAAGATTAACACATACTAAAATATGCTTTAAGATGAAAGAATTAATTCTCATAACTAAGCAAGAGAGCAGAAATAAATCTCTTTTAGGTGCCCACCATCTTTATTCTCGATGCAGGCTTGAGTGATGTAATCCAGGTGTTTCTGAATTTGTTTTTGTAATGCCTTTTCTCTTATGCCTCTGGGATGTAGCACTTTGAGCAAAGCTTTTAAATGCTCTGGGTCAGTAATTCTCCACCAGCCAAACTGCATTTCTAAGCCAAGATAAACATGTAGGGCATTTACAGATATTCAGAATATGAATTAATGGCATGCTACAAATGAAAAAATTTATAACTATATAAAAACATCAAAGATTCAGCTATAATATAGAGATCTGTAACAATACAATATAGTAAGTGGCTACAGCAAACCCTCTCAAGGTACCCACCTTCTGGAATAGGCTTTGGACTAGGATAATCTACTGGTTTGGCTACTTCAAGAGCTGCAGGTGACTTAGAGGGCGGCTGGGCCCGAGGAGTTGGTGAAGAAGCAGCTGGCGCATCGGCTTGGGTAAGGGAAGCGTCCTCCCAAGGTGTTCTTGGCAGTAACAACTGGTCCCTGGGGAGAGGACTGTAGACCTTGCCTGCACCACCTGAACCGGTACTGACCAGATTCGAGTCTGTCCCTTCCACGCTGTTCTGTGTCACCGTTGGCTGCATGCTGCCCGGTGAGTGTCTCCCACGGTTCTGGTGAGGCAGTGCGCACCCATCTGCACCGCTCTTTGGTTTGGGGGTCGTTACATCTGACTCAGGAGGCACCTTAGCTACTTCTAAAAGCTTGCTTAGTTTGGAAAAAGAGCCAGGATTCTGAAGAATTAGATTTGTGTTATCTTTTTCGTTAGGATCTTCCTTTTGCTCACAATGATCCGGATTTGAACAATTTAAAGTGTCGTCAGAAGTATCAAATATTTCTTTGGTCTGGATGCTTTCTGCTTTTTTTCGTTTTTTTCTTTCTTTTGCAATTTCTTTCAGCCCTACAAAATCCAAAAGCATTACGAAGATCAGTTCCTCTAGATCAAACCATACTATATTTACTGCTATTTATCAAATCATATGCATAAATACTTTAACAAATTTCTCTAGCTTACTTAATACTCTTCATTTTTTTTCTTTTATACACTAGCTTGTTACGCTCACTGGAAAAAATTTTGTAATTTTGTAACTAACCACAAAAAATTACAATAATAAAAAATATTAAAAGCCATAATATACAAATTACTGCTAACATTTTTGTATTAATTTTTCCAGGAATTCTCTATGCACACATGAAATCCTATTTTACAGATTTCCAACCTGTACGTTTTACTGAATAATACTCTTTAATTATTCTGATGTGTCAATAAATATATACCTACGCCTTAAATTGTAATTACTATATTCAGTGGAATATATCATAAAAAATCAACCTTCTATTGATAGTTATTAATAGGGTCCGATTATTCATTAGTAGAAACAATGCTAGAAATGATGAATGATCTTAGATCTGTGTTTGGATTTTTTTTCTCCTGATTTACTTCCTTAGGATACATTTCCAGAAAAAAACTGAGTCCTAAGATATTACTTTTCAGAGTTTTTGAAACATATTGTCAAATTGCCCTCCAGAAAGTCTAGATCAATATACAATCATACTTACACGAGGGCATCTGTTTGCCTACACCTTAAAATGAAACTGAAGACTATCAATAACTTTTGTCTTTGGAAATATCCGGGAGGTGAGAATCTAAACTCTATTTTTTTCTGATCATTAATAAGACTGGATATTTTTCTGTAGGATAATAGGTATTTCTCCTTAGTGAACTTCTTGTCCATATTTTTTACCAGTGTTTTAATAATAATTGATAAGAAGTGTTAGAAAAATATAAACCTACTTTATTTAATTTGAAAAACGATGTATGTTCACAGTAAAATATTCAGTAATAAGAGGCTAATGTAACCCTTTCCTGCCCTACTCCCTCAGTTCCTATTTCTAATCTTCAGATGTAACTGCTTAATCAATCGTGTCCATACATCCTTTGGGAAATCTTACATGCATGCATATGACTATTAGTTTGTGCTGTTACATAAATGGGATGCTACTGTATTCTGCAACATTTTTATTTGGATAAAATTCAAATGCCTAAGCAAGGCCTCCAACACTGTATGATCTGGTTCCTGAGAACCACTCTTGTCCTTGCTAACCTTGCTCACCTTTCTCCCTTTTTTCAGCTTCTCAAACATGGTAAGTTATGTCCTTTCTTGGGGCCTTTGCACTGGGTGTTCCTCTGCCTGAAATCCTGTTTTGTTGACTGGCTCCTTACCCTTCAATGTTTCAGATTAAGTATCACCTATTCACAAAGGTTTTCCCTGACTACTCTATTTCAAGTAGGGTCCCCATCTTATTATTCACCTTAGAATATCATCATCCTATATGCTTCTTTTGCAGAATTTACCATTATACACATTAACCTGCTAATTTTAAAATATTTCATTCCATACCCCACCCCACACACTACAATTTAACTCAACAAACGTTACTTAAAGGCAGAGCAATGTTTATATTGCTTTAACAGGATCCCAGCTACCTAACATGGTGGCTGCTATGAAACTGGGGCTCAATAAATACTTTTTGGATGATGAAATAAAAGGATGACTTTACTATTTTCACTATATACCTTAGATTGCTTTCCATGATGATACATAGAACTGTATCACATTTTCCTTCAATCAGCTGCATAATATTCTTATATGGATTATCATAATTTATTTCATATGTCCAAAGCTCGCAAATTTCCTTAATTTTGTACAAGTTACTAGCTAGCAAGGAAGTACTAATATTTGTGCTTGATTTATTCTGAGAACTAGTATCTCAAAAATCACTTTCATATATCCAAAAACAAACAGATCAACTAACCACACTAGGTCTGAGACTAGTAGGGGATTTCAGAGGTGATACATTTTAATAGCCTATTCATGGGGTCGTTAACTTTAATATCCAAATTCTTACTTATAGACAGTTAAACCTCTCATTAAAATGTAAAAATTATTTTTAAAATCTTGGAAGTTTATAAGGATGTTAAGTACACAGAGATTTTTTAGATAGTTTTTCTTTCACCAATTTCACACAATCCCCTGTTCTTTCCAGCCCTTACTATGCTTCAACAGACACTTAGATTGGTCCCCTATCTTGGCTATTGCAAATAGTGCTGCAATGAACACGGGGATGCAGATACTGATTTGAGTTTCCATTTTCATTTGTTTGGATAAGTACCCACAAGTGAAAGTGCTGGGTCATATGCTAGTTCTAACTTTTCTGAGGAACCTCTATACTGTTTCCAATAGTGGCCACAACAATTTACATTCCCTGCAACAGTACCCAAGAGCTCCCTTCTCTCCACATCCTCACCAACACTTATTTCTTGTCTTTTTGATAAGAACCACTCTAACAGGATGAGGCGATATCTAATGTAGTTTGCATTTCCCTGACAGTTAATGATGTCGAGCCTCTTTTCAGGTACTTGTGGCCATCTGTGTGTCTTCTTTGGGAAAATGTCCACTGAGATCTTTAGATTGTTTATTTTGCTATTGAGTCATATTTGCTTTTGAGTTCTTTATATACTTTGGATAACAGGCCTTTATCAGATATAAGATTTGCATATATTTTTTCCCATTTAGTAGATTGCCTTTTCATTCTGTTCATGTTTTCTGTTGCTGTTCAGGGGCTTATTAGTATGACAGTCCCACTTACTTATTGACTTATTAGTTACTTAGTTTATGTTTTCCATGCTTTAAAATATTTTTATGTTTAAATATTTTAAGCAATCAGTTAAAAAAAGAACTCACTACACTCTCCTGTTTAACTAACATTCTGACCCATTCATATCAATCTTTAAAAATAAACACAACTGAAGCCTCTAAGTGCCCTCCCTGATTCTATCTCTATCAGCAACTTTTACCCTGGGAAGGCAGACCATGACTTTCACGCATCATTCCAATATACGATTTTATACCCATTCTTCATATTCTTTGACTCACAAGAAATAAATGACTGTGCAGAAGAGTAACTCTGCTTGTTATAGGCCAACAATATTTACATGCCAGCCACTATTCTAAACCATTTTCAATTATTATTAACCGTCCTTTGTGCCCCAAGGGTACTTACATTGTTGTATAGTACCTGTTCTAGACACCTATGTGATTAATCAGTCCCTTCTTTACATTGGACTGTTAAACATCTACATGGATGGCATGGACTAATGTTTTGTTTATCTTTGAACATCCAGTGCCCAGAAATGCCCGACACATACTGCGTATTCAAAAAAAACGAGCTGAAAGAAGTTTTCGCCTCCCTACACCACCCTCGGGCAATGGCTACATGTAAGCACTGACTTGACGCTGTGGCCCCATCAGAATCTAAGCATTTGAAAATGCCCAGACATAGTATTCTGAAACATTCAATTCAAGACAGTTTACCGGGCCTATAAATGCACTGTGTACCGCGCTAGTTAATTTAACAGAAACGGAGCCAGAAAAGCAGAGTCTAAAGGTAGAATATGAAGGATGTGTGATAATACTTAAGAAAGTAAGAAGTTTAATGGAGAAGAAGGTAATCACAAATTTCAAACACATACAAGACTTCAAGATGAATGAGTCTTATGCTAAGGGTCTTAGATTTAAGCAGTTTACCTCCAGGGCTACCGTCAGGATGGATGGTTGCTGCAAAGGTTAAAGAGTAAAGCACATGTTGGAAAATTTGACAGTGCGAAGGAAGAGAAACGGAGCAGCAGCTACACAGTACAATACAGGTAAAGATCTGTGTCCACTAAATGGGTGGATGTCAGAAAGTGCAGAAGAAGAAAAATCATGGACTGGAAAGGAATATTTATCAGTGAAAGGGGCATTATGAGTTCAAAAGAAATGAAAAACAAGGTTTTACAATGTTTATCCACAATGCACATTTGATTCTGGAAGCACACAATATATCGAAGGAGTAACAGGGTTTTAAAACGTATGGTTTGTTATATTACTTTGTAACAGATTAATGGCTCCTACCTGCAGCGCTCTCCATGCCTTCTACAAAAATCCCCCCACACTGGGGAAAAATCCAATACCGACGTCTGTAACGATCCTGGCCAAACATCACTGAACGTAAAGAGTGAGACGCATCGAAGAGCTCCCTTCTGTACTGACTCTGTTGCTGTTAAAAAATGATGCATACAATTATGCTATGGGTGTTAAGTGCTTTCAAAATGGATATTTAAGTGACTTTATACTTATCATGGCTTTAGAGCAGCTAGATTTCACTATTGAAGAAAGGCAGCAAAAGAACTGATATCACACGTCTGACTTCAGTTCCAGTAACAGTTGTAAAGACAGAAATTACTTTGAGGGTAATTAGAATATTTTTGTTGCCAAGGATTAAAAAACGTTTTGTTTTATTAGATATCTTATCGTAAAGCATGTCTTATATTTGGTAATAAACAATGTGATCAAGTGTTTCACTGAGCCAAAGACAATTGGCTCAATTCTAATGATTACAGTGTGTAACAAATAATACTCACATATACCTGTATTTGCCTATTTTTATACTCATGCTGCAGACCTTAGGCAGCATATGACTAAATTTTGGAATAACTGTGTGATGAATCTAATGACATAAAATGCAGATATCTCATAATACTAATCCTGAAATACTTCACTAATGCTACTGAAATTCAGTTTTACATGAGAAGTACATACATATACAGTCTATAGATCCAGTGCAAATAAAACCCACAAGTACACTAATGTAAAATAAAACACAGGACAGGTGAGAAATTGGGGATCAACAGAGGTGAGGCTTAGAACCTCACCCCCCCTGTTCTGAGAGAAATCTTCTGCATACGTGGATGTTTTATTGCCCTCGTCTACCTTGGATTAACACATAGTCTACAGGCACACACCTGATCATCCACATTTGCTCTCTTACAACACTAAACTATGTTTTCTACCTTTATCTTGTATCTACCTACCACTTCAGCATTTTATTAAAAATAATAATAATAAAGAGAGAAATGTGGTATCCACATATAAATCAAGTATAAAAATCAAATGAGTATTCCTATTTGAACTGACTGTTCATAGTTCATAATGCATGAGCAAAACTGAAGGTTTCTGTGATGGCTGCCCTTGTACTGTTCACCATGTAAGAACTTAATTCACAATGTAAGAATTTGTTCTCCATGTAAGAACTTGTTTGTTATGCCTCAGAAGATTGGAGACTGACGAAAATTAGGCTTGGAGTGGATTAATGATTGTGCATTGAGCATTGACTCCCCTATACAGAATTTTATTGTTGTTAACAACCATTTGATCAATAAATATGAGAGATGCCCTCACAAAAAAAAAAAAAAAAAAGTACACACTTCCAATGGTAAAATAATAAGTAACCGGGATATAATGAATATAGTCAAGATATTGTAACAGCTTGGTATGGTGATAGCTGGTACCTAGAATTGTCATGTATATAAATGTGGAATCACTATGTTGTACACCTGAAACTAATGTAATGTAATACTGTGTGTCAACTACCCTTCAATAAAAAATAATTATCTAGAAAAAAAAAAATAAATAAATAAATAAAATAAATAAAACACAGGATGCTGAAACTATTAACATGAAATCTGACTGAATTTTAAAAGTTATGAATTCCAAGAAATAAAACCATGCATTTATTGATATTTTGTATTTAAATAAAGAGCTAAAGAATATAGCTCTTGATTAAGTTAGTACCATGTCTTAAGAGGGAGGACTTTAACATTGGCAAGAAACTTTTACGGTTTAATTGTGAGAATGTTTCTGGAGCTCTCCATTTTAATTACTTACAAGAAGCTTGCTTTTATTTAGCAGTCACAAAAAAGGAATCCCATACAAGGTGGATTTTTAAAACACTGCAAAAATGATGTAAGCTATAATCTGAAAACTGCTTACTTTACTCAGCTTTTCAATCTGTCTTTCTAGCTCTTCAACACTTGCTGCTTGGTCACCTTCATCCTATACATGACAAAATACAGTATCATTTAAAGTTTTAAGATTTATTCAATCAATCTGTGGGTATTTAATGAAGGCCTCCTTTATGCAAAGCACTAGGATAGGCCCTATGGGAATGAGTAAGCCTCAGCTCTTGGTTCTTTGTAAACTAATAATCTGGTAGGGAGACACATGCACATCACACTATGGAAATAAAAACCACTACACAGAGGAAGCCATAGGGACCCCAAAAGAGGTAGAGATTTAAGAGTCATGGAGTTCAGGAGAGGGTGAGATTACTTTTAGTGGGAATCTTTACCGAGAGAGGCTACATGGAAGAAGTTGTGTCTTAATTAGCTACCGAAGAATGGTTCGGATTCGATCAATCAGAGAAAGCGCAGGGCATTCCAGAAAGAGTCTGATGTATCTTGACATGAAAGGTACACGAAGAGGTAAGACAGGAGATGAGGCAAGGATGAGTTCAGGGTTAAACGATCTAGAGCTATAAATGCTTGACCATGGTCAATAACGTGATCCTTTGAGGGAGGTTAAACGTGAGAACTACGCTTACAAAGATAATACGGCAATAGTCCTAAGATGGCCTGGAGCAGGGAAAGGATGAACATTGTCAAATCTGGTTAGTATTCCACTGCAGTGACTCAAGAGGGACGGAGAATGTGGGACTTACATAGGTAAAAGAAACAGAAACGGAGAAAAGCAAATGGACGTAAGAGAGTATTACCTAATTAGAAATGTTAAGTCATGGCCACTCATGGGTATGAGGCAGAGAGGGGTGAGGGAGACAAAGGAAGTAGTAAATTATGGTAAGAGTTTAAATCTGGGAGACTGCAAAACTACTGGTACCATTCATTTGGTACCAGTGACTCACTGGAGTCATTTTTAGGGCAAAGAAGGTAAGTTATATTTTGAACACATTGAGCTTTTATAAGAAAAATAATCCCTACGATATATAATACTAATTTCGTAAGTGGTACTTTACTGGTGATTACATGAAATTTTTCATTCTAGAAAATGAATATAGGAAAACAACCACCAAATTATATGTTTTAGAGGGAAAGCATAAAGTAAAAGGCACATGTCTTTTCTTTGTATCGTAGCCACGCTACTTCCTATGGGCAAACTACTTAACTCTTCTAAGACTATTTCCTTACCTGTAGATTGATAACAACATTTCCTGTAACATGGGGGCATCTGTGAGGGCCGAGGAGAACAGATCTGAAAGTAACCAGCAAACTTCCAGGCACACAGTGTGCAAACTGGTTACTTTCCCTCTTTCTGAAAATTGTATCTAGAAAATGCAGGTACCTCTTAGGTTTAAAAAAGTAAAATTTGTTTCCGGTGCTCATTTTCTAGAAGCATTTTTAAAAAGCCACACTGCCACCAACCACTCATGAGCAGGTATTTCTGGATGAGTAGTTATCTCCCCAACAAAAGGAAATGGAAAGAAGCTTTAGTATAAGCTATCGTTTATCTACTTCTCATCCAGTTTAGGGGAGCAAGTTACAGAGGCATTTAGGCATACTGTTTGTGCTAACAGTAACACAATTTCTACTTCAGGAAAGAAGTCTTAAAAGAGAACAGGCCCAATGACCCTCAAATAGATAATTACATAATTACATGTCTGTATGGTTCTAAAGTGATCTTTTGACTCGCAGGGCAAATGTTTGATAATATGCTTACACAAAAATACAATTCAAGCAACAGTAATAAAAAATACTTGCAAAAGACATCAAAGTAACTATGTATCAGTCAAATAAACTTAGTGCTGTTTCTAAGACTCTCCCTAAGATGAAAAGGAAGTAAAGTGTCTACTAAGGTTTGTTTAAAGCAAAGGAGTTTTGACTAATAGTCCTTATAATTTTAAGAGATGTGTAGAACTTAAAAGGTCAGAGAGAAAGGCAAGGAGACTAAGCACAAAGAACTCATCTCTGCCGTGGTTCTCCATGATTTCCCAACCAAAAGAGAGGCCACTGTATGTCCCTATGTGTCAAAGTTCGATCATCCACATAACCTGTTACCAGGCCAACTTGTGAAGTTAGAGCTCACGTAGGTTTCAACACAATTCTAAGGTTTAGGTATACAGACTCCATGTGCTGAAGGAATGAGGAGTGTGGAGAAGAGGGAATCATCTTTGAGACAAAGGGGGATGGACTTAGTCAAGGGCAGGACCTTCTAACAGAGAGCGATCACACGGGTCTCAACGGAAAGGCTCCCTGAAATGCATCTTCTAGGGAGTTTTAATTCCTGGCACTCTCCCCAAACTTTAATCAAGAATCTAAACCTACTTTTTGAGGAATAATGTATCTATCCTATCATTGGGCTCATTAAATAGTTAAATTTTTTAAGGCAATTGATAAGTGGCTACCAGTTCTTCATCATAACAGATAACTCTAAAATCACTTAAAAGAAATGTTATTTTGACTTGTTAGGTCCTAAAATTATTATCTTAAAAAGTTTTTAAACTGTTTTCTCACATTAACAACATATACATTTGCCAGGATTTTACTCAATGAAACCCTATAATCTACCTATAATTCAATTAAAAAGTCACTTTAAATGATATATGTGGTTAAGAGACATTAATGATATTTAAATAAGTAGTAACAAATTTTAGTAGAGTTTATCTACCTTGCCCCATTGATTATTTTCTTTATATCTTCAACCCCCTCTCTTACTGACTCCCTTCAACCCGAAATCATATTTAGCCTTTCACATCTGAGTAACCCTTGGTTGTCTGTCCCCTTTAGGAACCACCTTTTCCTCTGAGGCACAATGCTTACAGAAGTCATCTCACCTCCTCACCTTCTATGGTGCTCGATCCTTCGCCACCCAGCTCCTGCTCTGACCCGACTAACGACTGTGCTGCCACTGGTCCCCAGTGACCTCTGCCTTGCCCGATCCCACAGACACTTTCGATCCTCATCACACTAGACTCCTGCTACGTTAACATTGTTTATCACTCCCTCCTTTGAAATGTTCAGTTTTCTTGATTTTTGCTACTACTACATGGGTAGAAAAGAGCTGACATTGCAGGTCTGACTGCTCTATTTGAAAGGCCCGCGTACAAGGCTGGTCCCTGGCTGGTGTCTGGGAACTTGGATTTCACAGGGTTTCCTCCCACGCTGATAGACTGGCTCACTGGAACCCAACTGGGCTAACAATGGGGTGTATACTGAACACCTGTTTTTCTCCTGGGAGTTTTATACTTGTCATAACTCATTCCTAGGAGACTGAAGCCCATCCTGTGTGACTCCACTGGGAAAAGACTCTTAACAGTGTGGGTCTGGTTTCCTCTGGGCTGTGGCTCACACGTCTTTTCTCTCTGATTCTGATGTGTGAGTCTTCCTAGTGAGTCACTGACTCTGGTGATGGCCTCAGAGATCCTTGAACCATTACAGACATCTCCTACCTCTACGACTGCTCCTTCTTCAACAAGAAGCCCTACGGGATCTTCTGAAATGTTGACATCCCTTTGGGGTTCCAACTTCAGTCTACTGCTATGTTCCCTAAACCAATCACCCTGTACAGAAATCACCCACCTCATGATTTTAAACTACTGTCTGTGTGAATAACTTCCAGATCTATATGTTCATGACTGAACTCATCTTTAGGCTTCAGATTCTTATATCCAACTTACTGCAGAACTGCTGCAAAGGCACCTCAACCGTAACATGTCCAAAATGAACCCACCATCGTTTCTTGTCTTCCACTATCTGATCTGCACTCCCCTCCTCCTCTATCATCTATTTATTCTGTTCCTCCTGATTTCTCTAACTCAGTTAATGGCAAGAATACCACGCAGCCTCCCAAACCAGATGGTCGGGCATCAATCCTACCCTTCCATCAACCTACCAGTTCAAATACTACTCATTCTTCTCCCTAAGTATTTACTGAAATCGTTTCCTCCTTCTTCCCAACTACCATCGGGCTCGTTTGGGACCCTACAACTCATTAAACTCTTGCAACATCTCCTGACCGACCTTCCCACCTCTGATCTTGCCCTACCCCAAATCTACTTCTATTTTCCATGGAGCTGCCATAGGGAGCCACTAAAAAAAGCAAGTGTGACTCTGTCATTCTGTCACTTACAAAGAGGAAGCAATGGCTTCCTCCTACCAAAAAAGTGTAAATCCTAGTTCACAGTTGTTGCTAGGAGGCTCTCTAATAACAATGAAGCACTTGTCAGTCACTTAAGGCGCATCGTGGTTTCAGATTCCTACGTCCGTTTATGCTGTGCTTTTTGCCCGAGCACTTCTCTACGGGTTCTTCCCCAGGTTAACATTCAGCCCACCTTTTAGCCTCAGCCAGTGGGCCCAGAAAGCCTTCGTTGAGGACCTATTCCTCATAAAGGTTCAATGCCCTTCCTTTCCGCCTGCCTAGCACAGAGTAGATACCACCGGCAAAGCAGTTAACATGTAGTACATTACATTTTCTTACGGCAAATCTTCCTCAATGAGACTGCAAGTTGAGAAAGGACTTTCGGTACCTTACTCATCTTTGATCAAAAGTGCCCAGAGCGAGGCACATGATACACTGATGATGCTTGAGAAATACATCAGTTTCACTAAATGTGACAATACTTTCAAGGCATGAAGTATTGTACACATATAAGCTAGGATTTTACCAGAATGAAAGAGGATAACTGAAATTAAGAATCTACATGGTTCTTTGAAGAACTCTCAATATGTTCTATAAAAAGAAAAACTTGCCTTTGTTTATTCAGTGTAAGCCCATCCCATGTGTGGGCAATTATTAAACCATCACAAAAAACTTTACGAGGTGATTGTTATAAATATTCAGTTTTCAGATGAAGAAACTGAGGCAAGTAAGTGTCAAAATGGAATTCAAACCCAAATCCACCTGACCCCCAAATTCTGTTTTCAGTATGTTATGTTATCTTTGTCAAGTAATAAAATCTACCTAAACTTGATTACCTCATCTTCACAGACATCAGTTTTCTTTCCTTTTCTGTCTTCCTTGTCTTCCTCCTCCTCCTCCTCCTCCTCGTTGCCATCAGCGTCACTGTCGCCGCCCTTCCTTCTTCGCTTGTATCCTGCTGTGGGGGTGGCCGACGCGTGCTGCTCTTCTCCAAGATCGATGCCACCTGAAGTGTCTCTCTTGCCTGCTTTCTTAGCATAAATGATTCGGAGCCTTTAAAATGTAACAAAATTAGGATGTACAAGAAAACCTTCTCTTCATATATTTTAGAGAAAATAACGTGAGTTTTAAGCAAAAATGCCTTACGGTGAGTATTAAGTCAATGGCAATAAAATTAGAATTAAAGAAATTTAAGAAATATGTTTCCAGAAATTACAGAATATATTGACTTTTAAGAATTATTCTGGATCTCTCTGGAATTAGAATATATTTTAAAAATAAAACTTAGCTGAAAAAATTAACTCTAGCAATGACCAATGATAATTCCTGATCCCATGCTTTCAGACTGAAAAAATTTCTGTTCAAATTATACAAAGAAATCTCCTCTTACATAGAAATTGAGTAATTTCAGCATTATATTTCCTGGCGGGAAACTAATTAAGCTTTAATTCTGAATACATTTGGATATTTTAGACTCTATGAAAGCAAACTTTAATTAGAAAGCAATTTTTAAAAGTGGCAGTTCTAAACAGATTCTACTTATGACAAAACTAACTTGATAGCCAACAACAATCTTAGAAAACGTGATTGCTTGACTTCTTTGGGAGCAAAAATGTAAACTGACTTTTTTCTAAGTCTGAAGCATAAGATGTTCAATGACTCTAATTACAACTTTTGTCCACTGCAGACTCTCATCCTAGGTTTTATTAATTTCTTAATTCATCTTAATTAAGCTTTACCTTTTTTTATTTCTTACACATAATAAACTTTAAATTCTGTGTTTGGAATTTATGTTTTACTGGGGAATTTGTACAATGGGAAACAGTATACTAACTTTAATAAAACAGGACTTACTTGCTGAGTTTACCTTCTACCATCCATTTATCTCTCCTCAAGTTTGACATATAATCAGTGTTCTTGTCAATTTCACTGTCAATGCAAAAGTTTATTAGAAGACAGAAATTAATCCATTATGCAATATGTTAACATGGTGAGTAAACTGTTGCCATTTCTTGCTAACTAAAAGTGATGTCAATGAGTAGCGAAAACAAGTGAAAAATTATATCAATACAGTATCACAGCTAAGAGATATACAGAAGACTTAGTATGTCCACCAATGGTAGAAATGCATGGCTCTGAAATATACAGATTGATCCGTTTCCTAGAAAGGAAAAGAACTAAAAGTAACAATAATTAAAATATGTAAAATAATGAATAGAAAGAACAAGATGAATATGGATTTGTTCACCAAAACTTGAAATACTAGAGTGCAAAATTTACTTTGACTCTTAAATGTAAGTTTTTAAAAAGTACAATACATCAATAAACTAATATTAAATTGTTATTAGCAAATAATAAAATAAAAAGCTGGATAATTCTATTAATGGCTATGAAGGAAAATCACGTAGTTATTTATCACTGAAAGATGTCAAAGAAAGAAAAAATTCCGGATTCTTGCAAAGGTGCTACCTTCTGGTGGCATGGTAAGAAAAAACTATTTTTATGTTTCCTTATATGAATAATTAACAGAATTATTAAGTAAACAAAATGGTAGCAAAGAACATGCAGTAAGATCCAAATTTTCTTTTCAACAGACTGCAGTAAATGCATTAAAATAGTAGTAGTAGTAGTAGTCATCTCTGAATGGTGAGGTTAAGTGTAATTTTGTTTTCTTTGTGCTACTCTGTAAACTTTGGATTTTGCATGGGTAATTTGTGTTACTTTGTCATATAAATTATTTCGATTAGACAAATTGAGAACAGGAAGGAAGCGCCAGAGAAGTCTAGGCACGGGCTCACCTCACCACCCTCCTGCTGCACGCCAGCTCACTGATCAGGAAGGCCAGCGCCGAGGCTTTCTGGGCCGGAGTGTGGGCCTGGAAAGCCTTGGTCCTCAGGCTTTCGGTGAGCTCAGTCTGTCCACAACGGGCCTCCATAAAGATCTGCAAGATCTCGGAAACATTGTCTCGATTCATACCAACATTCAGCAAATGTTCTCCAAGAGCTGTTTCGGCCTATAAAAGTTTGGCATTTTTGTCAGTATTGTTCCTAACCGTACAGAACATAAAAACAATTAAGATTTTTAAATGTTTTTATTATATTATCTATGTATTACTGAAAAGGGCTTAATTCACACTTGAAATGAAGTAAAGATAAAAATAGACAACAGATGATAGACAGGTATTTGAGTACTTGCGTCTTTCTATTCCTTCTTTAGACCCTTGGTTAACAGGCAGGAAGGAGAGTATGTGAACTCATGAGTAGATATCATACCTTCTTTGACTATAGAAACTATCTCAAGCTTTCTAAGGCTTTATCTAGGCGTTCTATCAGTACTGGTTGCGGGAGGCCCAGGGGCACTACTGTTGTGTTTTCCAGCTCTAGAGTGTCATGGACTTTATTGTCTGGTATCCTAAATAGGAAAATGGAAGAACAAGCAACTGGTGCACCTGGAAACTTCTCTCTCCATCATATTATCTACAGCAAAGCTGACTGAAATGTGTATCTTAGCTGGAATTATGATCCACTTGAATTTCTTGAGTATCCACTGAGAGGTACAGAGTCTTAACATGCTGATCTTAGAGGTGCTGTCACTAGCCTCAATTGTTCACAGTGATTGAGAGCACACAGCATAATTTCAGAAGGCATACATAAATTTTAATTCTTTATGATTTATAAATTCTCTTTTGCTGAATATCACTTTCCTTAAGTCACTTGGTTTTGGCCAAAAGCTAGAGAAAAATAAGAGTAATCTGGGAATATCTACATTCTGTAGGCTTTATGAACCAGGTTTCCCTAGATGTGGACCATTTGCAACTGAAAGCAAATCTACACTTAACTTTGTGAGATGCAGAAAAAACTAGATCAGTGTATACACTCTTCTGCTAATATGCTAAAGCCAGTTATCAGTGCACTGAGGGTACAAATTAAAATCACTTTTTGTATTTTGTTTTTTTACCTTGTATCCTGTAATTAGACCTGGATCACACACAGCAGCTGACAGGAGCCTCACAAGCAGGTCTTGTACCTCAGCCATGCTGTCCCCTAGATTCAGCAATCCCTCTTGAAGAATACTCAGGTCTGGAACATCAGTATTCCCATTAAAGCCTAAAGCTTTACCGAAGACTCGTAAGAACTGCACCACAATGAGACAGTTTGAAAATGTACTTCCAGAGAGGACAAGTCCTGGAATACGAGGCAACTCTGGCAAAGGCTGAAAAATAAAATAAAATAAAAAACTAATTAACTAAAACGGCTATGACTTCAGATTTTCTGAAATAGAACAAGTTGCCGTCTTTCTTTGCTCTTGAATTCTGCCAGTGGTTTTCCGTCTAGACTGTGGATTCCCTGAGGGCATTTCTGCAACCCCATAGTACTAAGCACGGGATTTTGAAACCAAGCAACCATCAATAAGTTTTAGTGGAACTCAATACGAACTCAGAATTCTGAAAAAAGAACACAAATTTTAATTAACATATTGATAGAACATGGGTTCCATAACTGGAGCAACAGAAGAAATAAGCATTTCAAAAGTACTTGGCCATGGACATACTAAGTAGGGCACGTGTACTAATTTCTTCTAATGATGGAGACTGATTAATAATTCATGCTTGTTTGGTTGCTCAGAAACTACCGTGTATCTATGGGCCGATGGGAGAATGGTACCATCTTTGGCTAATTAATGCAGATAAACTATTTGGTCCACATGACCAGAACCCATGATCCTATCAAGAACCCAGTTACACTGCAACTAACAGTCTCTAGGCTTGTAGCAAAACACTAATATTGAATTTCAATACTCCCATTAGAAAGCAGCTTCTTTTGCTACTTCTCAAATGTGCTCACATAGTAACATTTTAATGACAAAACTGTAGTACCAGTTGTCATGAATATTTAGGAAGTAAATAAGGCAATAAGGCCATGAATGAGACTTAATAATAGTATTTCAAATTTTGATTAGAAAAAAATGAACTTTTACATATTTCTATTTCACTGGTCTTTGTTAAACAATGTTCCTCCACCCTGCACTTACTGAAACAACTAACCAAGGACCTTCTCTAGTGATACTGTGTGGAAACAGAACTGCGGATAATATCTGATAGCACACAAACCTTACAGGTTCCATTTGAAAACCAAACCATCTAAGTCTGAATCTTTTTTCTTGAACCATATCATACACATACCATGTGATTTAAAAAATTTATATAACAAAGCTATCAAAAGGCTTAAAATGGACTTCTATATTTGATTTACTGCATGTGGATTTAAACAGAAATAACAAATTCAAGAAAATAGAGATCTTTTAGGATTTTTCAAAAATTGCTCACTGTGAGCCTACTAAATGTGTCAACTAACCTATGTACCCTCTCTGGACATAGGAAAATTTAAACATGCAGTTTTACTAAAACTAGTGTTTATACTTTTATTTGTAGTTAAAAGCATTTGTGCTAAGTAAGAATATTATTATAACTAAATCCCCACTAGGATATTTTTGCTTTAAGTGCTTTAGAAAAAGCTGAAAAGAGACAATCACTCTTTGTATTATCAGATGAACATGGCATATAATATAGATCCTATTGACTAATTATACTATTGTTGACAGTATTACAGAAATATGTATTATTGACAATTTTCTACAAATACCATCTTAACTATAGCCAAACATAATTGATTTCTTCTGATAAGTATATAAATTATGCCAGTTAACATGATTATCACGCTCTTTCCAAATTTCTACTTTTACGTATTTTAGCAACATCTGTGAAAACAACAGGAGAGAAAACACATGAGGTCCTCTCACTGGACACATTTCTTGGCTTTCAAGGTGATAAACAGTATGGACCCTGGAGTTTAACAAATTGGAGTTTGGATCCAAGGTGCCACTTATGAGTTGTGTCATCTTGGGCAAGTTCCTTCACCTCTTTGTGTCAAAGTTTCTCACTTGTAAATGGGCATAAATACCTCTTCAACAGGATTGTGGTGAGGGTTAAATGGGAGAATTCATACGTAAAAAACACTTAGCACAGTGCCTGGAAAGTAGTCAACATACTCAATGAAGTTAGCTAACAAGTCTAAAGCACTGAAGGAGGTTACAGATTATAAATCCTGATTTATTTAAATATCTAAGGGGGTTTGAGGAGAAGGCAGATCTTTCTGTATCTAAACATATAGGAAGGACCAAATGAAACAGAAATCTTATCTACTTTTATCATTCCCCCTTGTACATTTGTACAGTGTTTTTATTTCAATGAAAAAGATTGGCAGCACTCCACCACTTATATATTTAGAACTTCCATTTCCAGCGCAGGAGGTCAACAGACTTATTGGTGGCCATCAGGAGAAGCACACTGACCTAGACTTGGAAATCCACTGCTCAGCTGAAAGTGAAAGCCTTCGTACTGGCAGCTCGGGCAGACGAATGAGGTGAGAACACAGGAAAAATTAAACTTATTAAGGAAATGGTTTACATGATAACTTACCTTTTGGTCTGCTAAGCACATGTCTTCATTAGGTTTCTTTAGTTCTTTTGCAATTTCTAATTCTAATCTTCGTTGCTCTAGTTTAAGCTCTTTCTTTAATCGTTTCTCATCACGTTTTTCTTGCTTCGACCGTTCTTTTTCCTTAAAAAGAAAACCATGCCCACATAGTCTCTTTAACCATTATTATGTTTGAAAAGCCATTAGTTAAAATTTAAAAAGTGATCTGTGTTATGTCCATGAACAGAACTGTCCAAGCAGGTTTAAGCGACGGACTTAGGACTGCATAGAAATAACTTATTTTGCTTTTCAGTATTGTCACTCTTTGATTTTCAAAATAATCTTATGACTGTATATATTTTTGTGCAGTTGATCCTTAATCAGCACAGGCTTGAACTGCATGGGTCCACTTATATGCAGGTTTAAAAAAAATACACACACTGGTAACTTTTTTGAGATCTGCAACAATTTGAAAAAACATTTTCTTTTCTCTAGCTTTATTGTGAGAATACAGCGTACAATACATACAACATAAAAAATATGGTTGATGATCTGCTTATGTTATCAGTAAGGCTTCCCAGTCAATGGTAGGCTATTATAAGTAGTTAAGTTTCTGGGGAGTCAGGTGTTATATGCAGAGTTGTTTCCTTAATGTCACATTGTTCCAAGGCCAGCTGTGTGTTCTCTGTGTGTGTGCATGTGTATTCTTGGGCATCATTTTTAACTAGTGATATGCAGTACTTTTTCCAATTAAAAAACCATAGCTATAATATGGAACAGAAGGTAAGAGTGTGGTCAATTTTTAGGATAAAACGGAGATTTCCAAGAAATCTTTGAAAATAGTAGGATCTTTAAAACTTGGTGACAGGCATCCATTTTTGTTTACTAATAAAGATACTTCAAGGGAAACATGGCGTCTCTAAATTCAGTGAATTTAGTGAACTTATCCACTATTTTAATTTATTAGTCAAATTAGTCACTAATTTATTTACTGAATTTTAATGAACTGTATAGGACTAATGCAAATCCTGTGGTTCTCGTGTAAGATGACTCAAAGAACCAGTTTCAAATGGCATATATAGACAGTCACAACCTAGGCCCCCACAAGGTCAGTCTCACGTCTTACTCTCGGTGCATTCGCCAGGCCCTAGTGACACTGACACAGCTGGGTTGGGAAAAGTCTGCGTGACAGTTTGAGGCACTGCTTGGATGATGATGTGATGATGCTGCTGAAGATGGAGGAGGAGGAGGAGAAAGAGGAGAAGCAGCAACAAAGCTAAGACAGGTGTACATACAAGGTTAAAACTGAC
This sequence comes from Manis pentadactyla, assembly GCF_030020395.1. Classification (NCBI taxonomy): domain Eukaryota; kingdom Metazoa; phylum Chordata; class Mammalia; order Pholidota; family Manidae; genus Manis; species Manis pentadactyla. The sequence continues at coordinate 71,877,084 of NC_080034.1, forward strand.
TCCCTCTGCCCCTTGTCTTCCTCACCCCAAGGGCCCTAACTCAGTCATCAGGCTGTACCTTAGTGTATGTCATCCCCGCCCTGCTTAGAATTCACAGCTCCTCCTCCTCAACACATATGCCTTTTTTTTTTTTTTTACTCTTCCCACAACTACTTCAGGCACTGTAATATTTCTTTTTTGGCTCCCACATAACATAGCATTTATTGAACTCTGGGACAATTATCTGTTTAATGTCTCTCACGTTACTGTGAACTTAGAGTGGTCAGAAGAACTAATTTATTCACCCATTTCTTAATGCACCTATTCAATTCTCAGCTGTACAATTTGCCAGGCACAGTTTTGAGGGATTTTTATCCTTTTCCCTGACTCTCATGTCTGTATCATTTCAACATTCCTCACCAACTGATCTAAATATTATTTTTATTTCTGACTATAGTAATTATCATCTGACTCTAACGGACATATTTGGTGTGCTTTAGCATATAAAACTTATTTAAGCATGAATTAATGATTAATTCTACAAATGCCACATAAATAAAGATACGTTAACATCTGTACTAGTAGTCATTGAAAATATTCAATAGCCAGTCTTTTTCTCTACTTTTTACATTTTATATCGTGGACAAACATAATTGATGTTTTCAATTTTCATCTATACACAAACCTTGTATCCAAAAGCAGAGATAAACACCTTTGTTAATAATACTCAAGTTATATTTAGGAATTTTTAAGTATCTGAAATCACAGTCATGAAACCAAATTTTAACCCCTCAAAAGACCCTCAAACAACATCCCAGTAATTAATGGTAACTCTTTTTATTATTGGTAAATAACTGATAACGTTAGGCTTTTGTTTCTATAGGCTTCAATTTTTAATATTGAAACAAAGAGAAAGTTATAATCCAAGGACATAATCAGATTTCAGATGCCATTTGAAACTTATAAACAACACAAAGTAGCTTTAGGGAGATCATTCTGATCGAGAGAAACACCACACAGTACAAAGCATTATCCAACAGTTTGCACTTCTGAGTTGGGGGTCTGCTACTTAAAGAGCTAAAGACATCACAAAAAAACCCATATATAAAGAAACAAATATAAACATACAATAAAAGCACACATTATATACATTTATCTGTGCTAAACATTATTTCACATAGTCATTTTGAGTTTTTATTTTTAATATAATTGATACTGGTATACCATCGCAGCGTTTACTTAAAAAAAAAATAACATGCTGATTCAAAATGGATCAAAGACCTGAATGTAAGTCATAAAACCAAAAAACTCTTGGATAAAAACATCGGGAAAACTCTTTTGGACATAAACATGAGCGAATTCCTAGTATCTCTCAGGGCAAGGGAAACAAAAGCAAAAATGAACAAGTGGGACTATATCAAGCTGAAAAGCATATGTACAGCAAAGGACACCTTCGTTAGAAAAAAAGGAACCCTGCAGTATGGAATATATGCATGAATGACAGATCTGATAAAGGGTTGACATCCAACATATATAAAGAGCTCGTGCACCTCAACAAACAAAAAGCGAATAATCCTATTAAAAAATGTGCAGAGGAGCTGAACAGACAGTTCTCCAAAGAAATTCAGATGGCCAACAGACACATGAAAAGATGCTGCACATCGCTAGTCATCAGAGAAATGCAAATTAAAACCACAATGAGATATCACCTCACACCAGTAAGGATCGCCACCATCCAAAAGACAAACAACAAGAAATGTTGGCGAGGTTGTGGAGAAAGAGGAACCCTCCTACATTGCTAGGGGGAATGTAAATTAGTTCAACCATTGTGGAAAGCAGTATGGAGGTTTCTCAGAAAGCTCAAAATAGACATAACATTTGAACCAGGAATTCCACTTCTGGGAATTTACCCTAAGAATGCAGCAGCCCAGTTTGAAAAAGACAGATGCACCTCTATGTTTATCGCAGCACCATTTACAATAGCCGAGAAATGGAAGCAACCTAAGTGTCCATCAGTAGATGAATGGATAAAGAAGAGGTGGTACATACACACAGTGGAGTATTATTCAGCTATAAGAACAAAATTAATCCTATCATTTGCAAGAACATGGATGGATCTAGAGGGTACTATGCTCAGTGAAATAAGCCAGGCAGGAAAAGACAAGTCCCAAATGATTTCACTCGTATGTGGAGTATAAGAACAAAGAAAAACTGAGGGAACAAAACAGCAGCACAACCACAGAACCCATGAATGGACTCACAGCTACCAAAGGGAAAGGAACTGGGGAGGATGGGTGGGAAGGGAGGGATGAGGGCAGGCAAACAGAAAGGGGGCCTTACGTTTACCATGTATAATGTGCGGTGGGGGCATGGGGAGGGCTGTGCTACGCAGAGAAGACACGTAGTGATTCTACAACATCTTACTACGCTGATGACACTGACTGTAATAGGGTTTGTGGGGGGAACTTGGTGAAGGGGGGAGCCTAGTAAACAAAGTTCTTCATGTCATAGTGGATTAAGGATAACAAAATAAATTAAAAAACTAAAAACTCTGACTGTCCTCTACATTTACCTGTTTTCGTTTCTCAGCCTCCAATAATTTGGCTTTTGCAGCTTCTTCCTTCTTTATCCTCTTAGCCTGTGCATATAAAATAGGTCGCAAAGTCATGCAACAGCACCACCACAACCTGAATATGACCTTAGACTTGGAAACGGAGCTCCATGCCTCGCAAGGTTCAAACGGTATGTAACGTGTATGTAGACAATTACAGATTTCCCCTCAGTTTGTTACGTTTAACATACTGATTTCATTTGTAACGTATAGATTACAATTAAGATATACAAAAAAATTCTTAAATTCGTAAGAGAATGTCAGGTTTTTTTCTTCAAACTCTGTAAAACGTCTGAAATAATTTGAGTGTTACTTTACCTTAAAACTTAATCACAGAAAAAAATGATGTTATGGCATTTTTTGCTTTTTCTGATTTTTGAAAGTAAATCATGATCACTGTAGAAACTTTACAAAAACGGGATCGATTTTAACAATAAAGGTTAAAGGACAAATAAGTAGCATTTAAAAATGCCCGTGTCTACTTTACTTGAAGTTTCGTTTGTAATACTTAAAATTTGAGATAAATCCATTACTTAAATAACATTAACTCTATTTAACGTACGGTGGTTAAATTCAAGGTTTTTTCCCTAATATAATAGAAACATAACCTTTAATGAAGCACATTATGAATATCAAGCTCATGCTATCAAATTTGAGCTTTATAATCTTACTCATTATCTAGTAGCTTCATAATTATCTAGTAGTAATTGCCAATGTACTTTAATATTTTCAATTTGGAGGGTTTTAAAATTAATTTGAAATGGGTAAGGGAATATGTGTACATGGTTTTAGAAGGAAAAAACCTGCAACTGTGGAAACCTCAGCTAACCGTATTGCTCAGGGAATAAGCCAATTTTTATGGCAACAGTTTCCTGAACAGCTAAGGGTTTGGATTATAATAATTTTCAACATTAAAAAGCTCGTTTTGGACAAAAGTACTTTGGATAATTTTGAGACATATACACGTACAGCTCAGATAGACACAGTACACTTAACATAATTTGGCTTTTTCTTGAAGACTTGAGCAGTTATTCTTGACATCAGTTACTATACACAGTTTGATAACAGAAATGCCTTTGGGCCATTGAGGTGTTGAAAATTGCTTCCTTTTTAACTACCAGATTACAGACTGTTGCTAGGCTTTGGAGTTTCTGTTTATCCTATTTTCCCTTGCTGTCTTGCAGCTATTCCTTTTGCTGTTGCCAGCATGTCCTTGAGCCCTATTCTGTCAGCCCAGTTCTGTCCGAACTCAGAAAACAAAGCTGGTTAAACTGTTTACACATTGAACACTCCTACTTTTGTCATGTTTCATTTCTAAATGAAAAGCAGGTATGACTATAAGACTTAATGACGTTGTGAAAAGTAAAGAACATGAATTTTAGCGTATGATCTTTATGACTATATTGGCTATTGAGAGGTTTCCCCTTTCTTTTTTTTCCTTTACTTATTTCCTGGATTTTTACTATTAGGATTAGATAAACTTGCTAAGTAAGGTTCAGAGAGGTCCTTATTCTATACATTATGTTTACAGATAATTTGTGATGGACATGTTAATTTGTATGAGTGAGAGAACAGACTGATAAAATTTTCATTTTTCAGACTTTAAAATACATGACTATATTACTTTAATCATATCAAATTTAAGAATTCTACCTCCAGAATTTGCTGGGCTCGAAGACCTTTTTCCATTCTCATTTGTTGTATTCTCTTAATTCTTTCCTGTAGGAAAAATTATGACAATTTTAGATAATAAGCTAAATATCTAGGAGGAAGGTATTTAAGTGGAATCAAATAATTAAAGATATAAGTACAGATTTACCAAATTTTACCCATGCTGGATATAAATTTTAATTATTTACTTTAACATTATATATATGCCACCTGTCTTAAATTGGAATGACTTTATAAAATGTCTCAAAACAATTTTAAAATACAAATGCTAAATAAGGATATAAAAACAACATAAACCAAGCTGGTTAAACTCAAGTCTTTATAAATATTTGCAAGTACAAGTAATACTCATTTGGAAATAAATATTGGACAGACAAGTAGGATAAAACAGTCTATCAGGAAATCAGGACCCCTAAGGCTGGTCCTGAGTTACTGTCACTCATTGCATGAACTTGGACAAATAGAACTACTCTTGCATAAAATAGGGGAGGCACTTGCTCTTTTTCTCACTGTCACAATTAAATTAAAAACGATTTAAAAAGTGCACAGTACATCACGATTGTACGAAGTATTAACAATTGCCATAACGTGATAAATTACATTACTTTCAATAACTACAGTAAGCCAAATACAGAAATAATTTGTAGTAACTTATAAGTGGTGCTCAAATTATCTAAATGTAATGTACTAGTTATTGTTTGAATTCAGCAATCTAAATTTTGTTAACCTTACATTCTCATTTTAAAAAATCACTCCATATGTTATAAGCACATCGTTAACAATTTCACATACATAAATCCCTTTGAAAGTCCTAAATTGGCACTGATGAGGATACAGTTTTAAAAAAATACACCTAAATTGCCCTACTTGTAAATTGCAGCTGTCCTAGGATTTTCAGAGCCAACACATTCTATACTACCAAATATTACCATACCCACCCCTACTTCCAGATGCTAGTTGTACCTTTTGAAGCAATACTTTAATACATTTTTATTTCGTTTTTTGCATTGATGTTATTGATTTCCTGCAGGGATCCACTGTAGGATAATGAGATTTCTGGAATTTCTGCTGTGATTTTAGAAGACTGATCACTTTCTATGACTTTGCTCATTGTGAACCTAGGTTTTGATTATAGCTCACAAAAATAAAAATACAAGTGTATATTTTCTTTTATTTCCAAGTTGTAGAGAACACTGCATTTGATCCGCATTTGAAATATTTATTTAGATTAGAACTTGAGACCAAAGTGTTCTCTGAATTTAATCTTTAATCATGTCTACAAAAGCCATTCATTAATCTCTTAAGCACAGAAATAGGTATAGAACCTTGGGCTTAACTCACCCAGTGTAGAGCTGTTGTTTTAGTCTGAGTGATTTATACGGATGTACATATATATACTTGGTAGTGCTTTCATTAGCAATAGCAGAGATAAACATTATTTATAAATCAGTGCAGGGGAAGGAGCCAAGATGGCGGCGTGAATAGAGCGGTGGAAATCTCCTCAAAAAACCCTACATATTTTTGAAAATACAACAAATACAACTATCCCTAAAAGTGAGACCAGAAGATACAGGACAACAGCCAGGCAACATCCACACCTGTGAGAACACAGTGCCTCCGAAGGGGGTAAGATACAAGCCGCAGCCCGGCAGGACACGAGCGTCTCTTACCCCAGCTCCTAGCGGGAGGAGAGGAGTCACAGCAGGGAGGGAGAGGGAGCCCAGGACTGCTAAATTCCCAGCCCCAGCCATAAGCACTAGGAGAGCAGACACACAGCGAGTGGCGAGCTGGATGCTAGAGAAACGGGACAGTAAAACCTGCGAGCTGCCCCCACAGCCGGAGCCCCAGGGACAAAGAAAAGCGAGTGCTTTTTGAAAGTCTTAAAGGGACAGGAGCCTCAAACTGTAGGAAACACCCCGGTGTAATCAGCCCAGTTACTGGGAATACCGGGTAACTCGGGGCGCCCCGAACCCCTGGGTGGCAGCGCTACTCGGAGGCCCCTCACGGTGACAAACAGCGTCCCTCCAATTTCAACTCTGACGTGGCTCCGCCATAGCAGAACAGTAGTCTGAGGCCGGCCTCTCCCATGGAAGCAGGGCAGAGATTCCTCCACAACCTCTGGGCAAGAATAAGAAACCCAGTATGCGTGCAGCTGCCCAGCACAAGCCGCTAGGGGTCGCCGTTCTCCCAGGAGAGGAAGGCCACAAACCAGCAAGAAGGGACGACCTCCCAGCGACATACACACCAGCTCCCCAGAACTACCTCTATCGCCATGAAAAGACAGAAGAATTTGATGCAGACCAGACTAATCCAGACATCCTCCCCTGAGAAGGAACCTCGGGAGATAGACGTAACCAATCTCCCTGAAAAATAATTCAAAATAAAGGTCATAACCATGCTTATGGATCTTCAGAGAAATATGCAAGAGCTAAGGTATGAAGTCCAGAGGGAGATTACAGAAATAAAACAATCTCTGGAAGGACTTAAGAGCAGACTGGATGAGGTGCAAGAAGCCTTTAATGGAATAGAAATCAGAGAACAGGAACGCAGAGAAGTTGATGCAGAGAGAGATAAAAGGATGTCCAGGAATGAAAGAATATCAAGAGAACTGCGTGGCCAAACCAAACGGAACAGTCTTCGCATTATAGGGGTACCAGAAGAAGAAGAGAGAGAAAAAGGGATAGAAAGTGTCCTTGAAGAAATAATTGCTGAAACCTTCCCAGAAATGGGGGAGGAAATAGTTCCTCAGACCACAGAGCACACAGAACTCCAAAGAGGACAGCACCAAGACACATAATAATTAAAATGGCAAAGATCAAGGATGAGGATAGAGTTTTAAAGGCTGCTAGAGAGAGGAAAAAGGCCACCTATGAGGAAAAACCCATCAGGCTATCATCAGACTTCTGAGCAGAAACTTTACAGGCCAGAAGAGAATGGCATGATATATTTAATGCAATGAAACAGAAGGGCCTTCAACCAGGAATACTATATCCAGCACGTTTATCATTTAATATGAAGGAGGGAGTAAACAATTCCCAGACAAGCAGAAGATGAGGGAATTTAACTCCCACAAACCACCTTTACAGGGAATTGTAGACGGACAGCTCTAGATGGCAGCACTACCAAGGCTAAACAGATGTCACTGGAGAAAATAAAATCACAGCAAAGAAAGCAGACAGACCAAATTCTAACTAAAGGCAAAAAATAGAATCAACTACACACAAAGGCAGTTAAAGGAAACACAAAAGAGCAGAGAATAAAACACCCAATTTATAAAGAATGGAGGAGGAAGAATAAGAAAGGAGAGAAATAAAGAATCACCAGACAGTGTCTACAATTGCTCAATAAGCAAGTCAAGTTAGGCAGTAAGATACTAAAGAACCTAACCTTGAACCTTTGGTAACCACAAATCTAAAGCCTGCAATGCCAATAAGTACGTATCCTTCAATAATCACCGTAAATGTAAATAAACTGAATGCACCAATCAAAAGATGCAGAATAATACAATGGATAAAAAAGCAAGACCCATCTATTGGCTGCTTAAAAGAGACCCACTTCAAACCCAAAGACATGCAGTGACAAAAAGTCAAGGGATGGAAAATGATATTCCATGCAAACAAAAGGGAGACAAAAGCCGGTGTGGCAGTACTAGTAGCAGACAAAATAGACTTAAAAACAAAGAAAGTCACAAGAGATAAAGAAGGGCATTACATAATGATAAAGGGGTCAGTGCAACAAGAGGATATAACCATTATAAATATATATGCACCCAACACAGCACACCAGCATATGTGAAACAAATACCAACAAAACTAAAAGGAGGAAATAGAATGCAATGCTTTCATTTTGGGAGACGTCAACACACCATTCACTTCAAAGGACAGATCCACTAGACAGAAAATAAGGAAGGACACAGAGGCAATGAAGAACACACTAGAACAGACGGAACTAATAGACATCTATAGAACTCTACATACAAGAGCAACAGGATACACATTCTTCTCAAGTGCTCGTGGAACATTCTCCAGAATAGACCAAATACTAGGCCACAAGAAGAGCCTCAGTAAATTCCAAAAGATTGAAATTCTACCAACCAACTTTTCAGACCACAAAGGAATAAAATTAGAACTAAATTGTACAAAGAAAGCAAAAAGGCCCACAAACACATGGAGGCTTAACAACATGCTCCTAAATAATCAATAGATCAACGACCATATTAATATAGAGATCAAGCAATATATGGAAACAAATGACAACAACAGCACAAAGCTCCAACTTCTGAGGGACGCAGCAAAAGCAGTCCTAAGAGAAAAGCACATAGCAATCCAGGCATATGTAAAGAAGGAAGAACAATCCCAAATGAATAGTCTAATGTCACAATTATCGAAATTGGAAAAAGAACAAATGAGGCCTAAAGTCAGCTGGAGGAACATAATAAAGATCAATGAACAAATAAATAAAATTGAGAAGAATAAAATAGAAAAAAAAAATCAATGAAACCAAGAGCTGGTTCTTTGAAAAAATAAACAAACTAGATAAGGCTCTAGCAAGACTTATTAAGAGAAAAACAGAATCAACACACATCAACAGAATCAGAAATGAGAAAGAAAAACTCACGACAGACCCCACAGAAATACAAAGAATTATTAGAGAACACTATGAAAACCTATATGATAACAAGCTGGAAAACCTAGAAGAAATGGACAACTTCTTAGAAAAATACAACCGTCCAAGACTGACCAAGGAAGAAACACAAAATCTAAACAAACCAATTACCAGCAAAGAAATTGAAGCGGTAATCAACTACCCAGGAACAAAACCCCAGGGAGAGATGGATTTTCCTCAGAATTTTATCACACATACAGAGAAGACATAATACCCATTCTCCTTAAAGTTTTCCAAAAAATAGAAGAGGAGAGAATACTCCCAAACTCATTCTATGAAGCCAACATCACCCTAATACCAAAACCAGGCAAAGACCCCACCAAAAAAGAAAATTACAGACCAGTATCCCTGATGAACATAGATACAAAAATACTCAAAAACATATTAGCAAACCAAATTTAAAAATACATCAAAAGGATCAAACACCATGACCAAGTGGGACTCATCCCAGGGATGCAAGGATGGTACAACATTCGAAAATCCACCAACATCATCCAACACATAAACAAGAAGGACAAAAACCACATGACCATTTCCATAGATCCTGAAAAAGCATTGGACAAAACTCAACATCCATTCATGATAAAAACTCTCAGTAAAATCGGTATACAGGGCAAGTACCTCAACATAATGGCCATATATGATAAGACCACAGCCAACATCATACTGAATAGCAAGAAGCTGAAAGCTTTTCCTCTGAGATCATGAACAAAACAGGGATGCCCAACCTCCCCACTGTTATTCAACATAATACTGGAGGTCCTAGGCACGGGAGTTAGAGAAAACAAAGAAATACAAGAAATTCAAACTGGTAAAGAAGAGGTTAATCTGTCACTATATGCAGATGACATGATATTGTACATAAAAAACCATAAAGACTCCACTCAAAAACTACTAGAACAGATATCGGAATACAGCAAACTTGCAGGATACAAAATTAACACACAGAAATCTGTGGCTTTCCTATACACTAACAATGAACTAATAGAGAAATCAGGAAAACAATTCCATTCACAACTGTATCAAAAAGAATAAAATACCTAGGAATAAACCGAACCAAGGAAGTGAAAGTCCTATACCCTGAAAACTATAAGACTCTCTTAAGAGAAATTAAAGAGGACACTAAAAAATGGAAACTCATCCCATGCTCCTGGCTAGGAAGAATTAATATCGCCAAAATGGCCATCATGTCCACACCAATAAGCAGACTTGTTGCAAACCCTATCAAATTACCAACAACATTCTTCAATGAACTGCAACGAATAGTTCAAACCTTCATATGGGAACACCAAAGACCCAAAATAGCCAAGGCAATCCTGAGAAGGAAGTATAAAGTGGGGGGGATCTCACTCCCCAACTTCAAGCTCTACTACAAAGCCACAATATTCAAAAATTGGAAAACAATATGTAAGAGAAAGAAACCGTATTATTGTCGACCACCATACAAAAAAGTAAACTCAGAATGGATCACAGATCTGAATGTAAGTCATGAAACCATAAAACTCGTAAAAGAAAACATAGGCAAAACTTTCTTGTACATGAACACGAGCAACTTCTTCATGAACGTATTTACCCGGGTAAGGGAAACAAAAGCAAAAATGAACAAGTGGGACTATATCAAGCTGAAAAGCATATGTACAGCAAAGGACACCTTCATTAGAACAAAAAGGTAAACTGCAGTATGGGAGAATATATTCATAAATGACATATCTGATAAAGGGTGGACATCCAAAATATATAAAGAGCTCATGCACCTAAGGACACAAAAAGCAAATAATCCAATTAAAAAATGACCAGAGGAGCTGAACAGACAGTTCTCCAAAGAAGAAATTCAGATGGCCAACAGGCACGTGAAAAGATGCTCCACATCGCTAGTCATCAGAGAAATGCAAATTAAAACCAAAATGAGTTATCACCTCACAACAGTAAGGATCGACACCATCCAAAACACAAAGAACAACAAATGTTGGTGAGGTTGTGAAGGAAGGGGAACCCTCCTACACTGCTGGTGGGAATGTAAATTAGTTCAACCATTCTAGAAAGCAGTATGGAGGTTCCACAGAAAGCTCAAAATACAAATACCATTTGACCCAGGAATCCCACTTCTCGGAATTTACCCTATGAATACAGCAGCCCTGTTTGAAAAAGACAGATGCACCCCTATGTTTATCGCAGCACTATTTACAATAGCCAAGAAATGGAAGCAACCTAAGTGTCCATCAGTAGATGAATGGGTAAAGAAGAGGTGGTACATATGCACAGTGAAATATTATTCACCCAAAAGAAGAAAACAAATCCTTCCATTTGCAACAACATGGATGGAGCAAGAGGATATTATGCTCAGTGAAATAAGCGAGGCGGAGAAAGACAAGTCCCAAATGACTTCACCCATATGTGGAGTATAAGAACAAAGAAAAACTGAGGGAACAAAACAGCAGCACAATCACAGAACCCAAGAATGGACTCACAGTTACCAAAGGGAAAGGGACTGGGGAGGATGGGTGGGAAGGGAGGGATGAGGGCAGGGTAAAATTAAAGGGGGCATTACGATTAGCATGTATAAGGTGGTGTGGGGGCCCGGGGAGGGCTGTGCAATGCACGGAAGACAAGTAGTGATTCTACAACTTCTTACTACACTGATGGACAGTGACTATAATAGGGTTTGTGGGGGGGACTAGGTGAAGCGGGGAGCCTAGTAAACATAATGCTATTCATGTCATTGTGGATTAAGGATAACAAAATTCATTTAAAATAAATAATACTTAATCAATAATTTCAAAAACTAAATAAATTTGAAAAACTAAAAACTCTGACTGTCCTCTACATTTACCTGTTTTCGTTTCTCAGCCTCCAAAAATTTGGCTTTTGCAGCTTCTTCCTTCTTTATCCTCTTAGCCTGTGCATATAAAATAGGTCTCAAAGTCATGCAACAGCACCACCACAACCTGAATATGACCTTACACTTGAAAATGGGGCTCCATGCCTCACAAGGTTCAAAACAGTATGTAACATGTATGTAGACAATTACAGATTTCCCTTCAGTTTGTTACGTTTAACATACTAATTTCATTTCTAATGTATAGATTACACTTAAAATATACAAAAAAATTCTTAAATCGTAACAGTATGCCAGGCTTTCTTCTTCAAACTCTGTAAAAATTCTGAAATAATTTGAGTGTTATTTTACCTTAAAACTTAATCACAGAAAAGTGATGTTATGTCATTTGTTGCTTGTTCTCTGATTTTTTAAAGTGCGACATCATCAGTGTAGAAAGTTTAGAAAAACAGAATAGATTTTAACAATAAAGGTTAAAGGACAAATAAGTAACATTTTAAAATGCACGTGTCTACTTTATTTGAAGTTTCTTTTGTAATACTTAAATTTGAGATAAATCCATTACTTAAATAACTTAAATGAAACATTAAACCCGATTTAACCTACTGTGGTTAAATTCAAGGTTTATTTTTTGAACTTTATAATCTTCAAGTCATTAACTAGTAGCTTCATAATTATCTAGTAGTAATTGCCAAAGTACTTTAATATTTTCAATTTGGAGTGTTTTAAAATTCATTTGAAATGGGTAAGGGAATATGTGTACATGTTTCTGCAAGGAAAAAACCTGTAACTGTGAAAACCTCAGCTAACCGCCTTGCTCAGGGAATAAGCCAATTTTTATGGCAACAGTTTCCTGAACAGCTAAGGGTTTGGGTTATAATAATTTTCAACATTAAAAAGCTTATTTTGGACAAAAGTACTTTGAATAATTTTGAGACATATACATGTACAGCTTAGACACAGTACACTTAACATAATTTGACTTTTTCTTGAGGACTTGGGCAGTTATTCTTGACATCAGTTACTCTACTACACAGTTTGAGAACAGAAATGCCTTTTGGCCATAAAGGTGTTGAAAATTGCTTCCTTTTTAACTACAAGATTACAGACTGTTGCTAGGGTTTGGAGTTTCTGTTTATCCTATTTTCCCTTGCTGTCTTAGCTATTCCTTTTGCTGTTGCCAGCATGTCCTTGAGCCTTATTCTGTCAGCCAAGTTCTGTCCGAACTCAGAAAACAAAGATGGTTAAACTGTTGGCACATTGAACACTCCTACTTTTGTCATGTTTCATTTCTAAATGAAAACCAGGTATCTAAATATAAGACTTAATGAAGTTTTGAAAAGTAAAGAGCATGAGTTTTAGCATATGATCATTATGACTATATTGGCTATTGAGAGGTTTCCCCTTTTTTTTTTCTTATTTCGTGGATTTTCACTATTAGGATTAGATAAACTTGCTAAGTAAGGTTCAGAGAGGTCCTTATTCGAAGCAATATGTATACAGATAATTTGTGATGGACATGTTAATTTGTATGAGTGAGAGAAGAGAAAAGACTAATAAAATTTTCATTTTTCAGACTTTAAAATACATGGCTATATTACTTTAAACATATCAAATTTAAGAATTCTACCTCTAGAATTTGCTGGGCTCGAAGTTCTTTTTCCATTCTGATTCGTTGTATTCTCTTAATTCTTTCCTATAGGAAAAATTATGACAATTTTAGATAATTAACTATCTAGGTGGAAGGTATTTAAGTGGAATCAAATAATGAAAGATGTAAGTACAGATTTACCAAAGGTTGCCCATGCTCGATATAAATTTTAATTATTTACTTTAACATTATATACATGCCACCTGTCTTAAATTGCTATGACTTTATAAAATGTCTCAAAACAATTTTAAAATACAAATGCTAAATAAGTATATAGAAACAACATAAACCAAGCTGGTTAAACTCAAGTCTTTATAAATATTTGCAAGTACAAGTAATACTCATTCGGAAATAAATATTGGACAGACAAGTAGGATAAAACAGTCTATCAGGAAATCAGGACACCTAAGGATAGTCCTGAGTTACTGTCACTCATTGCATGAACTTGAACAAATAGAACTACTCTTGCATAAAATAGGGGAGGCACTTGCTCTTTTTCTCACTGTCACAATTATATTTAAGAAGTTTTAAAAAGTGCACAGTACATCACGATTGTGTGAAGTATTAACAATTGCCGTAACATGATAAATGACATTTCTTTCAATAAATGCAGCAGGCCAAATACAGAAATAATTTGTAATAAATTTTAAGTGGTGCTCAAATTCTCCAAATGTCATGTACTAGCTATTGTTTGAATTCAGCAATCTAAATTTTGATAATGTGACATTTTCATTTTAAAAAACCATTCCATATGCTATAAGCACATCGTTAACAATTTTAAATTCATATATCCCTTTTAAAGTCCCAAATTGGCACTGATGAGGATACTTTTAAAAGAATACACCTAAATACCATACTTGCAAATTGCAGCTTTCCTAGGACTTTCAGAGCCAACACATTTTATACTACTGTTTACTACAATACTAACCCCTATTTCCAATGCTAGTTGTACCTTTTGAAGCTATACTTTAATACATTTTTATTTCTTTTTTTCAATTGATGTGATTGATCCCCTGCAGGATAATGAGATTTCTGGAATTTCTGTTGTGATTTTAGAAGACTGATCACATTGTATGATTTTGCTGATTGTGATCCTAGGTTTTGAATATTATAGCTTGACAAAAATAAACATACAAGTGTATCTTTTGTTTTATTTACAAGTGTTAGAGAAGGTTGAACTGGATACACATTTGAAATATTTATTTAGATTAGAACTTCAGACCTAAGTATACTCTGAATTTAATCTTTAATCAAGTCAACAAAAGGCATTCATTATTCTCTTAAGCACAGAAATAGGTATAGAATCTTGGCCTTTACTCACCCAGTGTAGAGCTTCCTATTAGTCTGAGTGATTTATATGGATATACGAATATATACTTGGTAGTGCTTTCATTAGCAATAGCAGAGATAAGCATTATTTATAAATCATTACAGTGAAAGGAGCCAAGATGGCGGTGTGAGTAGAGCGGGGAAACCTCCTCCAAAAACCACGTATATTTTCGAAAATACAACAAATACGACTATCCCTAAAAGAGAGACTAGAAGATACAAGACAACAACCATGCTACATCCACAACTGCGAGAACCCAGCACCTCCGTAGGGGGAAAGATGGAAGCCACAGGCTGGCGGAACACGAGTGCCCCACACTTCAACTCCAGGCAGGAGGAGAGGAGTCAGAGCGGGGAGGGAGAGGGAGCCCAGGACTGCTAAATACCCAGCCCCAGACATCCGCACCAGGAGCACAGACACACAGCGTGTGGTGAGCTGGATACTAGAGAAACGGGAAAGTAAAACCTGAGAGCTGTCCCCACAGCCAGAGCCCCTGGGACAAAGTAAAGTGAGTGCTTTTTGAAAGTGTTCAAGGGACAGTAGCCTCACAGGTGGACGGAAACGCCACGGCGCAATCAGCCCAGTAACTGGGAATTCTGGGGAACTCTGGGCGCCCCAACACCCTGGGTGGCAGCGCTACCCGGAGGCCCCTCACGGTGACAAACAGCCTCCCTCCCATTTCCCCTCCGACGTGGCTCCGCCATAGCAGAACAGCAGGCTGAGGCCGGCCACTCCCACGGCAGCAGAGCAGAGCTTCCTCCACAACCGCCGGGCAAGAATAAGAAATCCTGTCTGCGCACAGCTGCCCAGCACAAGCCGCTAGGTGTCGCCGTTTACCCAGGAGAGGAAGGCCACAAACCAGCAAGAAGGGACCTTCACCCAGCCGACATACATGCCAGCTCCCCACAACTATTTCCATTGACATGAAAAGACAGAAGAATTTGATACAGACCAGACTAACCCAGACATCCACCCCTCAGAAGGAACCTGGGGAGATAGACCTAACCACTCTACCTGAAAAATAATTCAAAATAAAGGTCATAACCATGCTGACGGATCTTCGGAGAAATATGCAAGTGCTAAGGCATGAAGTCTGGAGGGAGATTACAGAAATAAAACAATCTCTGGAAGGACTTACGAGCAGACTGGATGAGGTGCAAGAGGCCTTTGATGGAATAGAAATCAGAGAACAGGAACGCAGAGAAGCTGACGCAGAGAGAGATAAAAGGATGTCCAAGAATGAAAGAATATTAAGTGAACTGTGTGGCGTGGCCAAACAAACGGAACAATCTTCAGATTATAGGGGTACCAGAAGAGGAAGCGAGAAAAAAGGGACAGAAAGTGTCCTACAAGAAACAATTGCTGAAAACTTCTCCAAAATGGAGGAGGAAATAGTTGCTCAGACCACGGAAGCACACAGAATTCCAAAGAGGACAACACCAAGACACACAATAATTAAAATGGCAAACATCAATGACTAGGAAGAGTCTTAAAGAGAGCTAGAGAGAGGAAAAAGGTCACCAACAAAGGAAAACCCATCAGGATATCATCAGACTTGTCAGCAGAAACCTTACAGGCCAGAACAGAATGGCATGATATATTTAATGCAACCAAACAGAAGGGCCTTGAACCAAGAATACTCTATCCAGCACGATTATTATTTAAATATGAAGGAGGGAGTAAACAATGCCCAGACAAGCAAAAGTTGAGGGAATTTACCTCCCACAAACCACCTTGACAGGGTAATGTACAGGGGCAGCTCTAGATAGGAGCATGCCTAAGGCTAAACAGATGTCACCAGAGAAAATAAAATCACAACAGAGAAAGCAGACCAACCAAATACTAACTAAAGGCAAAAGATAATATAAACTACACACAAAAGCAGTTAAAGGAAACACAAAAGAGCACAGAATAAAACACGCAACATATAAAGAATGGAGGAGGAGGAATAAGAAAGGAGAGAAATAAAGAATTACCACACAGTGTCTGTAACTGCTCAATAAGCAAGTGAAGTTAGGCAGTAAGATACTAAAGAAGCGAACCTTGAACCTTTGGTAACTACAAATCTAAAGCCTACAATGGCAATAAGTACATATCTTTCAATAATCACCGTAAATGTAAATAAACTGAATGCAACAATCAAAAGACACAGAGTAATACAATGGATAAAAAAGCAAGACCCATCTATTTGCTGCTTACAAGAGACCCACCTCAAACCGAAACACATACAGAGACTAAAAGTCAAGGGATGGAAAATGATATTCCACGCAAACAACAGGGAGAAAAAAGCAGGAGTTGCAGTACTACAAGCAGACAAAATAGACTTAAAAATAAAGAAAGTCACAATAGATAAAGAAGAGCATTACGTAATGATAAAGTGGTCACTGCAACAAGAGGATATAACCATTAAAAATATTTATGCACCCAACACAGGAGCACCACCATATGTGAAACAAATACCAACAGAACTAAAAGGAGCATATAGAATGCAAAGCATTCCTTTTGGGAGACTTAAATACACCACACACTCCAAAGGATAGATCTCCCAGACAGAAAATAACTAAGCATACAGAGGCGCTGAACAACAAACTAGAACAGATGGACCAAATAGACATCTATAGAACTCTATATCCAAAAGCAACACGATACACATTCTTCTCAAGTGCACATGGAACATTCTCCAGAATAGACCAAATACTAGGCCACAAGAAGAGCCTCAGTAAATTCAAAAAAATTGAAATTCTACCAACCAACTTTTCAGACCACAAAGGAATAAAACTAGAACTAAATTGTACAAAGAAAGCAAAAAAGGCCCACAAACACATGGGGGCTTAGCAACGTGCTCCTAAATAATCAATGGATCAACAACCAGATTAAAATATAGATGAAGGAATATATGGAAACAAATGACAATAACACAATGCCCCAAGTTCTGTGGGATGCAGCAAAAGCAGTCTTAAGAGAAAGTATATAGCAATCCACCATATTTAAAGAAGGAAGAAAAATCCCAAATGAACAGTCAAATGTCACAATTATCGAAATTGGAAAAAGAAGAACGAATGAGTCCTAAAGTCAGCAGAAGGAGGGACATAATAAAGATCAACGAAGAAATAAATAGAATTCAGAACAATATATAGAAAAAAAAAATCAATGAAACCAAGAGATGGTTCTTTCAGAAAATAAACAAAATAGACAAGCCTCCAGCCAGACTTATCAAGAGAAAAAGAGAATCAACACACACCAACAGAATCAGAAACGAGAAAGGAAAAATCACGATGAACCCCATAGAAATACAAAGAATTGTTAGAGAATACTATGAAAACCTGTATGCTAATAAGCTGGAAATCCTAGAAGAAATGGACTTCTTAGAAAAATACAACCTTCCAAGACTGACCAAGGAAGAAACACAAAATCTAAACAAACCAATTAAAAGCAAAGAAATTGAAGCGGTAATCAAAAACCTTCCCAGGAACAAAACCCCGGGCCAGATGGATTTACTTCAGAATTTCATCAGACATACAGAGAAGAAATAATACCCATTCTCCTTAAAGTTTTCCAAAAAATAGAAGAGGAGGCAATACTCCCAAACTCATTCTATGAAGCCAACATCACCCTAATATCAAAACCAGGCAAAGACCCCACCAAGAAAGAATATTACAGACAAATATCTCTGATGAACGTAGATGCAAAAATACTCAACAAAATACTACCAAACCAAATTCAAAAATACATCAAAAAGATCATACACCATGACCAAGTGGGATTCATCCCAGAGATGCAAGGATGGTACAACATTGGAAAACCAACCAACATCATCCACCACATAAATAAAAAGGACCAACACCACATGACCATCTCCATAGATTCTGAAAAAGCATTCGACAAAATTCAACATTCATTCATGACAAGAAGTCTCAACAAAATGGGTATGGAGGGCAAATACCTCAACATAATAAAGGCAATATATGATAAGCCCACAGCCAACACCATACATAATAGTGAGAAGCTGAAAGCTTTTCCTCTGAGAGCGGGAACAAGACAGGGATCTCCATTCTCCCCACTGTTATTCAACATAATACTGGAGGTCCTAGGCACGGGAATTAGACAAAACAAAGAAATACAAGGAACCCAAACTGGTAAAGAAGAGGTTAAACTGTCACTATTGGCAGATGACATGATACTGTACAAAAAAAAACTCTAATATGCCCACACCAATATGCAGGCTTGATGCAATCACTACCAAATTAACAACAACATTATTCAACGAACTGGAACAAAGAGTTCAAAAATTCATATGGAAACACCAAAGACCCCGAATAGCCAAAGCAATCCTGAGAAGGTAGAATAAAGTGGGGGGGGGGGGATCTCACTACCCAACTTCAAGCTCTACTACAAAGCCACAGTATTCAAAAACTGGACAACTACATGTAAGGGAATGAAACCAGATTATTGTCTAACCCCATAAACAAAAGAAATCTCAGAATGGATCAAAGATCTGATTGTAAGTCATGAAACCATAAAACTCTTTAAAGAAAACATGGGCAAAACTTTCTTGGACATAAACATGAGCAACTTCTTCATGCACGTATCTCCCCGGGCAAGGGAAACAAAGGCAAAAATGAACAAGTGGGACTATATCAAGCTGAAAAGCCTCTGTACATCAAAGGACGCCATCATTAGAACAGAAAGGTACCCTGCAGTATGGGAGAATATATTCATAAATGACAGATCCGATAAAGGGTTGACATCCAAAATATATAAAGAGCTCATGCACCTCAACAAATAAAAAGTGAATTATCCAATTAAAAAATTAGTAGAGGAGCTGAACAGGCAGTTCTCCAAAGAAGAAATTCAGATGGCCAACAGACACATGAAAAGATGCTCCACATCGCTTGTCATCAGAGAAATGCAAATTAAAAGCACGAGATATCACCTCACCCAGTACCGATCGCCACCATCCAAAAGACAAACAACAAATGTTAGCGAGGTTGTAGTGAGAGGGGAAGCCTCCTACACTGCTGGTGGGAATGTAAATTAGTTCAACCATTGTGGAATGTAGAATGGATGTTCTTCATAAAGCTCAAAATAGACAAACCATTCGACCCAGGAATTCCACTTCTAGGAATTTACCCTAAGAATGCAGCAGCCCAGTTTGAAAAAGACACATCCACCACTATGTTCATCACAGCACTATTTACAATAGCCAAGAAATGAAAGCAACCTAAGTGTCCATCAGTAGATGAATGGATAAAGAAGAGGTGGTACATATACACAGTGGAGTATTCTTCAGCCATAAGAACAAAACAAATCCTACCATTTGCAACAATATGGATGGATCTAGAGGGTATTATGCTCAGTGAAATAAGCCAGGCGGAGAAAGACAAGTAACAAATGACTTCACTCATATGTGGAGTATAAGAACAAAGAAAAACTGAAGGAACAAAACAGCAGCACAATCACAGAACCCAAGAACGGACTCACAGTTACCAAAGGGAAAGTAACTGGGAAGGATGGATGAAAAGGGAGGGATAAGGGCAGGGGAAAAATAAAGAGGGCATTACGATTAGCATGTATAATGTGGGGTGGGGGCCCGGGGAGGGCTGTGCAGTGCAGGGAAGACAAGTGGTGATTCTACAACATCTTACTATGCTGATAGACAGTGACTGGAAAGGGTTTTGTGGGGGGGACTTGGTGAAGGAGCGAGCCTAGTAAACATAATGTTCTTCATGTCATAGTGGATTAAGGATAACAAAATAAATAGAAAAAGGTAAGAACTATGACTGTCCTCAACATTTACCTGTTTTCGTTTCTCAGCCTCCAAAAATTTGGCTTTTGCAGCTTCTTCCTTCTTTATCCTCTTAGCCTGTGCATATAAAATAGGTCTCAAAGTCATGCAACAGCACCACCACAAACTGAATATAATCCTAGACCTGAAAATGGGGCTCCATGCCTCGCAAGGTACAATACAGTATGTAACATGTATGTAGACAATTACAGATTTCCCCTCAGTTTGTTACGTTTAACGTACTAATTTCATTTCTAAAGTATAGATTACACTTAAGATATACAAAAAATTCTTAAATCGTAACAGTATGTCAGGCTTTCTTCTTCAAACTCTGTAAAAATTCTGAAATAATTTGAGTGTTATTTTACCTTAAAACTTAATTACAGAAAAGTGATGTTAGGTCATTTGTTGTTTGTTCTCTGATTTTTTAAAGTAAAACATGATCAGTGTAGAAAGTTTAAAAAAACGGGATAGATTTTAACAATAAAGGTTAAAGGACAAATAAGTAACATTTTAAAATGCATGTGTCTACTTTATTTGAAGTTTCTTTTGTAATACTTAAAATTTGAGATAAATCCATTACTTAAATAACTTAAATGAAAAATTAAACCCGATTTAACCTACTGTGGTTAAATTCAAGGTTTTTTTCCCTAATATAACAGAAACATAACCTTTCATGAAGCACATCCTGAATATCAAGCTCATGCTATCAAATTTGAGCTTTATGATCTTCAAGTCATTAACTAGTAGCTTCATAATTATCCAGTAGTAATTGCCAATGTAATTTAATATTTTCAATTTGTAGCGTTTTAAAATTAATTTGAAATGGGTAAGGGAATATGTGTATATGTTTTTAGAAGGAAAAGATCTGTAACTGTGAAAACCTCAGCTAACCGCCTTGCTCAGGGAATAAGCCAATTTTTATGGCAACAGTTTCCTGAACAGCTAAGGGTTTGGGTTATAGTAATTTTCAACATTAAAAAGCTTGTTTTGGACAAAAGTACTTTGGATAATTTTGAGACATATACATGTACAGCTTAGACACAGTACACTTAACATAATTTGGCTTTTTCTTGAGGACTTGGGCAGTTATTCTTGACATCAGTTACTATACTACACAGTTTGATAACAGAAATGCCTTTGGGCCCGTAAGGTGTTGAAAATTGCTTCCTATTTAACTACCAGATTACAGACTGTTGCTAGGGTTTGGAGTTTCTGTTTATCCTATTTTCCCTTGCTGTCTTTTAGCTATTCCTTTTGCTGTTGCCAGCATGTCCTTGAGCCCTATTCTGTCAGCCCAGTTCTGCTGAACTCAGAAAACAAACCTGGTTAAAATATTTCCACATTAAACACTTACTTTTACTTTTGTCATGTTTTATTTCTAAATGAAAAGCAGGTATCTAACTATAAGACTTAATGACATTTTGAAAAGTTAAGAGCGTGAGTTTTAGCATATGATCTTTATGACTATATTGGCTATTGAGAGGTTTCCCCTTTCTTTTTTTTCCTTTACTTATTTCCTGGATTTTTACTATTAGGATTAGATAAACTTGCTAAGTATGGTTCAGAGAGGTCCTTATTCTATACATTATGTTTACAGATAACTTGTGAAGGACAAGTTAATTTGTATGAGTGAGAGAACAGACTGATAAAATTTTCATTTTTCAGACTTTAAAATACATGGCTATATTACTTTAATCATATGAAATTTAAGAATTCTACCTCTAGAATTTGCTGGGCTCGAAGTTCTTTTTCCATTCTGATTTGTTGTATTCTCTTAATTCTTTCCTACAGGAAAAATTATGACAATTTTAGATAATTAACTATCTAGGTGGAAGGTATTTAAGTGGAATCAAATAATGAAAGATGTAAGTACAGATTTACCAAAGGTTGCCCATGCTCGATATAAATTTTAATTATTTACTTTAACATTATATACATGCCACCTGTCTTAAATTGCTATGACTTTATAAAATGTCTCAAAACAATTTTAAAATACAAATGCTAAATAAGTATATAGAAACAACATAAACCAAGCTGGTTAAACTCAAGTCTTTATAAATATTTGCAAGTACAAGTAATACTCATTCGGAAATAAATATTGGACAGACAAGTAGGATAAAACAGTCTATCAGGAAATCAGGACACCTAAGGATAGTCCTGAGTTACTGTCACTCATTGCATGAACTTGAACAAATAGAACTACTCTTGCATAAAATAGGGGAGGCACTTGCTCTTTTTCTCACTGTCACAATTATATTAAAAAGGTTTTAAAAAGTGCACAGTACATCACGATTGTGTGAAGTATTAACAACTGCCGTAACATGATAAATGACATTTCTTTCAATAAATGCAGCAGGCCAAATACAGAAATAATTTGTAGTAAATTATAAGTGGTGCTCAAATTCTCTAAATGTCATGTACTAGCTATTGTTTGAATTCAGCAATCTAAATTTTGATAATGTGACATTTTCATTTTAAAAAACCATTCCATATGCTATAAGTACATCGTTAACAATTTTTAATTCATATATCCCATTGAAAGTCCCAAATTGGCACTGATGAGGATACTTTTAAAAGAATACACCTAAATACCCATACTTGCAAATTGCAGCTCTCCTAGGACTTTCAGAGTAAACACATTTTATACTACCGTTTACTACAATACTAACCCCTATTTCCAATGCTAGTTGTACCTTTTGAAACTATACTTTAATACATTTTTATTTCTTTTTTTCAATTGATGTGATTGATCCCCTGCAGGATAATGAGATTTCTGGAATTTCTGTTGTGATTTTAGAAGACTGATCACATTGTATGGTTTTGCTGATTGTGATCCTAGGTTTTGAATATTATAGCTTGACAAAAATAAACATACAAGTGTATCTTTTGTTTTATTTACAAGTGTTAGAGAAGGTTGCACTGGATACACATTTGAAATATTTCTTTAGATTTAGAACTTCAGACCTAAGTATACTTTGAATTTAATCTTTAATCAAGTCAACAAAAGGCATTCATTATTCTCTTAAGCACAGAAATAGGTATAGAATCATGGCCTTTACTCACCCAGTGTAGAGCTTCCTATTAGTCTGAGAGATTTATATGGATATACGAAAATATACTTGGTAGTGCTTTCATTAGCAATAGCAGAGATAAGCATTATTTATAAATCATTAGAGTGGAAGGAGCCAAGATGGCGGTGTGAGTAGAGCGGGGAAACCTCCTCCAAAAACCACGCATATTTTCGAAAATACAACAAATATGACTATCCCTAAAAGAGAGACAAGAAGATACAGGACAACAACCATGCTACATACACACCTGCGAGAACCCAGCGCCTCCGAAGGGGGTAAGATGGAAGCCACAGCCCGGCGGAACACGAGTGCCCCTCACACCAACTACGGGCGGGAGGAGAGGAGTCAGAGCGGGGAGAGAGAGGGAGCCCAGGACTGCTAAATACCCAGCCCCAGACATCCGCACCAGGAGCACAGACACACAGCGTGTGGCGAGCTGGATACTAGAGAAACGGGAAAGTAAAACCTGCGAGCTGTCCCCAGAGCCAGAGTCCCTGGGACAAAGAAAAGCGAGTGCTTTATGAAAGTGTTCAAGGGACAGTAGCCTCACAGGTGGACGGAACAGCCCCGGCGCAATCAGCCCAGTAACTGGGAATTCTGGGGAACTCCGGGCGCCCCAACCCCCTGGGTGGCAGCGCTACTCGGAGGCCCCTCACGGTGACAAACAGCCTCCCTCCCATTTCCCCTCCGACGTGGCTCCGCCATAGCAGAACAGCAGCCTGAGGCCGGCCACTCCCACGGCAGCAGAGCAGAGCTTCCTCCACAAACCGCCGGGCAAGAATAAGAAACCCTGTCTGCGCACAGCTGAACAGCACAAGCCGCTAGGGGTTGCCGTTTACCCAGGAGAGGAAGGCCACAAACCAGCAAGAAGGGACCTTCACCCAGCCGACATACATGCCAGCTCCCCACAACTATTTCCATCGACATGAAAAGACAGAAGAATTTGATACAGACCGGACTAACCCAGACATCCATCCCTGAGAAGGAACCTGGGGAGATAGACCTAACCACTCTACCTGAAAAATAATTCAAAATAAAGGTCATAACCATGCTGACGGATCTTCGGAGAAATATGCAAGTGCTAAGGCATGAAGTCTGGAGGGAGATTACAGAAATAAAACAATCTCTGGAAGGACTTACGAGCAGACTGGATGAGGTGCAAGAGGCCTTTGATGGAATAGAAATCAGAGAACAGGAACGCAGAGAAGCTGACGCAGAGAGAGATAAAAGGATGTCCAAGAATGAAAGAATATTAAGTGAACTGTGTGGCGTGGCCAAACAAACGGAACAATCTTCAGATTATAGGGGTACCAGAAGAGGAAGCGAGAAAAAAGGGACAGAAAGTGTCCTACAAGAAACAATTGCTGAAAACTTCTCCAAAATGGAGGAGGAAATAGTTGCTCAGACCACGGAAGCACACAGAATTCCAAAGAGGACAACACCAAGACACACAATAATTAAAATGGCAAACATCAATGACTAGGAAGAGTCTTAAAGAGAGCTAGAGAGAGGGAAAAGGTCACCTACAAAGGAAAACCCATCAGGATATCATCAGACTTGTCAGCAGAAACCTTACAGGCCAGAACAGAATGGCATGATATATTTAATGCAACCAAACCGAACGGCCTTGTACCAACAATACTCTATCCAGAACGATTATTATTTAAATATGAAGGAGGGAGTAAACAATTCCCAGACAAGCAAAAGTTGAGAGAATTTACCTCCCAGAAACCACTTTTACAGGGTAATGTACAGGGGCAGCTCTAGATAGGAGCATTCCTAAGGCTAGACAGATGTCACCAGAGCAAATAAAATCACAGCAGAGAAAGCAGACGAACCAAATACTAACTAAAGGCAAAAGATAATATAAACTACACACAAAAGCAGTTAATGGAAACACAAAAGAGCACAGAATAAAACACGCAAAATATAAAGAATGGAGGAGCAGGAATAAGAAAGGAGAGAAATAAAGAATTACCACACAGTGTCTGTAACTGCTCAATAAGCAAGTGAAGTTAGGCAGTAAGATACTAAAGAAGCAAACCTTGAACCTTTGGTAACTACAAATCTAAAGCCTACAATGGCAATAAGTACATATCTTTCAATAATCACCGTAAATGTAAATAAACTGAATGCAACAATCAAAAGACACAGAGTAATACAATGGATAAAAAAGCAAGACCCATCTATTTGCTGCTTACAAGAGACCCACCTCAAACCGAAACACATACAGAGACTAAAAGTCAAGGGATGGAAAATGATATTCCACGCAAACAACAGGGAGAAAAAAGCAGGAGTTGCAGTACTACAAGCAGACAAAATAGACTTAAAAATAAAGAAAGTCACAATAGATAAAGAAGAGCATTACGTAATGATAAAGTGGTCACTGCAACAAGAGGATATAACCATTAAAAATATTTATGCACCCAACACAGGAGCACCACCATATGTGAAACAAATACCAACAGAACTAAAAGGAGCATATAGAATGCAAAGCATTCCTTTTGGGAGACTTAAATACACCACACACTCCAAAGGATAGATCTCCCAGACAGAAAATAACTAAGCATACAGAGGCGCTGAACAACAAACTAGAACAGATGGACCAAATAGACATCTATAGAACTCTATATCCAAAAGCAACACGATACACATTCTTCTCAAGTGCACATGGAACATTCTCCAGAATAGACCAAATACTAGGCCACAAGAAGAGCCTCAGTAAATTCAAAAAAATTGAAATTCTACCAACCAACTTTTCAGACCACAAAGGAATAAAACTAGAACTAAATTGTACAAAGAAAGCAAAAAAGGCCCACAAACACATGGAGGCTTAGCAACGTGCTTCTAAATAATCAATGGATCAACAACCAGATTAAAATATAGATGAAGGAATATATGGAAACAAATGACAATAACACAATGCCCCAAGTTCTGTGGGATGCAGCAAAAGCAGTCTTAAGAGAAAGTATATAGCAATCCACCATATTTAAAGAAGGAAGAAAAATCCCAAATGAACAGTCAAATGTCACAATTATCGAAATTGGAAAAAGAAGAACGAATGAGGCCTAAAGTCAGCAGAAGGAGGGACATAATAAAGATCAACGAAGAAATAAATAAAATTCAGAACAATATATAGAAAAAAAAAATCAATGAAACCAAGAGATGGTTCTTTCAGAAAATAAACAAAATAGACAAGCCTCCAGCCAGACTTATCAAGAGAAAAAGAGAATCAACACACACCAACAGAATCAGAAACGAGAAAGGAAAAATCACGATGAACCCCATAGAAATACAAAGAATTGTTAGAGAATACTATGAAAACCTGTATGCTAATAAGCTGGAAATCCTAGAAGAAATGGACTTCTTAGAAAAATACAACCTTCCAAGACTGACCAAGGAAGAAACACAAAATCTAAACAAACCAATTAAAAGCAAAGAAATTGAAGCGGTAATCAAAAACCTTCCCAGGAACAAAACCCCGGGCCAGATGGATTTACTTCAGAATTTCATCAGACATACAGAGAAGAAATAATACCCATTCTCCTTAAAGTTTTCCAAAAAATAGAAGAGGAGGCAATACTCCCAAACTCATTCTATGAAGCCAACATCACCCTAATATCAAAACCAGGCAAAGACCCCACCAAGAAAGAATATTACAGACAAATATCTCTGATGAACGTAGATGCAAAAATACTCAACAAAATACTACCAAACCAAATTCAAAAATACATCAAAAAGATCATACACCATGACCAAGTGGGATTCATCCCAGGGATGCAAGGATGGTACAACATTCGAAAACCAACCAACATCATCCACCACATACATAAAAAGGACCAACACCACATGACGATCTCCATAGATTCTGAAAAAGCATTCGACAAAATTCAACATCCATTCATGACAAGAACTCTCAACAAAATGGGTATGGAGGGCAAATACCTCAACATAATAAAGGCAACATATGATAAGCCCACAGCCAACATCATACATAATAGTGAGAAGCTGAAAGCTTTTCCTCTGAGAGCGGGAACAAGACAGGGATCCCCATTCTCCCCACTGTTATTCAACATAATACTGGAGGTCCTAGGCACAGGAATTAGACAAAACAAAGAAATACAAGGAACCCAAACTGGTAAAGAAGAGGTTAAACTGTCACTATTCGCAAATGACATGATACTGTACAAAAAAAACTCTAATATGCCCACACCAATATGCAGGTTTGATGCAATCCCTACCAAATTACCAACAACATTGTTCAACGAACTGGAACAAATAGTTCAAAAATTCATATGGAAACACCAAAGACCCCGAATAGCCAAAGCAATCCTGAGAAGGTAGAATAAAGTGTGTGTGTGGGGGGGAATCTCACTCCCCAACTTCAAGCTCTACTACAAAGCCACAGTATTCAAAAACTGGACAACTACATGTAAGGGAATGAAACCAGATTATTGTCTAACCCCATAAACAAAAGAAATCTCAGAATGGATCAAAGATCTGATTGTAAGTCATGAAACCATAAAACTCTTTAAAGAAAACATGGGCAAAACTTTCTTGGACATAAACATGAGCAACTTCTTCATGCACGTATCTCCCCGGACAAGGGAAACAAAGGCAAAAATGAACAAGTGGGACTATATCAAGCTGAAAAGCCTCTGTACATCAAAGGACGCCATCATTAGAACAGAAAGGTACCCTGCAGTATGGGAGAATATATTAACAAATGACAGATCCTATAAAGGGTTGACATCCAAAATATATAAAGAGCTCACGCACCTCAACAAATAAAAAGTGAATTATCCAATTAAAAAATTAGTAGAGGAGCTGAACAGACAGTTCTCCAAAGAAGAAATTCAGATGGCCAACAGACACATGAAAAGATGCTCCACATCGCTTGTCATCAGAGAAATGCAAATTAAAAGCACGAGATATCACCTCACCCAGTACCGATCGCCACCATCCAAAAGACAAACAACAAATGTTAGCGAGGTTGTAGTGAGAGGGGAAGCCTCCTACACTGCTGGTGGGAATGTAAATTAGTTCAACCATTGTGGAATGTAGAATGGATGTTCTTCATAAAGCTCAAAATAGACAAACCATTCGACCCAGGAATTCCACTTCTAGGAATTTACCCTAAGAATGCAGCAGCCCAGTTTGAAAAAGACACATCCACCACTATGTTCATCACAGCACTATTTACAATAGCCAAGAAATGAAAGCAACCTAAGTGTCCATCAGTAGATGAATGGATAAAGAAGAGGTGGTACATATACACAGTGGAGTATTCTTCAGCCATAAGAACAAAACAAATCCTACCATTTGCAACAATATGGATGGATCTAGAGGGTATTATGCTCAGTGAAATAAGCCAGGCGGAGAAAGACAAGTAACAAATGACTTCACTCATATGTGGAGTATAAGAACAAAGAAAAACTGAAGGAACAAAACAGCAGCACAATCACAGAACCCAAGAACGGACTCACAGTTACCAAAGGGAAAGTAACTGGGAAGGATGGATGAAAAGGGAGGGATAAGGGCAGGGGAAAAATAAAGAGGGCATTACGATTAGCATGTATAATGTGGGGTGGGGGCCCGGGGAGGGCTGTGCAGTGCAGGGAAGACAAGTGGTGATTCTACAACATCTTACTATGCTGATAGACAGTGACTGGAAAGGGTTTTGTGGGGGGGACTTGGTGAAGGAGGGAGCCTAGTAAACATAATGTTCTTCATGTCATAGTGGATTAAGGATAACAAAATAAATAGAAAAAGGTAAGAACTATGACTGTCCTCAACATTTACCTGTTTTCGTTTCTCAGCCTCCAAAAATTTGGCTTTTGCAGCTTCTTCCTTCTTTATCCTCTTAGCCTGTGCATATAAAATAGGTCTCAAAGTCATGCAACAGCACCACCACAAACTGAATATAATCCTAGACCTGAAAATGGGGCTCCATGCCTCGCAAGGTACAATACAGTATGTAACATGTATGTAGACAATTACAGATTTCCCCTCAGTTTGTTACGTTTAACGTACTAATTTCACTTCTAAGGTATAGAATACACTTAAGATATACAAAAAATTCTTAAATCGTAACAGTATGTCAGGCTTTCTTCTTCAAACTCTGTAAAAATTCTGAAATAATTTGAGTGTTATTTTACCTTAAAACTTAATTACAGAAAAGTGATGTTAGGTCATTTGTTGTTTGTTCTCTGATTTTTTAAAGTAAAACATGATCAGTGTAGGAAGTTTAGAAAAACGGGATAGATTTTAACAATAAAGGTTAAAGGACAAATAAGTAACATTTTAAAATGCACGTGTCTACTTTATTTGAAGTTTCTTTTGTAATACTTAAAATTTGAGATAAATCCATTACTTAAATAACTTAAATGAAAAATTAAACCCGATTTAACCTACTGTGGTTAAATTCAAGGTTTTTTTCCCTAATATAACAGAAACATAACCTTTCATGAAGCACATCCTGAATATCAAGCTCATGCTATCAAATTTGAGCTTTATGATCTTCAAGTCATTAACTAGTAGCTTCATAATTATCCAGTAGTAATTGCCAATGTAATTTAATATTTTCAATTTGTAGCGTTTTAAAATTAATTTGAAATGGGTAAGGGAATATGTGTACATGTTTTTAGAAGGAAAAGATCTGTAACTGTGAAAACCTCAGCTAACCGCCTTGCTCAGGGAATAAGCCAATTTTTATGGCAACAGTTTCCTGAACAGCTAAGGGTTTGGGTTATAGTAATTTTCAACATTAAAAAGCTTGTTTTGGACAAAAGTACTTTGGATAATTTTGAGACATATACATGTACAGCTTAGACACAGTACACTTAACATAATTTGGCTTTTTCTTGAGGACTTGGGCAGTTATTCTTGACATCAGTTACTATACTACACAGTTTGAGAACAGAAATGCCTTTGGGCCAGTAAGGTGTTGAAAATTGCTTCCTATTTAACTACCAGATTACAGACTGTTGCTAAGCTTTGGAGTTTCTGTTTATCCTATTTTCCCTTGCTGTCTTTTAGCTATTCCTTTTGCTGTTGCCAGCATGTCCTTGAGCCCTATTCTGTCAGCCCAGTTCTGCTGAACTCAGAAAACAAACCTGGTTAAAATATTTCCACATTAAACACTTACTTTTACTTTTGTCATATTTTATTTCTAAATGAAAAGCAGGTATCTAACTATAAGACTTAATGACATTTTGAAAAGTTAAGAGCGTGAGTTTTAGCATATGATCTTTATGACTATATTGGCTATTGAGAGGTTTCCCCTTTCTTTTTTTTCCTTTACTTATTTCCTGGATTTTTACTATTAGGATTAGATAAACTTGCTAAGTATGGTTCAGAGAGGTCCTTATTCTATACATTATGTTTACAGATAACTTGTGAAGGACAAGTTAATTTGTATGAGTGAGAGAACAGACTGATAAAATTTTCATTTTTCAGACTTTAAAATACATGGCTATATTACTTTAATCATATGAAATTTAAGAATTCTACCTCTAGAATTTGCTGGGCTCGAAGTTCTTTTTCCATTCTGATTTGTTGTATTCTCTTAATTCTTTCCTATAGGAAAAATTATGACAATTTTAGATAATAAACTAAATATCTAGGTGGAAGGTATTTAAGTGGAATCAAATAATGAAAGATGTAAGTACAGATTTACCAAAGGTTGCCCATGCTCGATATAAATTTTAATTATTTACTTTAACATTATATACATGCCACCTGTCTTAAATTGCTGTGACTTTATAAAATGTCTCAAAACAATTTTAAAATACAAATGCTAAATAAGTATATAGAAACAACATAAACCAAGCTGGTTAAACTCAAGTCTTTATAAATATTTGCAACTACAAGTAATACTCATTCGGAAATAAATATTGGACAGACAAGTAGGATAAAACAGTCTATCAGGAAATCAGGACACCTAAGGATAGTCCTGAGTTACTGTCACTCATTGCATGAACTTGAACAAATAGAACTACTCTTGCATAAAATAGGGGAGGCACTTGCTCTTTTTCTCACTGTCACAAATAAATTAAAAATGCTTAAAGAAGTGCACAGAACATCGTGATTGTACGAAGTACCAACAACTGCTGTAACATGATAAATGACATTACTTTCAATAACTACAGTAAGCCAAATACAGAAATAATTTGTAATAACTTATAAGTGGTGCTCAAATTAGTTAAATGTAATGTACTAGTTATTGTTTGAATTCAGCAATCTAAATTTTGATGTTACATTTTCATTTTAAAAAACCATTGCATATGCTATAAGCACATCGTTAACAATTTTACATTCGTAAATCCCTTTGAAAGTCACAAATTGGCACTGACGAGGATACAGTTTAAAAAAATACACCTAAATTGCCCTACTTGTAAATTGCAGCTGTCCTAGGATTTTCAGAACCAACACATTTTATACTACTGTATATTACCATACCCACCCCCATTTCGAGATGCTAGTTGTACCTTTTGAAACTATACTTTAATACATTTAAATTTCTTTCTTTGCAGTGATGTTATTAATTCCCTGCAGGGATCCAGCGCAGGATAATGAGATTTCTGGAATTTCTGTTGTGATTCTAGAAGACTGATCACATTCTATGATTGTGCTGATTGCGATCCTAGATTTTGAATATCATAAGCTCACCAAAAATAAACATACAAGTGTATCTTTTATTTCCAAGTCTTACAGAAGGTTGCACTTGATCCACATTTGAAATATTTATTTAGATTAGAACTTTAGACAAAAGTATACTCTGAATTTAATCTTTAATCAAGTCAACAAAAGTCATTCATTATTCTCTTAAGCACAGAAATAGGTATAGAACCTTGGACTGAACTCACCCAGTGTAGAGCTTTGTTTTAGTCTGAGTGATTTATATAGATGTACATTGGCAGTACTTTCATTTGGAATATCAGAAATAAACATTATTTATAAATTATTACGATATGTGTTCACCTTGTAATACTGAGTATCCATCCAATGAACTGGGCATTTTATATAAAGTAGCTAATTGATCATTTAAAAAAATAACAATACAGGAGTTGAAATTATCTTCTTTTCACCTAAGAGAAAATTGAAGCTCGTAGAAAATAAATATTTTGCCTATAGTCACACAGTGAGTGCAGAGCCCTGGTCAGTTCCCACTGCCTCTGCTCCTGCTTCATAACAATGCCCCCTGACACTTCCGGAAAACTGCCTTGAGGACTGTCGGCTGGTATTTTTGGCCCACTAGGTGGAAAAAATAATCTCGAGGATGAGAAACACATGCTATTATTTTAATTATTTCATTCTAGATCTACTGCAAACTTTAAAATAGACTCTGCACGACTTTAATTTACTTTGCTGGCAATTAGGAATAAGTCAGATGGTAATCTAAGACTAGTCTCAGAGAAGCATCTTGATCAATGTCTAATAGCAGGTCACTTGTATTACTGCTCCTGGAACGTTGGAAAATCAATTTTTTTTTTTTGATGAGTAGCACACTATGTAGGCTTAGGTCACACAAAGCCTAATTTGAAATGCTAATGGCATACAACTGGTCTCAAGCCATTAGGAAATTGGATAAACTATTAAAAACTGTAACAGAAACAACAGTATTTCAGCTTCAAAGGAACTTATTTTCACATATACTCTAGTAGGCAGTAAATATTTACAGTATTTTAATAAATATATTCATCACACTATATATTTTAAAGTCAACCTTACAGTGCCTTTAGCAGTTACAATTAACAAACTAAGAAAACAATTCAAGTTTACATTAAATTACAGTTAGGGAGTAGACCAAACATTTTGATGTTTTATGTCTATCTTTTAGAAAGCAAGCATTTGCTTTGTGCCAGTCACTGTGGTAGGCACTTTACATTCATTCAATTTTCACATAATACAATTGTTTTTCTTTTGCAGTGGAGGAAATCAAGGCTGAGAGGTTAACTAATTCATCTACGGTCATAAATTATTAAGTAGGAGAGCCGATATTTAACTCTACAAATTACCTACATGCATGACTACAAATTCTAAATTCTCTATCTCAATTCTACATCAACTCTAATCATACTGCTTTAGTCAATACTGAAAGTATTTAAGTAAATGTATTCATTCCATTATTAGAGATAACCACATCAAAAACAAACCAAGCCATTATTTAGCAGCTTGTCTATATAACAACTGACTCAGAAATAACTACTTGCAGTTTAAAATTTTTTAAAGAATAGTACTTCCCCCCATTTCCTTTTTGCTTTAATAGTTCGATGAGTATGTGGAGATAGGAGAGCAGTTTACACATTCCCATCTTAAAGGAAGTTCAGTATATTGCCATGTAGGCTTTATGTGTAAGAGTTAAAAAATTATTTCACCTACCTTATACTTAATTTTAAAAACTACACAGAGGAGAGCACTGGATAAAACACTGGATATGCGAAAATAATGCTTTCTCATTTTCGGGGATAATTTTTAAACATTCAGAAGCAATGGGACCAAATCTTCAAAGTTGTTCAAGATGTTAATTTATATTCAGGCTATCAGGATACTAAAAGTACTTACATAATTGTATTGTTTGGTATCATTTCTTTAGAGACTTGGTTTAAAATTGAGGTGAATTTTAAATAAAGGAAGATGATAACTCTCTAAATAAGATATATAACAAGTATGAAAGTTATTTCAGAAATCAAAATAAGAATAATGTACATATATACATAAGTAAATCGACTCCCAAAGTACCACCTATGTTATAAAACCGGTTGAGTGCATGAACATACCTGTTGTTTCATAATCTTTATCTGCTCTTTTTGCTGTCGCTTCTCCTCAGCAGCCATTATTGCTATGATGAAAAGCCAAAACACAGGTATCGTCAGAAAAGGAACAAAGAAGAGAAGCCTCCTGTGAACTCCCAGTACTCACTCTTCAAGTTTATGTTTTCGTTTAACTCACTCACCTTGTTGTTTTTTAGCTTCTTTGGCAATGTGAGCCTGTTCCTGCTTTTGGAGTTTTCTCAAAAGCTTTATTTGTGCTGCTTGTTGGGCTTTTTCTGAAAAACACAAAATTTCAAGGAATACTTTTAACAACTTTACCTGTTAACCTAAAAACAATTATCTATGTGAATGGCATCATGTAAAGGACATACTTTTTAAGAAAATTTTTTAGATACCAGGTAGAAAAATGGTGTGGCAGAAAATACCACGCTTACTTCCTTTAGAAATTGCCCAACTTTTTCATCACATACAGCCCCATACACAGAAGCACACAAAAATGATGCTTCTCTTAATCCTCATCACAGAAGCTAATTTAAGTACTTTTTTTTTCACATTTCACATAATCCCTGTTTAGGAGGAAACTAGCTGCTAATATGGAAAAAGAATGATTTAGCTTTAGTCTTAAAAATAACAATAAAGCAAAAGAACTCAAAATAGAATACAAAGCCCCCCCTCCAAACATGGTATTTCACTCAGCTATAAAAATGGTAGTTTCTGAATCCAGTGATAATTGCATTTATGAAACAGAGGGACTAAATCTAAATAAAAACAATACAGAATATCAACAAGGTTTAAGGACAATCTAGTTCTCATTATTTTCAAGGACAAATGTATGAAACTGGGAGAGATCTACATACTTAGTGGCCCCAATTCCTCATTCCTCCCTTTATCCATGTTACTTGCAAACGGGACTTTGCAGTTCCTTTCATCAAGAAGTGAAATCTACTTTCTTGTCCCTTGATACTAACTTCAGACACGTGGTCTTTGGACACCAGGATGTTAGCAGTTGTAACTGCAAGTGCATGTTTCAGAGTGTACTCTGAACTTGTACAAGTGTAGTTTCACTCTTCTGTCTTGACCTTTATCATCAGGACATGTTAAGGCTACGCTGCCAGAGGCTGGAACACAGGGAGTCAGCTGACTCCACACACGTGAACAAAGCCAGGTAAGATCAGTAGAGCTGCCTACCTTACCTGCGGTGGACTCTATCAGCCTGACCGATTACCACGTGGCATTGTTCACCACTGAGTTTTGCGGGTGCTTGTTTCCCAGCATTACTGTGGCAATAGGTGACTGATACAGAAAGCTTGTAATGTCATGCTTTCTTCTGCTGGCAAACTTGGTCAGAATACTTCTAACTATAAAAGTGGTCTATCATAACATCATTTACAAAATCACTCTAGAATACTTAACATTAGATATTGCTTTAAATTTTGTAGCAGATGAAGAGTTTTAAGAAACCTATATATTATATTCTCACTAGTAATGAATATGCTCGAATAGAACCCAAATCACTTGAACTCTACTAATAATCATTTATTGACCTGCCATATTAAATGTACATGATCTTGTTTAATCTTCATAACAACCTTACAGGATATGCAACATTACACACAGTTACAAATGAAATAACTAAGGCTCATAGAGGTTAAATTGCAGAGCCAAGATATAAACCCATGTCTTTCTGACTCCAGGTCTATATATGCTACTAGTCCTATGAACCTTTAAGAAAATTTAAATGCCTTGAGATTTTAAAAAGGACTGAACCATAGTGTTCTGCGACAGCTGAGAAACTCTGTAATGTATATGGTATGTATTTCTGTGTGAATTTATCAGCAATTTCAAACTCTACACAAGTGCACAGTTAACTTTTATTTTTAAACCCTTGGGACAGAAAAACACAAAAAAGTTCAACTCGCTATCTTTTCACTTGAGCAAGGAAGACATAACTTTGGTAAGTCATTAAAAATTCATATAGCTTAAAATTTTTTATTATGAGCAGTTAGAGAAGATGGGAAAAATAGGTTAAAGAATCAGGCACACTATGGAGGAAGTACGAGAAGTTAAGAGGCACAGAAACTTCACCCAGGCTCTGAGGAATGAGCTACTACCAGCATCTCATTTATTTGGTTTATGACTGTTGAATATATTATCTGTGATGACTAACTTTTGAAATGGTAACTTGACAAGTATCTTTTATGCTTTAGGAAATTACTTTCTTAGATATCAAAAAGAAAAGTTTACTTTTCAAATAACGTGTTTAAACTTGTCTAAACCAGAATGTATCTAACAATTGGCAGCACTTTCCTTCTGCAGTGGCCTATCTTAAAACAATGAATCATTGTACAGCAATGGCATTTCAGATTCTATGATCAATAAAATTGACTGGTATATTAGTAGATATATTAGAGCATTTGAGATATTAACAGTATTGGCCAATTAACAAGCTAATTTGTTTATATAGTTTGAAAGTCTTTTTTATATGCAAACTGTCAGATTCTTATCTCTATTCTGAGAAGATAGAGGGCTCTCATTTCACATTCAAAATCCACATTTTATTTTATTGTTCTAAACCTTCCTTCAAATTAAGTCGCTTTACAAGCCTAGATGAGTCCAACTAGGATAACAAAATATGACAGAAACTTCTAGAATCTCCTCTGACAACACCCCAAAGCGTTAATGTAGAAGTCTTTCAGAATAAAAGGGGTCACAAGGTGACTCATTTCTACTTTCTTTCCTTCCCAAGAAAGAACATGCATATTATACCAAATATACTTGTAAATATTAATAACATTTACTTACATTAACTATTTGATATTTATATACATGTTGAGAAAAAACATGTACATAGGTCAAAGGTAACATAACTTACAAAATGCAATATAATAGAAGGGAGAGCTACGTCATAGAATACAGACCAATTTGAAATCTAAAACGGGAGAAAACACTGGGCAAAAGTTGAGTGATTACCTTCTATTTTCTTAAAATAAAATTAGTTAATTTTGCAAATCTGAAGTTGCCATTTTGAATACCATGTATGAATGGTACTTGTGATAGACATGCAAAACAGGCGTGAAAATCCCTTGCTTTGGTTATCAGTTAATTTCAAGCTTTCCTATTTTATGTAAAAAATGAACACTTCCCACTATTATACATTCTTCAGAAAAGTCAGTGGTTTATTGACAATACTAATTTTAAAAATTCATCATGTATGTATATATCTTCATATATTAACATTTTTTAAACCTCCTCTACTAACTATTTAGGAGAGATTAAGGTCTTAATAGTACCCCAATGAAATAACATATAAAGTACTAAATTAACGTACTAAAGGAGACAAAGACTTACAGGACATTAAGTTACAGGCCAGGCAGTTAACTTATATGCCACTGGTGGAAGTATGAATTGGAACAACCTCTTTGGAGACAATATTTGCCTGCTTTCTACCAAAATTGAAAATGCACATACCCTTGGAGTAGAGATTCTATCTCTAAAATTTTATACTGTGGATAGCCATACCCGTCAAAGAATGAAGATATGTGTAATGTTTTTATTGCAGCATTGTTTGCGATAGCAAAGATCAGGAAAAAAGCTGCAACACTCATCGAAGGAGACTGAGTAAGTGAAGTATGGTAGAGCCATACTTTGCCTCACCTACTATTCAGCCACTGGAAGTGTAAGGTTGATTTTTAAGTGCTGTATAGAAAGATGCTCAAGAAAAATTAAGTGCAAAAAAACAAAGCTGAATGGTATATACACCAGTAAGTTCATTTATTTTAGAAATCAAAAAGAACATATACATATATGAACATCACATATGTACGTGTACACATAAGTATGTGCTTCAATGTGTGTCTGTGAGTGTATGTACACACTTCTAGGTAGACTACCAAAAACCTATTAATTATGATCCAACTTGTGAGTGTCTTTCATTTTAAAGTCAGTGAGAGTCAATGTCTTATTTGAAAGCATTATGCTCTATGAGCTTTCATCATGCATACTTGTTTTATAATGAAAACAACAGAGCTACAGAGAAGTCAGTATTATACTGGTGTATACAATAAATAGAAGTCAGTCAAGCTTTCCCTTCCGAAAAAAAAAACTATGAGAAGTAGTAAAATCCTGTCAGTCTTTTAAGTCAGTTTTTATTATTAAACCCTTATGGATATTATGTTTATGATACAAGCATGTATTGATATACATTTATATATATATGCTTATGAATATAAGACATGAACACATTGATAGATATCGAGACAGCCTCAAGAGGCTTCACACTTGTAACTAGTTAATTCAAACTTCATAGCAGAACTATTTTATTTTAGTCAGCATTCTCTGTGTGAGACACAGCATGGGAACTTCATGTTGATAATTCATGATAATTTTGAATCATGAACACATTTGAGGTTACTTTGAGCACGTTGTACTTGATGAATGATACTTTCTGGTGATCTTAAGATACTTTTTGACCTAAGTTTATTAGTTGGGCATTTTGAAAATAAATGTTATATATCCAGGCTACAGAAGAACCCAAACTAAGACTTGCCACTAATTGGAGTTCTTTGACTGAAAATTTACTCCACAGATCCACATATTTTGGAGTTACTCCCTTGTACCACCGCAAGGAATTGGGAGCTGTTCAAATGAGTTTCCAGCCTGAAAAGTTCATCACCTACCTTTGTAATTCTAAACACACAGGGCATGATGTGTTTACGAGTATGATTCTTGAAAGGCGCTTATTAAATCAAAGAACTCCAGTTACCAGTGGGACTCCTTATTTTCTCATTTTATTTGAACACAATCACCTACCTTTTAGAAACTGAGAGTAGTTATCAATCATTCCTATGTCAAATACATGTAGAAATACTTAACACATTTTAGTACAGTTCTTACAGTGACGGATACATGTTCCCTACCTTGAGCTTGCAGTTGTCTTAGCAATTTGCCATCTGTGTTATCTACACATTCAGCACCGCCAACATCAGGAGGCCGACCGCTCCGCTGTCTCACGCTGGTATCCTCTCCTGGTCGCTCTCCCTCTGGATCCGGTGGTCGTCCCCCATGAGCTTCCATTGCCCTCACACGGGGAATGGCATCCTCTTCTTTCAAAGGACACCACTGCATTCCCTGTTAAGTAACATTTTATAGAAATAAAATATTATCAACAAAATAAACACAAGTGATCAATATGTCAGAAAATTCTAGGGAAACCTACACATATTAATTTTTATAAAGCTGTTGTAACCTTTAAAAATTTTAGTTTCTAATTCAAGTTACATTTAGAATTGTTCATGGCTTTTGGTATATATTTCGTATTCTTACTTTAATTATTTCAACTTTAAATACACTGACAGATATATACCTGGACCTATAAACATATATAGACATACATCTTAATCACCATTTCTGAACCATAATGACTGTAAAGTTGGCGGGTATTTGAAAAGATTAGTTGAGTGATGACACCTCTACGGATTGCTCTCAAGAGCATCAGTTCAACCAAACATGAAGCTATCCAAATAACAAACAAAAGACTCTCTTTATAGAAAAAACACAGCTAATAAATCAAGAAGGAATGTAAGAGTCAGACTATTACCATTTTGCAATATCTCATGGATTAATGGATCTAAGCTTTACATTTGAATGGTTGCCAATCACCAAAAAAGGGAGACAACTGGACCGACAGAAGGAGGTTCACTTCATCACCTATAAACTAATCCTCCCCCTCCCAAAAAACAAAACCTGGAAATGATTAAGCCTCCAGATTAAATCACTAAAACTTAACGGGGAAAATTTACTTGCCGTATATATTAAACTACACGGCAAAATCCAGTCTGAAGGAAATCCCACAAATTACCCAGTTTATTCAACAAACAAATTTCAAGAAGTGAAAACACTGTGGGAAGACTAAAGGGGCCTTAAAGCATGTATCAAACATGCCCAATGTTTGGATCTTACCTAGATTTTGATTCAAATAGACAAACTGTCCGGAAATTCTGACAGTTAAGAATTTAAACAATGAAAATTTTGAACAATGTCTGATATTTGATGATATCAAGAAGTTATCATTTTAAATTATGATAATGCTATTCTCATACTTTTGTAGAAAACAAGAATTCTTATCTTTTAGACACACTTGCAGATGAAGTACAATGTCTAAGATTTGCTTCATCAGATTATGGAAGAGGAGGAGTAGATGGGAATATATGTAAAACAATATTGTTCATATGATAATTTCTAAAGCTGATGATAGGTACATGATGTACATTCTTTTGTCTACTTTTGTGATATTTCAGATTTCCCACTTTAAGTCTCCTCATGGGAACATATACACCAGCATAACGCTAGTGTATTACAGGAAGAAGCCTGCTTAGTGCATAGGTAATAATCAAGAGCTGGCTGTCCTCCGTAAGGCATCAAAACAAATACACTGTTACATGACCTTATTTGGAGTCCAAAGTAGCATGTCCACACATAGGAAAAGCATCCTTTCAAAATAACCTTTCCAAAACAATTTTAAATTACCTTATACTCCTTTCTTGACAGAGAATTCCTTTGCTGTGAACGTTAAGAAAATTTTTAAATGTTTCTTATTCCTTCAAAGAATCTCAAAGCAGGATTCAGCCTGAACCACTCTGGGCACTTCTGCAGCCAGAGCCAGCAGTCCTGACCGCCCTTTATGCTGTGGTGCCAGGCTCAGAATCATGGCATATGATGACCTCATAGAGTGGGTGCCATGGACACAAGCACTGCTCTTTCCCCATCATGGAGGACAGTTAGACCCCACAGTCCAAGCACCGTGCTTTGTCCGAGGCATTTTGAATGCACTCTTTACTTTAATCTTCGTAATCATTTTACCTAGGAAGGTGGGTTTTACTGTCCCTGTATTACCATTGAGGGAATCACACACCAAGTGAGGTTAAATCGTTTCCTGAGGTGCCCTGGCAATAAGGAACAGAAATGTGTGATTTGAACCCAGGACTGTCTCTCTCTAAAACCTGGGGTATTAGCCACTACATGTACTTCACTGATATTACAAAGACATTTTTATACTTGCTACTCATCACAATATTCAGGCATGAAAGCACAGTCAAGATGATGCTATGGCAGGGTTACAGAAAAAACCAATGCATATACTCAGTGTCTACATGTCAAAAAAATATCTAAACTAAATCTGTTCAGTAATTCCCATTTTAAATATTAATTCTGACGAGAGAATTTTTGCTGAGATTTCAAATGAAGTCAGTGGGATCAGCACTTGTACTAACTGCATTTTTACACCATGAAACACTAAGAAGGAAGCCAGCAGAACAGCTTTATGTTCACCAGCATGGGGAGATTTTGACTGAATTTCAAGGGTTCCATCAATTAATCTTTTTTTTATCCAGTAATAATTTTTACACAGTTATATTTTATTCAGATAGGAAAATATACCTGTGTCCAAAAAGGTACAGATTATGTTGATGTCCAAAATTCACCTGACAAATGACATCATTTACATTTTGCTTTTGGCATTTATAAATAAATACTTTCTAAGGTGTTTCATGTATTGGGCTATCTTCTAACTCCAGGATTTCATAAAATGAGAAATGGATTGTTAGGAAAATCTCAACCTAGTATTAAAACTTTAATTCACTCAACAGTCAAAACAATTGTGGGTGACGAAAAAAAGTAGTATTTTTTCTCAGTAAGCTTTTCCTTAGAAAAAGCAAATTAAATTTATATCATTTGATTCCTATGCTTTTTCATCATTCAGAAATTATGCATAAAAAGTTTATTCTTTTTTTCTTTATTTCTAAGACTAAGATAGTAAATGGTTCTTGAAAATAATCTTTAAGATCTAAAAGAAACAGGATAAAGAGAAAAAAGATGACTAAGAAGATAGAGATGGTGACAGATCAAGCCTTTTATACCGTTATAATTCTCCTTTCTACAGTTACTAATTTAAATCTTTCAGTAACACATTCATTTCTATAAATACTACGGTGAGAGAGAAGAAAAAAAAGGTTTATGGAAACATACAAAAGCATAACGCTAGTGTATTACAGGAAGAAGCCTGCTTAATGCATAGGTAATAAAGAAGAGCTGGTTGTCCTCCGTAAGGCAATCAAAACAAATACACTGTTACATGACCTTATTTGGAGTCCAAAGTAGTATTTCCAGACATAGGAAAAGCATCCTTTCAAAGTAACCTTTCTAAAACAATTTTAAATTACCTTATACTTCTTTTTTGACAGAGAATTCCTTTGCTGTGAACGTTAAGAAAATTTTTAAATGTTTCTTATTCCTTCAAAGAATCTCAAAGCAGGATTCACCTGAACCACTCTGGGCACTTCTGCAGCCAGAGCCAGCAGTCCTGACTGCCCTTTATGCTGTGGTGCCAGGCTCAGAATCATGGCACATGATGACCTCACACAGTGGGTGCCATGGACACAAGCACTGCTCTTCCCCCATCATGGAGGACAGTTAGACCCCACAGTCCAAGCACCGTGCTTTGTCCGAGGCATTTTGAATGCACTCTTTACTTTAATCTTCATAATCATTTTACCTAGGAAGGTGGGTTTTACTGTCCCTGTATTACCATTGAGGGAATCACACACCAAGTGAGGTTAAATCGTTTCCTGAGGTGCCCTGGCAATAAGGAACAGAAATGTGTGATTTGAACCCAGGACTGTCTCTCTCTAAAACCTGGGGTATTAGCCACTACATGTACTTCACTGATATTACAAAGACATTTTTATACTTGCTACTCATCACAATATTCAGGCATGAAAGCACAGTCAAGATGATGCTATGGCAGGGTTACAGAAAAAACCAATGCATATACTCAGTGTCTACATGTCAAAAAAATATCTAAACTAAATCTGTTCAGTAATTCCCATTTTAAATATTAATTCTGACGAGAGAATTTTTGCTGAGATTTCAAATGAAGTCAGTGGGATCAGCACTTGTACTAACTGCATTTTTACACCATGAAACACTAAGAAGGAAGCCAGCAGAACAGCTTTATGTTCACCAGCATGGGGAGCTTTTGACTGAATTTCAAGGGTTCCATCAATTAATCGTTTTTTTTATCCAGTTACAATTTTTACACAGTTATATTTTATTCAGCTAGGAAAATATACCTGTGTCCAAAAAGGTACAGATTATGTTGATGTCCAAAATTCACCTGACAAATGACATCATTTACATTTTTGCTTTTGGCATTTATAAATAAATACTATCTAAGGGCGATTCATGTAACCGGCTATCTTCTGACTCCGGGATTTCATAAAATGAGAACTGGATTGTTAGGAAAATCTCAAGCTTGTATTAAAACTTTAATTCACTCAACACTCAAAACAACTGTGGGTGATGAAAAAAAGAAGTATTTTTTGTCAATAAACTTTTCCTTAGAAAAGGCAAATACAATTTATATCATTTGATTCCTATGCTTTTACATCATTCAGAAATTATGCATAAAATGGAGTTTATTCTTTCCTTAATTTCTAAGACTAAGATAGTAAATGGTTCCTGAAAATAATCTTTAAGATCTAAAAGAAACAGGATAAAGTGAAAAAAGATGACTAAGAAGATAGAGATGGTGACAGATCAAGCCTTTTATACCATTATAATTCTCCTTTCTACAGTTACTAATTTAAATCACTAGCAGTAACACATTCATTTCTATAAATACTATGGTGAGAGAGAAGAAAAGGTTTATGTTTTTTCAGACTGAATGAAATAATCATAGTAAATGAGTAAAGTTCACTCTACACTGTAACACATACCAGTATACTATTAGGCTGTGATGCGTCATCATAAAGACAGT
Source organism: Manis pentadactyla (assembly GCF_030020395.1). Classification (NCBI taxonomy): domain Eukaryota; kingdom Metazoa; phylum Chordata; class Mammalia; order Pholidota; family Manidae; genus Manis; species Manis pentadactyla. The sequence continues at coordinate 71,921,272 of NC_080034.1, forward strand.
TTCCGCTACTTAAGACACTTGAGGCACCTACTCTATACAGGCACATTCTCTACAGAGGTTAAGTGGGAGAGCGTCCTCTCCTCAAAGGACAAGCATCTCTAACTGGGACCTCAGACTCGGGTCACTGACTCAGGCGATCCCAGAACGTCACCCTGAGTAGGTGATGAGTCTGAAAAAGGATGCAGAGGTCGGGACAGAAAGTTGTCTCAAATGTCCACTTAACAAATAAAGATGGTCTGACTTAGGGCCTGAGAACTAGAGCTAGAAAAGCAGGTAAATAATGAGGCTCTTTTCTTGGAGAGAGGACTGCCTGGATGTGAGGGAAAGAAGCCCGACTGGAGACCAGGCAGGTCTGAAGTGGCCTCTAAGTAACATGGAAAAGGCAAAGAGTAGTAAAGTTTTCTTCCAGAACCAAGTTAACATAGAAGATGGAGAAATACTTGAGGAAAATGGCAAATAAATTTATTACTTTCAAGTATTTCAAGATTAGAAAAATTACCTCAAATGAATTGATTTTAGAATGTTTCCATTATTCAGAATTTTTTTAAGATTATGAAATTTTATTTAAATGTGAGTTTCTATTTCAATATTCCCATTACTCTTCATAAATGATACTCCAAAGTATAGCTAAACGTCTCATGAGCAACTGGTCTGTGTTCACTGTGCCTTGTGGACACTGAGCTGTCTAAGTAACTGGACTTCCTGTCTCACTGACAACCAGAGTCCCCTGTCCACCGGCCCGTGTTCAGGTCTTAATAGGACGTGTGATCAAGTCTCACTTGTGCCTTTATATCGTTGCTGTCTTTATGTTCCTTTTGTTGCTCCCATTTTTGTTTGAGTTTATATACTTCAGGATGGTTTAATAGGGAGGGGAGCAGTAAATAAGTAAATGAGGGAACCCATTCCACCAAAAGTCAGCTTTCACTGAATGATTTGCCAACTTACTGAGATTTTTCTTTTCTTGAAGCATACTTGCATATAGTAAAACGCATAAATCTTAGGTACAGAGTTTGAGGGGTTTAGACAAATGTATACATGCATGTAATCCACACACTAATCAAACTGAAGAACAATGCCATCACATGAGAAAGAGCCAATATATTCCAACCTCAAGTTTGGGGATTTCAAAAAAACCTATTCTGAAGTATAATAAACTTCAGAATAATAAACACATCCACTTAAAGTGTACAATTTGATCACATTTACATATATTATTCAATTATGAATCTATAATCACAATCAAGCAAAAAGCATTTCGATTACCTCCCAATGATTCCTTCTGCCCCTTTACAGTGCAGTTTTCTCTCTACTCCTGGCCACAGGCAACTAGTAATTTGCTTTTTGACAACGTAGTTTTCTTTTCCTGTAAATTTATAAAATGGGAACCATGCAATATGTACACTATTTCATCTGACTTCTTTCTTTCAGCCTAATTAGTTTAAGATTCATTGATAATGTGTGTATCAACACTTCTTTTTCTTTTTATTAGAAAGTGGTATTTCCTTATAGAGATGTACCACTTTTCAAAATCCACTCTCCAGTTAGTGGGTATTATTTCTAGTTTCGGGCTATTGTGAATGAAGCCACTATGAACATTTGAGGCATTTCCATGTGGGTATATTTTTCCATTTGTCTTAGGTAAGTACTAAGAAGTGGGATTGCTAGGAGATACAGTGTTTATTTTTAGGAATTTCTAAAGTGCTTGTATTGTCTCATATTCCCACTTGCAATGTTGAGAGTTCCAAATGCTTCAAACTCTTGCCAACGTTTGTTATTATTAGTCTTTAAATGTAGCCATTGAATGGGTTAGTCTACTGGTATGTATTTATGCTTTTAATTTGCATTTTGAGATAATCCCATTTATCAATCTTTAATTTATGCATTGCGCTTTGGTGCCAAGAACTCTTCCCCTTCTCCTACTCCTGAATAGTTCTGTGTTCTCTTCTGAAACTCTTACACTTCACATGTTGGCTTATGATCAATTTTGAGTTCATTTTGTTTGTTTGTTTGAGAGGGCATCTCTCATATTTCTTGATCCAATGGTGGTTAACAATAAAATTCTGTATAGGGGACTCAATGCACAATCATTAATCCACCCCAAGCCTAATTCTCAACAGTCTCCAATCTTCTGAAGCATAACGAACAAGTTCTTACATGGTGAACAACTTCTTACATAGTGAATAAGTTCTTACATGGTGAACAGTGCAAGGGCAGTGATATAACAGAAACTTTCAGTTTTGATCACGCATCATGAACTATAAACAATCAAGTCAGATTTGATTTTTATACTTGATTTATATGTGAATCCCACATTTCTCCCTTATTATTATTATCTTTTTTTTAGATAAAATGCTGGAGTGGTAGGTAGATGCAAGATAAAGGTAGAAAACATAATTTAGTGCTCTAAGAGGGCAAATGTAGATGATCAGGTCTGTGCCTGTAGACTGAGTGTTAATCCAATCTAGACAAGGGCGACAAAACATCCATGTATGCAGAAGATTTCTCTCAAAACAGGGGGGGTGAAGTTCTAAGCCGCACCTCTGTTGATCCCCAATTTCTCACCTGATGGCCCCCCTGCGACTGTGCCTGTCTTAGGTTGTTCCTCCCTTGAGGAATCTTACCCGTCTCTGGCTAACCAGTCATCTTCCGGGGCCATACAGGGAAATGTAAAGTTGGTGAGAGAGAAGCAATATTGTTTGACAAGGTTAGCTTTTTACTTCTTTGCAGATTTATGCCCTGTGGCTTCTATGCCCAGCATTTGTCTTCAGGTATCTTTACCACTTGGAAGAACTATGATACTCGGTAAATTTGATATGAGGCACGAATTCTATTTAAGGGTTGTAATTAGGAAGGAAGAAGAAAAGCTACAGAAGTAGCAGACGGAAGAAAACATGGGAAGATTGATTATTTCTTTGACATATCTTCTTGTAGAGTAACGTAAGCATGTACAGGTTTTATCAAACTACTAATTAAATTGCATACACACATAACAATAATAGGAATACAGCTACATAACAAAAGCAGACCTACAATTACCAGCCATATCCCTTACTGAGATTTTTTTTGCTGTTGTTTTGTTCTTTAAGTTTTAGTATCACCAAACCTTTGCTTCAAGTATTTCCTCTCAGATCTGCAGTCCTAGGCAACTGTCAATTTCTCACATTAATATTTGGGATGCCTAGCACTTCCTGACTGATCAATGTTATATAAATGAATGAATGAACTTACATTTTTCACAATTGGAAACTGTACCTATTCTAGGCCTTGCCTGAAATACCTGTGGTGAATGTTTTAAACCTGGATTAAGGTGTCTGGTCTGACGGTTTTAGGTCTGTTAGTCATTCAGTGAATTGATCATTTACCAAATTATTTCTGGCTAAACAATTTTCAGTAAATTTAACTATAGCTCAAATAAAACAATGTTACCTTCTTTTTTTAAAAAAACCACCTTTCTATTTGTAAGTGTACTTCCAGAATCCCTTATTTCCTGGTAATTAGTTTATAAAAAGACTTTTGGAATATCTTACCTAAAAGAGAATTAATCTTAAAGGCCTGCTTATATATATATATATATTCTTCACATTGCAGATGAGGGAATTAAGGCCTAGAAAAGTAGGCTACAGAGGGGATTCTGAAAAGACCGTGGCAGAAAAACCCTGGGATCACCTCTTCTCATGTACACACCTAGGAAACTACATGCAATATGCCCCACTCTGGAAATAACCTAAAGACAAAACAGAATTTCCATAGCTAATGACAAGAAGAGGCCACACTGAGAAGGGTAAAAGGGCAGAGCTGTGGTCAGCCCCATCTCCTGTCCTGCCCCACCCCCCATGAATGAGAGGGAGCAGGCATGGGGGGTGAGGGGATGAAGCCTACACCAGGGCCGCCCCAGGAAGATGAGCCCTCTGGCTTTGAGAATCAGTGTGGCTGAACTCTGGGACGGCCAGAGGACTCTCGGAGGCCTAGCCTCTGCTCCTGGAGGACGGGTGTGCTGATGATCCATCTGAGACCCAGCAGTTTGAAAAGCACCTAAATTATATGTGATTTATGGATTAACATTGGGATGTGTGTCAGAGGGATGGGATATGCTGGAGATGTATCCAGGGGAAGAGGGGCTGTGGGGTGCCATTTTTTCTTGCCGTCCCTCAGCCTAGCTGGCCGGACACTTACAGGAGTCTGTTCTGACACTCTCTGTGGTACTCAGCAAAGGCCGTCCTAAGAGGGAAGTATACTGCGATACAGGCCTACCTCAGAAAAGAGGAACAGTCCCATATAAACAGTCTAAACTCACAGTGAAACTACAAAAAGATGAACAAATGAGGGCCAAAGTCAGCAGAAGGAGGGACATAAGATTAGAGCACAAATACATAAAATCGAGAAAGATAAAACAGAAAGAATCAATGAAAGTGGGAGCTGTTTCTTAGAGAAAATAAACAAAATAGGTAAGTCCCTAGCCAGACTTAACAAGAAAAAAAGGACTCTACACAAGTAAGCAGAATCAGAAATGATAAAGGAAGAATCACTATGGGCACCACAAAAATACAAAGAATGATGAGAGAATACTATGAAAAATCATATGCTAACAAACTGGATAACCTAGAAAAAATGGACAACTTTCTAGAAAAATACAACCTTCCAAGACTGACTCAAGAAAAACAGAAAATCTGAACAGACCAATTACCAGCAACAAAACTGAACTGGTAATCAAAAAACTACCTAAAGAACAAAACCCCCAGATCAGATGCCTAAACCACTGAATTTAATGAAACGTTTAGAGAAGACCTAACACCCATCCTCCTTAGTTTGCCAAAAAGTAGAGGAGGAGGGAATACTCCCAAACTCATTCTATGATGCCAGCATCACTCTAATACCAAAACCATGCAAAGACACCACAAAATAAAGAAAATTACACACCAATATCCCTGATGAACATAGATGAAAAAATACTCAACAAAATATTAGCAAACAGAATTCAAAATTATCATCAAAAAGATCATCCACCATGATCAAGTAGCATTTATTCCAGGAGTTCAAGGAAGGTACAATATGAGAAAAGCCATTAACAGAAAGAAGGACAAAAACCACATGATCATCTACATGGACGTTGAAAAAGCATTCGACAAACTTCAACATCCACTCATGATATAAACTCTCAACAAAATGAGTATAGAGGGCAAGTACCCTCAACATAATAAAGGCCATATATGATAAACCGACAGCTACCATCATAGTAAACAGCGAGAAGCTGAAAGTCTTTCCTTTTAAGATCAGGAACAAGACAAGGATTCCCACCCTTCTCACTTTTATTCAACATAGTTATGGAGGTCCTTGCCACAGCAATTAGACAACACACAGAAATAAAGGGCATCCAGATTGGTAAGGAAGAAGTTAAACTTTCACTGTTTGCAGATGACATGATATTGTACATCAAAAGCCCTAAATAATCCACTTCAAAACTGCTGGATCTAATATCTGAATTCAGCGAATTTGCAGGATACAAAACTAATACACAGAAATCTCTTGCATTCCTATACACTAACGATAAACGAGCAGAAATAGAAATCAGGAAAACAATTCCATTCACATTTACATCAAAAACAATAAAATACCGAGGAATAAACCTAACCACGAAGTAAAAGACATATACTCTGAAAACTACAAGACACTCAGGAGAGAAATTAAAGAAGATACCAACAAATGGAAACACATCCTGTGATCAAGGATAGGAAGAAATAATACTGTCAAAACGGCCATCTTGCCTAAAGCAATCTACAGATTCAATGCAATCTCTATCAAAATACCAACAGCATTCTTCAATGAACTATAGCAAATAGTTCTAAAATTTGTATGGAACCATAGAGAACTCAAATAGCCAAAACAATCCTGAGAACAAAGAAAAAGTGGAGGGTTGGGGGGATCATTCTCCCCGACTTCAAGCTCTACTACAAAGCCACAGTAATTAAGACAATTTGGTACGGGCACAAGAACAGACCCGTGCAACAATGGAACAGACAAGAGAACCCGGATATCAACCCAAGCATATATGACCAATTAATATAAAATTAAGGAGGCATGGACACACAATGGGGAAATGACAGCTTCTTCAACAACTGGTGTTGGCAGAACTGGGCAGCTACATGCAAGAGAATGAACCTGGATTGTTGTCTAATCCCATACACAAAAGCAAACTCAAAATGGATCAAAGACCTGAATGTAAGTCGTGAAACCATAAAACTCTTAAGAAGAAAACATAGCCAAAAAATCTCTTGAATATAAACATGAGCAACTTTTTCTTGAACTCATCTCCTCAGGCAAGGGAAACAAAATAAAAAATGAACAAATGGGACTGCATCATGTTAAAAAGCTTCTGTACAGAAAAGGACACCATCAGCAGAACAAAAATGCATCCTAGAGTATGGGAGAATATATTTGTAAATGACATATCCAACAAGAGGTTATCATCCAAAATACATGACTCACACACCTCAACACCCAAAAAGGAAATAACCGTTCTAAAAAATAGGTGGAAGATATGAACAGACACTTCGCCAAAGAAGAAATTCAGATGGCAATCAGGCACATGAAAAGATGCTCCACATTGCTAATTATCAGGGATATACAAATTAAAACCACAATATTCACCTCATACCAGTTAGGATGACCAACATCAAAAGATCAGGAACAACAAATGCTGGCGAGGATGGGGAGAAAGAGGAACAGTCCCACACTGCTGGTGGGAATGTAAAGTAGTTCAAGCACGGTGGAAAGTAGTATGGAGGTTCCTCAAAAAACTCAAAATAGAAATACCATGTAACCTGGGAATTCCACTCCTAGGAATGTACATAAAGAAAACAAATTCTCAGGTTCAAAAAGACATATGCAACCCCCCTCCCCCATGTTTATTGCAGCACTATTTACAATAGCCAAGAAATGGAAGCAACCTAAGTGTCCATCAGTAGATGAATGGATAAAGAGGAGTATTCTATATACACAATAGAATACTATCCAACCATAAGAAAGAAGCAAATCCCACCATGTGCAAAAACATGGATGGAGCTAGAGGGTATTATGCTCAGTGACATAAGCCAGGTGGAGAAAGACAAGTACCAAATGATTTCACTCATCTGTGCAGTGTTAACAACCAAGCAAAAACTGAAGGAACATAGCAGCAGCAGACTCACAGAACCCGACACTGGACTAATGGTTACCAAAGGGAAAGGGACTGGCGAGAGTGGGTGGGAAGGTAGGGAGAAGGGGAGTAATGGGCATTACAATTAGCACCCATAGCATAGTCGGGGGAACGAGGAAGACAGTAAAGCACAGAGAAGAGAAGTAGTGACTCTATAGCATCTTAGTACACAGATGGACAGTGACTGTAATGTGGTATGTGGTGGGGACGTGATAATGGGGGGGATCTAGTAAGCACAATGTTGCTCATGTGATTGTGTATTAATGATACCAAAATAAAATAAATAAATATTTGATGAAAGAATAAATGAATGAAAAAAAGGAGAACACTTGCTGTACATGAGATTCTGGTAGTCGGAGAGCTTCGCTGGAGAATTCTACCAAACTCTTAAAGAATTCATGTCAATCTTTCCCAAAATCTTCGAAAAAACTGAAGAGTACAGAGCACTTCCAAGCTCACTCTATGAGGCCACCACTACCCTGACATCAATCCAGATTAGGATGCCATGAAAAAACATGACTGCAGACCAATATTCTTATTGAAAATAGATGCAAAATTCTTAGTGAGGTCATGAAAATGACAGAAAGTCTATGGTCCAGAATGCAGACATATTTTTCTCATAGTTGATGCACTTACTGATATTTAAAGCTGGTCTGCAGGTAAGAATTATCAACAATTTTGATTTTCTAATGTGGGTCATGTAGGATTTCTGTGGTAAATTATGCCTCTAATTGGAAAAATACAGTGGACAATTTTCTATGATGGTGCAAATGTAGTGGTGCAGTGACCACTGGAAAATCTGAATGAAGGAATATCAGGGATATTGCAGGTTTTCTGTAAGTCTGAAATTATCTGAAAACACTCTTCTAAATGACTGTGTTAATACTATGCCATTAAGTCAATCTGACCACAAAATACGTTACAGACGAAGAGCTTGATTTACCCCAGATGAACCAAGTTGTAAAGCTAAACCTAATCAACCTTGTAAGAAACTGAACATTTAGAAGGCAGTACATGAGTATTGTATTGTTACTGTACCTTCAGTGTGACGGATAATTTGTGGAGCCTGAGGAAACACTGAGAACTTTAAACCCCTTTTTCTATCATGACGCCTTTCCTCACCTGGCTGCTATGAAAACTCTCGAACCCTTGCCACAGGGCACAAGACAGGGACAAGGGCATTCCCTCTTACTGCCGCTCCTCCCGTTAAGGCCCATGGCGCCCCCAAACTACTGCATCCAGTCCTCTCCACGAGGCTGACGGAGGACAGAAGCTGGGGTCTCAGCTGTCATTTTGCTTCTTGCATGGTGCTGCTCTGAGTCTGTCCCTGCAGGTATGACCCAGCAGCATGAAGAGGGGACTGGAGAGAGAGAATCACCACTCTGGCTCTGTTGGGGTGGGATTCTCTAAGGACAAATTACCGGGCAAGCGGCAGGAAGGAGCAACGTGACCTTGAGGGGAATTCATGGTGCAGAGGTATGTGGGCTATGTGATGAACAGACATCCCCTGTGCTGCCGTAGGGGACTACATGGAATTGGTGCACTTTGACACAGGTTAACATGACTCAAAAGTTAATACATGGAATATCAAAGGAGAATATACACTATGCTGAATCCAAATCTTGATACAAAATATTACTAAATTCTATGCAAATTAGCACTCTGGAATGGTATTTTGAGTACTGGAAATAAATTTTAGGTGTCTCCTGATAATTTTAAGACTCTCCTGAAAACTGACAATTTAACCAAGCAGCATGATTATAAGTTCACTCGTTTTTAAAAACACAATGAGACGATATAAATTTGGAAGTATGTTGTACGAATGTAAAACTTTAATAAGGCACACGTATATACTTCATGAATTTGAAAATTAAAAACAGTAAATTGAAAATGTTTCTGGCTTTAGTACAAATATGTAAACTTGAAATATTACATTGTGAGATATAATACATACGCTCTTTAAATATTTAAGAGAAATTCAATTATTCCAAGGTCATAGGAAATTAACCATTATGAGAATTAATAGAAGCATTGGTAGAAAGCATCTGAATTCCATGGTCAGATACTGTCCACAATTCAAGCAATCCCTGAATGTACACCTACTAACCCTGTGTGTGAATCTGTGTCAGGCTTCCTCAATTAAAGCAATTCAGAAGAAGTAAATCCTACAGCAAGCTATAGGTTTTATAGACATAGAAACCCTTGTAAAATAAGGATTCTATACAATACTTATGAGAAACTAAAACAAAACCCCTGTGAATAGTCCAGAAAATTTTAGATTCCTTTAGTAATTAAGAAAACTCCCTCAGGAGTTCTAACACGTAAAATACACAGTGCTAAACTCAGAAGCACGCTGGCACAGACAGACTCTCAAACTTAATGCACTTGATCATGATGAGATGATCCTATGAATCATAAACAAATGGTTAAAAAACAGCTCTAGTGAAAAACCAGGACAATATGTAATTCCTCATGATTGTTAGAATGCCTGTCATCTAGCTTACCAATAAAGAACATTAGGTAGAAAGTATATTAGAGGAATGTAAAGCTAAAGCAAGGTTTATGTACATTTTTTCTGAAGCTCAAAATAGACCAAAAAAGTAAAGGAATGTGCATGCTAAAAAGAAACTTGAACTTGCAATTATTACAAGAAGGAAGCACATGAAATAGGAAGGAGATTAGAAACATCTCACTGTTATCTCAGAAACCAAGATACACAAAAGTAAAGTACCTTCAGATTTCTACTTGGAATCTAAGAAATCTGTTTTCCATAAATGCATGTCATTTAGAAAAAGCATCCAATGTTTTGGCTCTTAAGCGTTACGGTGATTTCAGTCCTAAAGGTGTTTTGTGACTGCACAGGCATTCCCTGTCTAATAAAGGCCCTCAGACATCTCAATGATATACAAGACTGGGTCCATCAATTATGACCCACAGTATGGGAATCAGAATGTGTAAGTTAAGATGAAAGAAAATGGGGTTTGCAAACCAAGGTAAAGCAAACTAAAATGGCCCAGGACTCTGATTTCCCCCTCAAGGCCACAGACTGACTCTTGACTCACGTATCCTTGACTTGTTTTACAGGTATTTAGGCTCCACCAGACGAGCCACCTCCTGACAATGAGCAAGTGAACTCTAGCCTCAGTGGCGCCAGAAGGCTGACAGCTAACACTCCTCAAACAGTCCCGTCACCTCACCACGGACCCGTCAGAACAATGCCACAAGCTCATCACACATCCTGCAACCCTTTCCCATAACCTTTATAAGCCCTTGCTTGTAAGCCAATAGTGAGTGCAGGGCTTCAAACTTTAGCTATCCGTTCTCCTTGCTTGGGGAACGCCCACCTTCTTTCCCTATGTTAAAAAAAACCACATCCCAAAGTCAGGGTTTGGTTTCACTGCTCAGGTCAGTGTTTGGCTTTGCTGTATGCTGACTGAGTGGAAACAGGTGTGTCTCATTTGGTAACAACTTCACCTTAGATGGTGTTGAGCAGCATCCAGTAGGTGGCATGGAGACAAAAGACATCATCGTATTTTGTTCTAAACCTGATTCATAAAATTTGCTCACTCAAATCATGTATCAAAATAGATAGATGTTCCCTTGGTTAATTTATGCATGTTTTTAACAAATACATTCACACAGAGGTCTGGCAAAGAACATATTAGTGAAGGAAGTTAATTTTTTAAAATTATGTTCAACACTCATTCAGGAGAAATCATCAAGCACAATGATTATCCCATTTGAAAATGACAAGCCACAAGGGATATCAACATATTGATAAGTTAGCTTTTCAAAAGCTAGGGACATAAAAGCATACTAAATTCTGGTTTGGTATCAATAAAATAGTAGAACTCAAAATAATGTTCTGAATTTTAATGTACTTAAACTTCCACTTTTCAGTGGATCTCAATTACTTTAATGTTGGAAAAGTAACAATACAGGTGAGTGAAGGGACTTACTAGGGTGTGACTTTTTCCTCTTTGCCTCAGGTTCCAGGGAAGACTGGCTGGTCCCATTTCTTGATATGAATTTTATGACTGTGTATATGATGCTGAAGTGGCATTTCTCTACAGAAACAATCCTGAATCAAAACGATACAGAATAATATAAAGTTAATCCTTAGAAACCCTCAGTGAATGAGGAACATTGCGCATTAATTATTACGGGGTCAGATCCTTAAAGATGATTCACACAAGGGCACAAAGCTCTAAGAGCTGGCTCATTCCTCACTTGATCTGCTTCCATAAAGCATTTTAAATTCACAAAATATTATTCTTTCTGGGCACACACTATGCCCCAGACCCTGGAGCTATTACATAATCTAATTCTGGTCTTTCATAACAGTTTTATTGTATAGATAACACCAGCCCTATTTACCTAAGAAATTTTATGCAACACACGTAAAAAAAAATGTTACAATACTATATGAGAATTTAATAAAGAAATCATCTAGGAATATGACAGAAAATGGCCGGTTCTGTACTCACTCCTTACAGAAACATCCAGAAGAAATCATGGCAAAGCCCCATCTGCAGGTGTCAGGACCCCAACACAGGACGCATTTTCCTCCTGGTGGACTGGGCTCCCAAGGCATCCCAAAGTTGCAGCCCAGCCTCCTGGGTCCTGCACATACAAAAGCTCAAGTCTTCACTCTAGCAAAGGTACCAGAGTGCACAGGATGAGCACACGTGCTCAATGCGTGCCAGAAAAGGCAGGTTCAGGCATCCCATAGCTCAAACATAGTCACTACTGATGGCTGGGCCCCTTCTGAGAAGTCCTGGTAAAGGGCTCAAATCCAATATATGATTATTCAGTGAAAAATATATGGTTAGGTTAAAACAGAAATTGAGCCTGATGCTCTGTGCCCAGATGGGATTTTACACATATACCATAAACTTAAGAGCAAAGTGAACATAAAAAATTCTGATTTTCAGTCAAACATTAACATATGATGGGAATTTGTTAGAAACAGTATCATTTATATCCACCACAACCAAAAAATGCAAAAATACAAATGCTCAAATATAAATGCAACAAAATACTTATAGATCTCTGGGGAAAAACATGTGAAACATTTTTGACAGCAATGAAAGAAAAAACAAAACAACAGAGATATACTGCCAATGATCAAAATTCCATTACTAAGATGTCCATTTTCCTCAAATGGACTTAGAGCCCCCAAGTAATCCCAACAATAACCTTACCACACTATATTGCAGGAAGTGACAATTCATTTGAATACCTGTTCATCTATACAATGATAAAGAAGAAGTTGCACTCAAATGTTAAAATTTCAAGCTTAATTGCACAGCTGCAATAATTAAAGGAACATATTTAAAATGAATACACACAGGGCCTCTCTTGTCCCCTCCAGGTGTGAGCCACGAGCTCTGTCCTTTCGCTTTATCTCTAAATAAAAGCCTGTACCTTGCTCTCCTACCTTGAGTGTTTGTGAAGCTCATTCTTCGACTTCGTGAGCAAAAACCCCGGCATCGGAGTAACCCCAAACAACAAGTCTCCCAACCACAAAAGCACTGACACCTTCTCTGCCCTGACAGAAACCACTGAAGAAACAGAACTTGACAGCCCTTGACTGAGACTTCATGGTAACTGTCCAAAGCAGCGATTTCATCCTAATGGATCCAGAAGATGACTGAGAAATTAGATTTTGCCTTGCTATTTAAAAATCTTCAAACTAACTACCAAACTTCTAGAAAAAAAATAACACAGCACGTCTTCCTAGTTGCCCTGTTTCTTATCTGTGCTCCAACAACAAGGACCCTCCTGGCTGCAAGTGGATAACAGACTTGCCAAGCATGTAACTCCAATTTCAGGAGGCAAGCAACTTACATATTAGAAAGTTATAAAACTGCACTAGATTAAGTGAACAAATTGTATTTCCATTCTACAGTATTACCCTGATCTGTAAGCCTGTCTTCATTAGCCTGAATATTTTCAAACACCTAAAACTCAACTAGTTCTAACCACCTGCTTTACCAGTCAAAACCAAATGCGTGCTTGACACCCTCCATTTAAAAAACCCAGCTGTCTTGATGTTGATGTCTAGAACAAACACGTACCAGAGGTTTCCACAGGTCATTCACCCTTCTATTGGGCAGGTGTGTTAAGATGAAACTTATGACTTAAATGTCAAGCCACACTATAAATTGCACTTCTTTTCTCCTGATTAATAAAATAAAAGTAAATAAATAAATAAATACACACAAATAAATGAACTAGAACAGACAGTTCACAAATGGACCCAACAGATTACAGAATCTTGAACCTCGCCAAAGAAATGAAAGCACTTCCACACAGAAAACAGGGCCTTTAGACTTTATTCTTCCATTTGCTTATTTAGAGTTCACCAACATCAACAAATGGAGACGAGGCAAAAGGATGGCCATGTGTAAATGAATAGACAGCTCAAGTCAGAAATGAAAGAAAAGCTACAACTGACACAACAGAAACACAAAGGACTGCAAGAGGCTGTTGTAAGAAGCTCCTAGAAATGCACGATATTCCAAAACTGAACCAGACAGAAGAAATAGAAAATCTCCACTGACAGATTAACAGTAATGAACTGCACTGATAATCAAAAAAAAAAAAAAAAACACTGTTTACAAAGTCAAGGACCAGATGGTTTTAAAAAATTACTTCCACCAAACATTTAAAGTACAGTTAACATTTACCTTTCTCAAACTACTTCTAAACATTGAAAAGGAAGGAAACTTCACACCTTTTTATTAGATCAGCATCACCCCAATACCAAATCCAACAAAAACAGAACAAAAAAGGAACACTAAGACACCACCATCCTTGGTGAACACATTTGTGAAAATCCTCAAAAAAATTAGCAGCAAACTGAATTAAAAAATACATTACAAAACTCATTAACCAAGAACAAGTAGGATTTATTCCAGGGATGCAAAGATGGTGAAGTATCTGCAAATCAATGTGACACATCCCATTAACAAAAGGAAGGACAAAAACGATTGTCATCACAATAGGTACTAAAAAGGATCACAAAACCCAACATGCTTTTATGCTAAAAACTCAACAAAGTGTGTAGAGAGGGAACATACATCAACATAACAACGGCCATATATGGCAAACTCACAGCTGCCATCACACTGAATTGCAAAAAGTTGAAAGCTTATCCTCTAAGGTCAGGAGCAAGGCCAGAATGCCCACTGTCACTTTTATTAAACATAGTCCTGAAAGTCCTAGCCACGGCAACCAGACAAGTAAAAGGCATCCAAGCTGGCAAGGAAGAAGTCAAATTGCCCCTACTTACAGGTGACATGATACTGTATAGACAAAACCCTAAAACCTGCATCAAAAAACTACTAGAATTAATAAATGAACTCAGTAAAAGTCACAGCAAACAAAACCAATGCGCAAAAATCTGCCACATTTACACATACAAATGAACTACCAGGAAGAGATTTAAGAAAGAATCCCATTTATGATTGCCTCAAAAAGGATAAAATCACTGGGAATAAAATTCAACCAAGGCAGATAAAGACCTGTACTCTCAAAACTCTAAGACACTGATGAAAGAAACTGAGGAAGACACAAATAAATGGAAAGCTCTCCAGTGCTCCTGGATAGGATGAATGAATATTGTTAAATTGGCCATATTATCCAAAGCAACCTACAGATTCGATGCAATTCCTATAAAAAAACCAAACGCATTTTTCACTCAACTAGAGGAAAAGATCCTAAAATTTATATGCAACCTCAAAAGACCCTGAAGAGCCAAAGAAACCTTGACAATGAAGAACAATGCTGGGGGTAAACAGCTATACTACAAAGCTGCAGTGAATTAAACAGTATGGTACTGACACAAGAATATATGAATCAATGGAACTGAACAGATAACTAAGAAGTAAACCCACACTTATATGGTCAATTAAAATATGACAAAAGAGGCAAGAATATACAATGGGGAAAAGACAGTCTCTTCAATAAATGGTGCTGGGAAAACCAGACATCTACATGCAGGAGAATGGTATTGCATCACTGTCTAACATCATGCACAAAACTTAATTCAAAATGGATTAAATACCTAAAGGCATGAAAGCACAAAACTTTTTAAAGAAAAGATGGGCATGAATCTCTTGAAAATCAGCAAGAGTAAATTTTTTCTCGACACACCTCCCCAGGCAAGGGAAACTAAAGAAAGAATAAACAAGAGGGGCTTCATCGATGTAAAGTTTCTGTAGAGTAAAGGACAACATCGACAAAATGAAAAGGCAACTTACTGTAAGGAAGAACATATCTGAAAGTGATATATCTGATAAGGGGCTGACATCCAATATATATTGGATAAATATACTACAAAACAAAGAACCCATTAAAATATGGGCAGAGAACCGGAAGAGACATTTCCCAAAGAGGGCATACAGATGGCCTACAGTCACATGAAAAGATGCTCCACATCACTAATCATCAGGCAAATGCAAATTAAAACCACGAGGGGACTCACTCAAGATGGCGACGTGAGTAGGGCAACAGAAATATCCTCCCAAAACCATATAGATTTTGAAAATACACCAAATGCAACTACTCCTAAAAGAGAGTCCAGAAGATACAGGACAACAGCCAGGCTACACCTACATCTGCAAGAACTCAGCATCTCACGAAAAGGGTAAGATACAAAACTGCAATATGGTGGGGCCCGTGCACTCCCCCCACCACAGCTCACTGGGGTGAGGAAGAGCATCAGCCTGGGGAGGGAGTGCAAGCAGAGGACTGCTCAACAACCAGCCCTTGTAATCTGCACTGGGAGCACAGACCCACATAGCACGGTGTACGGGATATGACAGAAATGGGAAAGTAAATTCCGAGAAGGAGACCATGAACAGGTCCCCACAGCCGGCTGCCCTGGAACAAAAGAAAAGCAGGCACGTTAAAAGTCGTAAGGGGACAAGGGTTTAACAGGTGGACTAAATCGTCCTGGCACACACAGAAAAGCAGGCTGGGAATGTGAAGGAACGTCAGGTGCCCTAAACCCCTGGGTAGCAACACAGCTCCGAAGCCCATCATAGCGATAAGCAGCCTGTTCATTCTCCCCGGTGGGCACTGCAAGCAAACCACTGAAGCACCATTGCTGCAGACCAGCAGGGGAGCAGCCCCACTCACAGCAACCACACAGAATCTTCTCCCAGCGCACACCTAAACGAGTCAGAGTCAGAGCCAGAAACTGCCCCCTGTGCGCAGCAGCTGCCTGGCACAAGCTTAATGAAGCCGGTGCAAAGACCAGAAGTCACAAAGGGGTGCCTTTCTCGCAGGAGAACACATGCAGCTCGCCTGCAACCCCTGCCAGTGCCTAAGGCGATCCTGAGGGCCGCCCCACCCAAGGTAGCTCAGGGGATTAACCCAGAGACTGCTCCCTGTGTGCAGTTAACGGGCACAGGAAGCAGAGAAGGGAAAGGTTACCAGAAAACAGGAAGGGACTCTCTTCTCCCACCTGACACACATACCACTCGCCAGTGATCACTTCTATCACCGTGAAAAGGAAGAACAACCTGGTTCAGTCCAAAATCACTCAAATTCCAGAGAGAGAGCCTGGTGAGACAAGTATAACCAGTCTTCCTAAAAAAGAATTCAAAATAAAAGTCATAACCAGGCTCATGGAGTTCCAGAGAAATATGCAGGAGCTCAGGGATGAATTCTGGAGGGAGACAACAGAAATGAAACAAACAATGGAAGGACTTAAGAGCAGACTGGATGAGGTGCAAGAGATTGTTGATGGAATAGAAAACAGGAATACAGAGAAACTGAGGCAGAGACAGACAAAAGGATCTATAGGAATGAAAGAACACTTAGGAGAATTGTGTGACCAATGCAAATGGAATAATATTCGCATTATAGGGGTACCAAAAGAAGAGAGAGAAAATGAGATAGCAAGTGTCATTGAAGAAATAATTGATGAAAACTTCCCCAAGCTGGGGAAGGAAATAGTCTCAGACCATGGAAACCCACAGATTTCCCAACATAAGGGACCCAAGGAGAACAACACCAAGACACATAATAATTAAAATGGCAAAGATCAAAGGCAAGGACAGGGTAGTAAAAGCAGCCAGAGAAAAAAGATCACCTGCAAAGGAAAACCCATCAGGCTATTTTCACACTTCTCAACAGAAACCTTACAGGCCAGAAGAGAGTGGCATCATATATATAATGCATGAAACAGAAGGGCCTTGCACCAAGAATACTGTATCCAGCAAGATCATCACTTAAATTTGAAGGAGGGATTAAACAATTTCCAGATAAGCAAAAGTTGAGGGAATTTACCTTCCACAAACCACCTCTACACTGTATTTTAAAGGAACTGCTTTAGATGGAAGTACTCCTAAGGTTGAATAGATGGTACCAGAGAAAATAAAATCACACCAAAGAAAGCACAACAAATACTAACTAAAGCCAAAAAATAAAATCAGTTATCCACAAAAGGAGTTAAGGGAAACACAAGAGAGTACAGAATTAAACACCTAAAACACAGAGAGTGGAGGAGGTAGAAAAAGAAGGGAGGGAAATAAAGAATCATCACACTGTGTTTATAACAGCATAAGTGAGTTAATGTTAGACGATTAGATGGCAAAGAAGCTATCCTTGAACGTATGGTACCCACGAATGCAAAGCCTGCAATGGAAATAAGTACATATCTATCGATAATTACCCTGAATGTAAATGCAGGAAATGCACCAATCAAAAGACACAGAGGGAGGAGGAGCGAAGATGGTGGCGTGAGTAGAGTAGCCGAAATCTCCTCCCAAAACCACATATATTTTTGAAAATACAACAAATATAAATACTCCTAAAAGAGAGACCAGAAGATACAGTACAACAGCCAGACTACATCTACATCTGCGAGACCCTAGCGCCACACGAAGGGGGTAAGACACAAACCACGGCCCGGTGGGACCCGAGCGTGCCAATCACACCAGCTCCTTGGTGGGAGGAGAGGAGTCGGAGCAGGGAGGCAGAAGGAGCCGAGGACTGCTAAATACCCAGCCCCAGTCATCCACACTGGGAGCGGAGACACACAGTGCATGGTGTGCTGGACACTAGGGAAACAGAACAGTAAAACCTGCAAGTGGGTCAGCGCAGCTGGCGCCCCTGGGACAAAAGAAAAGCGAGGGCTTTTTTGAAAGTCTTTAAGGGACAGGGGCCCCACAGCTGGACGGAAGCGTCCTGGCGTGCTCAGCACAGAAGCTGGGAATCATGGGGAACTCTGGGCGCCCTAACCCCCTGGGCGGCAGTGGAGCTTGGAGGCCCCTCACGGCGATGAACAGCCTCCGGCACGTTCCCCCTCCGGCAAAGCTCTGCCACAGTGGAGCAGCAACCTGAGGCCGGCCACACCGAGAGCAGCCGCTCGGGCCAGACTTAGAGGCCACATCTGCATGCAGCTGCCCAGCACAAGCCACTAGGGGTCGCTGTTCTCACAGGAGACGAAGGCCACAAACTAGCAAGAAGGGATGTTCTCCCAGCTGACACATGCGCCAACTCCCCACAACTACCTCTATCGCCATGAAAAGTCAGAAGAATTTGATCAAGACCAGACTAACAGAGACAACCCCTGAGAAGGAGCTTGGGGGGACAGACCTAACCAATCTTCCTGAGAAAGAATTCAAAATAAAGGTCATGACCATGCTGATGGAGCTGCAGAGAAAAATGCAAGAGCTAATGGACAAAGTAGGGAGGGAGACTACAAAAATAAAACAATCTCTGGAAGGATGTTAATGAAGAATGGATGAGATGCAAAAAGCCATTGATGGAATAGAAACCAGAGAACAGGAACGCATAGAAGCTGACACAGAGAGAGATAAAAGGATCTCAAGGAATGAAACAATATTAAGAGAGCTATGTTACCAATCCAAAAGGAACAATATCCACATTATAGGGGTACCAGAAGAAGAGAGAGAAAAAGGGATAGAAAGTGTATTTCAAGAAATAATTGCTGAAAACTTCCCCAAACTGGGGGTGGAAATAATTGATCAGACCACGGAAGTACACAGAACTCCCAAAAGAAGGGACCCCAGGACGACAACACCAAGACACATAATAAATAAAATGGCAAAGATCTAGGACAAGGAGTTTCAAAGGCAGCTAGACAGAGGAAAAAGGGCACCTACAAAAGAAAACCCAACAGGCTATCATCAGACTTCTCAACAGAAACCTTACAGGCCAGAAGAGAATGGCATAATATATTCAATGCAATGAAACAGGAGGGCCTTGAACCAAGATTACTGTATCCAGCACGATTATCATTTAAATATGAAGGAGGGAGTAAACAATTCCCAGACAAGCAAAAGTTGACGGAATTTCCCTCCCACAAACCACCTCTACACGGTATTTTAGAGGGACTGCTCGACATGGCAGCACTCCTAAGGCTAAACAGATGTCACCAGAGAAAATAAAATCACAGCAAAGAAAGCAGACCAACCAAATACAAACTAAAGGCAAAAAATAAAATCAACTACCCACAAAAGCAGTCAAAGGAAACACAAAGGGGCACGCAATAAAACACCCAACATATAAAGAATGGAGGGGGAGGAATAAGAAGGGAGAGAAATAAAGAATCACCAGACAGTGCTCATAACACCACAATAGGCGAGTTAAGTGAGACAGTAAGATACTAAAGAACCTAACCTTGAACCTTTGGTAACCACAAATCTAAAGCCTGCAATGGCAATAAGTACATATCTTTCAATAGTCACCCTAAATGCAAATGGACTGAATGCACCAATCAAAAGACAGAGTAATAGAATGGATAAAAGAGCAAGACCCTTCTATATGCTACTTACAAGAGATGCACCTCAAACCCAAAGACATGCACAGACTAAAAGTCAAGGGATGGAAAAACATATTCCATCCAAACAGGGAGAAAAAAGCAGGTGTTGCACTACTGGTATCAGACAAAATAGACATCAAAACAAAGAAAGTCACAAGAGATAAAGAAGGACATCACATAATGATAAAGGGTCAGTCCAACAAGTGGATATAACCATTATAAATATATATGCACCCAACACAGCACACCAGCATATGTGAAACAAATACTAACAGAACCAAAGGAGGAAATAGAATGCAATGCGTTCATTTTGGCAGACTTCAACACACCACTCATTCCAAAGGATAGATGCACCAGACAGAAAATAAGTAAGGACATGGAGGCACTAAACAACGCACTAGAACACATGGACCTAATAGACATCTATAGAACTCTACATCCAAAAGCAACAGGATACACATTCTTCTGAAGTGCACATGGAACATTGTCCAGAATAGACCACATTGCTAGGCCACAAAAAGAGGCACAGTAAATTCAAAAAGATTGGAATCCTAACAACCAAATTTTCAGACCACAAAGGTATAAAGCAAGAAATACATTGTACAAAGAAAGCAAAAAAGCTCACAAACACATGGAGGCTTAACAACATGCTCCTAAATAATCAATGGATCAACAACAAAATTAAAATGGAGATCCAGCAACATATGGAAACAAATGACAACAACAACACAAAGTCCCAACTTCTGTGGGACGCAGCAAAAGCAGTCGTAAGAGGAAAGTATATAGCAAACCAGGCATATTTAAAGACGGAAGAACAATCCCAAATGAATAGTCTAATGTCACAAATATCGAAATTGGAAAAAGAAGAACAAATGAGGCCTAAAGTCAGCAGAAGGAAGGACATAATAAAGATCAGAGAAGAAATAAATAAAATTGAGAAGAATAAAACAACAGAAAAAAAATCAATGAAACCAAGAGCTCGTGCTTTGAGAAAATAAAAATAGATAAGGCTCTAGCCAGACTTAGTAAGAGAAAAAGAGAATCAACACACATCAACAAAATCAGAAACGAGAAAGAGAAAATAATGATGGACCCCATAGAAATACAAACAATTATTAGAGAATGCTATGAAAACCTATATGCTAACAAGCTGGAAAGCCTAGGAGAAATGGACAACTTCCTAGAAAAATAGTACCTTCCAAGACTGACCTAGAAAGAAACAGAAAATCTAAACAAACCAATTACCAGCAACGAAACAGAAGCGGTAATTACAAAACGACCCAAGTAAAAAAAACCCGGGCCAGATGGATTTACTTCAGAATTTTATCAGACATACAGAGAAGACACAATACCCATTCTCCTCAAAGTTTTCCAAAAATAGAAGAGGAGGGAATGCTAGCAAACTCATTCTATGAAGCCAACATCACCCTAATACCAAAACCAGGCAAAGACCCCACCAAAAAAGAAAACTACAGACCAATATCCCTGATGAACGTAGATGCAAAAATACTCAACAAAATATTAGCAAACCGAATTCAAAAATACCGCAAAAGGATCATATACCATGACCAAGTGGGATTCATCTCAGGGATGCAAGGATGGTACAACATTCAAAAATCCATCAACATCAGCCACCACTTCAACAAAATGAAGGACAAAAACCACATGATCATCTCCATAGATGCTGAAAAAGCATTCAACAGAAGTCAACATCCATTCATGATTAAAAACTCTCAACAAAATGGGCATTGAGGGCAAGTACCTCAACATAATAAAGGCCGTATATGACAAACCCACAGCTAACATCACATTGAAAAGCAAGAAACTAAAAGCTTCTCCTCTGAGATCGGGAACAACACAGGGATGCCCACTCTCCCCACTGTTATTCAACATAGTACTGGAGGTCCTAGCCACCGCAATTAGGCAAAACAAAAGAAATAAAAGGAATCCAGACTGGGAAACAAGAAGTTAAACTGTCACTATTTATAGATGACATGATATTGTATATAAAAAACCCTAAAGACTCCACCCCAAACCTACTAGAACTGATATCAGAATACAGCAAAGTTGCAGGATACAAAATCAACACACAGAAATCTGTGGCTTTCCTATACAACTACAATGAACTAATAGAAAGAGAAATCAGGAGAACAATTCCATTCACAATTACATCAAAAAGAATAAAATACCTCGGAATAAACCTAACCAAGGAAGTGAAAGACCTATACCCTGAAAACTATAAGACACTCTTAAGAGAAATTAAAGAGGACACTAGCAAATGGAAACCCATCCCATGATCTTGGCTAGGAGAAATTAATATCGTCAAAATGGCCGTCCTGCCCAAAGGAATATACAGATTTGATGCAATCCCTATCAAATTACCAACAACATTCTTCAACAAACTGGAACAAATACTTCAAAAATTCATATGGAAACACCAAAGACCGCAAATAGCCAAAGCAATCCTGAGAAGGAAGAATGAAGTGGGGGGGATCTCTCTCCCCAACTTCAAACTCTACTACAAAGCCACACTAATCAAGAGAATTTGGTACTGGCACAAGAACAGAGCCACAGACCAGTGGGACAGAATACAGACTCCAGACATTAACCCAAACATATATGATCAATTAACATACGATAAAGGAGCCATGGGCATAACAACAGGGAAATGACAGTCTCTCCAACAGATGGTGCTGGCAAAACTGGACAGCTACAAGTAAGAGAATGAAACTGGATCACTGTCTAACCCCATACACAAAAGGAAATTCAAAATGGATCAAAGACCTGAATGTAAGTCATGAAACCATAAAACTCCTAGGAAAAAACACAGGCAGAAATCTCTTAGACATAAACATGAGCAACTTCTTCATGAACATATCTCCCCGGGTAATGGAAACAAAAGCAAAAATGAATAAGTGGGACTATTTCAAGCTGAAAAGCTTCTGTACAGAAAAGGACACCATCAGTAGAACAAAAAGGTACCTTACAGTATGGGAGAATATATTCATAATGACATACCATGTTGACATCCAAAATATATAAAGATCTCATTCACCTCAACACACAGAAAGCAAATAATCCAATTAAAAAATGGGCAGTGGAGCTGAATAGACAGTTCTCTAAAGAAGAAATCCAGATGGCCAACAGGCACATGAAAAGATGCTCCACATCGCTTCTCATGAGAGAAATGCAAATTAAAACCACAAAGAGACATCACCTCATACCAGTAAGGATCGCCATCATTGAAAAGACAACAACAAATGTTGGCAACGTTCTCCATTGTGAAGAAAGGGGAGCCCTCCTACACTGCTGGTGGGAATGTAAATTAGTTCAACCATTGTGGAGAGCAGCATGGAGGTTGCTCAGAATTCTCAAAATAGAAATACCATTTGACCCAGGAATTCCACTTCTGGGAATTTACCCTAAGAATGCAGCACTCCAGTCTGAAAAAGACAGATGCACCCCTATGTTTATCGCTGCACTATTTACAATAGCCAAGATATGAAAGCAACCTAAATGTCCATCAGTAGATGAATGGATAAAGAAGATGTGGTACATATACACAGTGGAATATTACTCAGCCATAAGAAAAAAACAGATCCTACCATTCCCAAAAACATGGATGGAGCTAAACGGTATTATGCTCAGTGAAATAAGCCAGGCGGAGAAAGACAAGTATCAAATGGTTTCACTCATATGTGTAGCATAAGAACAAAGAAAAACTGAAGGAACGTCACAGCAGCAGAATCACAGAACCCAAGAATAGACTAACAGTTACCAAAGGGAAAGGGACTGGGGAGTATGGGTGCAAAGGGAGGGATAAGGGCAGGGAAAATGAAAGCGGGTATTACAATTATCATGTATAATTAGCACGTAGGGTGTAGCATGGGGAGGGCTGTGCAACACAGAGAAGACGAGTAGTGATTTTACAGCATCTTACTACACTGATGGACAGTGACTGTAATGGGGTGTGTGGGGGGGACTTGGTGAACAGGGGGGCTTAGTAAACATAATGTTCTTCATGTAATTGTAGATTAATAACAAGAAAAAAAAAGAAGTTTGAACACAGATATACACGTAGGCCTGATGGCATGTGACTGACAAGACAGAGTTTGGCGGAACACTTCTATAAGCCAAATACTGCCAAAACCCACCAGAGCCTAGGAGAGAGGCATGGAGCAGACCCCAGGCCACAGCCCTCAGCAGGAACCCAGCTGGTGACACTCCACTCTCAGACTTCTAGACCCCTAACTGTGAAAGGATACATGTCTGTGGTGTAAACAATCCAGTGTGTAGTACTGTGGTACAGCAGAGCCTTACAAAGTAACCAAGGTATCTATTTACTTATTGTTTTTTTTTTACAAAACTTCCCATTTGGGGAGTCTTACTCCTAAACCTACCCTTCTGTTTCATGACACAGGTAATTGCTAAAAATTTCCAATATTTTCAACATGGAAACCCACATATGAGCATCTCTATCTAAACTGACATACTCTGTGGCCTATTTTCCCCACTCTTCCAAGGTTTGAGGCAATAACTGGCCACATTCTATCTTTTCCTCAAATGTCCCAGTCTCTTTCCTGCTCTACATCCTTTAGCCACTTGATTTCCTCTATTAGAAATACTCTTCCACTCCCTGTTCTGCTGCTTAACTCCTACATAGTCTTCATTTTCTAGCTTAAGTACCATCACTACATAACTGCTTCTTCCTGCTATACAATTACTAAAACACCTGTTCAGCTCACTTGTACCCTTGTTTCCAAATCAATTGTTGGTATATTTGATATAATCATTGGCATAACAACATCTGCCACTCTTCTGAAGCTGCAATTTCCAAAGAAGGAAGATACAAGAGCCTGAAGATGTTAATAGTGTAGACTATTTATAATCAAACACTCTGTGCAAATCCAAATTTCTCACTTAACAGCTTCGGGTAACTTTGGGGAAAATCACTAACCTCAGACTCATCTGGTGCACGATGTACTTCACAGAGTTGTTGAGATAATCAAAGGAAATAATTTACATACATCACTTGCACTAGTATATATGATACTTGCTGACTCTTCTATTGATAGAGTTACCTCAATGCCAAGGACATACTAAGCGTTTAAATAAATATTTGCTGCAAAAGAATTTTCTCGATTCATTACTTTGTTTGAGTGGCTAATGATAGGATTTTTAGACACAAAAATTAGTTGGAAATAAAAGTCAGGTAGTTTGTCCACTCAAGCACAGCATATCGGTAGTGAATTTTCCATTTACATATATGTGAACTTTATAAAAAATCTAAGAGAAATGCTGACTTTCAGTGAAGCAGGTCAATACAAGGAGGAAATGTGACATCACACTAAGCCATTACTGTGTATGTGTATCCATATGTCTTAGTCTGAGACTCACTGGAAACAGACTGCATTCTAAGTGGGGAAGGTTAAGGAATGAATGTGCACCTAGTGACAGAACATTGACAAAACTGAGAAAATAGATACATACATAGATGATTGATAGATCAGATAGATATACATACAGATTAATTAGGTACATAGACGATAGCAGGTAGATATAGATAGATGATAGATTAGATACATACATACATACATATGTAGATAGATAGATATGGATAGATGGATAGATAAATAGACAGGTAGGTAGGTAGACAGGAAATCATAATACTAAACAAAGCTATCGCTCACTCAAGATCATCTACGTGCTCCCTTACAGGAGACTCACTTGAGATCCAAGGACACAGACAAACTACAAGTTGAAGGGGTGGGGACAGGTACCCTACACAAGTGAAACTGAAAAAAAAAGGGGGATTCTGTTTGAGTCTCCAGAGAGACAGTGAGTACAAAAGAGCCCTTCCAGCCACAGTGGATTCTTTTTGTTTGGTTTTAATAGTATGCAGTCATAGATTAAGTGGTAGAGTGAAGCCCTTCTCATTTTTTCTCACCTCAACAACTGAATTGCTGTAATAACATGTGTTTGGGCTTTTGAAATCAGTAGATTTCATGATGTTTACAAATGTAAAGAAGTATTTAACTAGATAAAGAGGGAAGTTTGGACACTCAAACACGTCACTCAACAACACACTCTTTGCTCCCAACTGCTCCTGTCTAGAACTTGGTGTTCCTTTTCATTTGTCCCTCCTCCTATCAGCGGTGACACCAATGTGCCTCAAACACGGTGGTGAGCAAAGCACCAAGTTTAGGTTTCTGTCTACAACAGGCCCAGAGGAAGGATACTTGTGGTCTTCAGGGAGCACTTAGTCAATGAATGTGGCTAGAATACAGTCAGCAAGTGATAAGGAGGTAAGAGGACAGAGGACAGAGATATGGGCTGAAGTCCCTGCACCACCATTTACTGGTTTTGTAAGCACAAGCGGCTGACTCGACCTGCAAGTGTCTCAGTGAATCCAGTGCTATCTCTACAGCCTAGTTACCTTGCAAGATTTTTGGAAGCACAATGTAGGGAAGTGACATATAAGCTATGTTGCTAACTGTTCTGTACTTAAGGATAGATGGGCAGACAAAAAGATGATGACAGATGATAGATAGATAGATAGATAGATAGATAGATAGATAGATAGATAGATAGATAGATAAGATAGGCAGATAGATACATGGATAGATAGATAGATAGATAGATGGATAGATAGATAGATAGATAGATAGATAGATAGATAGATAGATAGATAGATAGATAGATAGATAGATAGATAAGTAGATAGATACATGGATAGATAGATGATAGATAGATAGATAGATAGATAGAAAGATATAGAAAGATGACAGATATATGATTAGACAGATAGATGATAGATAGATATAGATACATATCAATTATAACAAAGCTATTGCTCATGACCAGGAGAGCAATGATGAAAGAACAGAGTGAAACTACAAACAAAAAAGAAGAAAGAAATCCAGTTTAAAAAGTGCAATAAGCAGCCATAAGAAAAAACAAATCCTACCATTTGCAACAACATGGATGGAGCTAGAGGGTATTATACTCAGTGAAATAAGCCAGGTGGAGAAAGACAAGTACCAAATGATTTCACTCATCTGTGGAGTATAAGAACAAAGAGAAACTGAAGGAACAAAACAGCAGCAGAATCACAGAATCCAAGAATGGACCAACAGTTACCAAAGGGAAAGGGACTGGGACTGGGGAGGGTGGATGGGAAGGGAGGGATAAGGGCAGGTGAAAAGAAAGGGCATACTACGATTAGCATGTATAATGTGGGGGGGCGCATGGGGAGGGCTGTGCAACACAGAGACGACAAGCCGTGATTCTACAGCACCTTACTACGCTGATGGACAGGGACTGTAATGGGGTTTCTGAGGAGGACTTGAAGGGGGGAGCCTAGTAAACATAATTTTCTTCATCTAATTGTAGATTAATAATAACAAAATAAAAAATAAATAAAAAATTTAAAAGTGCAATAAGGCCACAGCTATCAATTATCAGAATGAAAGGACAGACTTTCAATGCTCCAATCAAAAGAAACAGGATTAGAAGAAGGGATGAAAACTCAGGATGACCTACGTGCTCCCTTAAGGAGACTCACTTGAGATCCAAGGACACAGACAAACTACAAGTCGAAGGGGTGGGGAAAGGAACCCTACACAAGTGTAATTGAAAAAAAAAAAAAAAAGATGGATTGATGGGATTGAAGAAGGCAGCTTGAGATGGGAGGAAGAAACCTCCTCCCAGAACCACATACAGACGTACAATATGGAAATAGAACAACTACCCCAAATTCTGGAAGAGCAGCAGGGAAGAAGGCTGCTGCGGCAGGCTGTCACCTCAAGGAGAAGGGTGACGTACAAAGCCGTGATTCACAGGGACCCAAAGCCCTTCCCACACCTGAGCTCACAGTAGGGAGGAAGAGAAACGGAACCGGGGAGGGGGGTGGAGGCCTAGGACTGCTGAACACCCAGCCCTGGAGATGTGCTCTGGGAGCACAAACCTACCATACATGGTGCGCTCTGGAGGATCGGTGGGGTTGGAAAGCCAAGACAGGCAGAATACTTCCAGAGACTTGAGATTCCAGCCACTGTGGGACAACACAGGGATCCACATCCGGCCGCTATGGGACAAAAGAAAGGCGGGCAGTCTGAGAGACTTCCTAACAGCGAGACAGCTGCTAAAGGGACAAGGCTTCCAGAGCTTGCCACTAAGGAGAAAGGACAGGTGCGCCAAACTGCCCGGGTGCACTCTGCCCAGCAGGCGGGAGAACTTTTAGGAGCTCCAGTCGCTCCGTCCCCCTGGCTGGCCTCGCAGCTCCGAGGCCCCCCTACCGTGCTGTGACTGATACACGGCCTGCCTCCCTGCCGGCACTGGCTTGCTACCCGGCGGCCCCCACCATCGCACCAGGCCAGCGAGAGGACGTCCCCACCTACGGCAGCTTCTCCCTGCGTGCTCCGCAAACTGGCCCTGGCAGTGGAGACAGGCACTGTGGCCGGGAAGCAGGAGAGACCTCTTTCCTCCCGGCAGGGGAGGGCACCAGCGCTGCTCCCGTGACCCTTGCCATCCCCCCAAAGGGCTGAGCAGCCCCAGAGAGTAAATCTCCTGGGAGCTAGAGGGTGCCACCTACAAATATGAACCGTCAAAGGAACCTGGTAACAGGACTCAAATCAATCTTCCTGAAACAGATCTCAAAATAAACATCAGGAACATGCTCATGGAGCTAGAGAAAAAAACTGCCCGTCTCTTGAGTGCAATTCTCTCTCTCTCTTTCTCTCTCTCTCTCTCTCTCTCTCTCTCTCTCTCTCTCTCTCTCTCTCTCTCTACCAGGAGCACTACTGAGGCCTTGTTCTGAGAGGGATGCTGGAACAGCCCAGCAGGAATGGCAGAGCTCTCAGGTCCACCACCACCAGTGCCAGGACAGTCCCACACAGGGTCTGACAGAATTGCAAATGGGGGATGCCACACGTCTAACTCCGCAGGAAAGATAACAGTGCCGCATGCTAGCCTTCCCATTAATGGCTAGTGGCTAGGTGGCTCCACCGATACCAGGTGATGTAAACACCCAGGGCTTTATCTCCTTAGCAACCTTTTTTCGCTATGACCCTTGAAAGCAACACATGGAAAGATACTATCTACCAGTCTCCACACCATCTCACTTCTCAGCTTAGGCTCGATTTTCCTGTATCACATCTTCTCCTCTTCATAACAGTTTTCTCAGTCAATTGGTGTTCTGGAAAGAAAAAAATTAGAATTGGAATGACATGGCACGGGGTATAAGATTCCGTTTGAACACCATCAGTAGAACAAAAAGACATCCTACAGGATGGGAGAATATATTCATAGATAACATAACCGATAAGGGGTTGCCATCCAAAATATGTATTAAGAGCTCACGTACCTCAACACACAGAAAGCAAATAATCCAATTACAAAATGGGCAGAGGATCTGAACAGACACTTCTCCAAAGAAGCAATTTCAGGTGGCAGACAGGCACATGAAAAGATGCTCCACATTGCTAATCATCAGAGAACTGCACATTAAAGCCACACTGGGGTATCACCTCACACCAGTGAGGATGGCCACCATCCAAAAGACAGACAACAACAGATGTTGGTGAAGATGTGGAGAAAAGGGAACCCTCCTATACTGCTGGTGGGAATGTCAGTCAGTTCAACCATTGTGGAAAGCAGTATGGAGGTTCCCCAAAAATCCAAAAAACAGACATACTATTTGTCCCAGGAATTCCTCTCCTAGGAATTTACCCTAAGAATGCAGGAGCCCAGTTTGAAAGAGACATATGCACCACTATGTTGATCGCAGCACTATTTACAATAGCCAAGAAATGGAAGCAACCTAAGTGCCCATCAGGAGATGAATGGATAAAGAAGAGGTGGTACATATACACTATGGAATATCATTCAGCAATAAGAAAACAAATCATACCACCATTTGCAACAACATGGATGGAGCTACAGGGTGATATGCTCACTAAAATAAGCCAGGTGGAGAAAGACAAGTAGCAAATGATTCCAATACTCTGTGGAGTATAAGAACAAAGCAAAAACAGAAGGAACGAAACAGCAGCGGACTCACAGAACCCAAGAATGGACTAACAGTTACCAAAGGGAAAGGGACTGGGGAGAATGGGAGGGAAGGGAGGGATCAGCGTGGGAGAAAAAGAAAGGGGGTATTACGATTAGCATGTATAATATGACGGAGGCATGGGGAGGGCTCTGCAACAGAGAAGACAAGCAGTGATTCTACAACATCTTACTACGCTGATGGACAGTGACTATAATGGGGTTTGTGGGGGGGACTTGGTGAAGGGGGGACCCTAGTAAACATAATGTTCTTCATGTAATTGTACATTAATCATAACAAAATAAAAATACAAAGATAAAAAATAATAAAAATGAATGAAGTTTAGACATAAATCTAACCAAGTAGGAGAAAGATTGCATTCTGAAAACTATCAGACACTGATGAAAGAAACTGAATTTGACACAAATATGTAAAAAAGCTATTCCATGCTCATGGGCGGGAATAATCAATATAGTTAAAATGACCTTAATACCCCCAAGCGATCTACAGGTGCAATGCAATCCCTATCAAATACCAATAGCATGTTTTTACAACACTAGAGAAATAAATGTAAAATGTGTACAGAACCACAAAAGACCCCAAATTGCCAAAGAAATCTTGAGAAAGAAAAATAAAGATAGAGAGAGGACCATGCTTCCTGACTTCAAACTGTGTTGTATAGCTACAGTAATCAAAGAGTAGGTACTGGCACAAAAATAGACACACATCAATGGAATAGAATAGATTGCTCAGAAATAAACTTACACTTATACGGTCAGTTAATACGTGACAAAGGAAGCAAGTATACGCAATGGTGAAAAGACAGTCTCCAAAAATGGTGCTGGGAGAACAAGACAGCCTTATACAATGGAATGAAACTGCACTGCTGTCTTACACCATACACAAAGTAAACTCAAACTGGTTTAAAGACCTAAAGTAAGACCAGAAACCATAAAACTCCTAGAAGAAAGCATGGGCAGTAAACTCTTGAACACTGGCATTACAGTTTTTTTCTAGATATGTCTCCCCAGCAAGGAAAACAAAAAGCAAAAATAAACCAGTGACACTACACCAAACTAAAACACTTCCTCACAGCAAAGGAAGCCATCAACAATGTGAGAAGACAACCTAGTGAATGTGAGAATGTGTTTGCAAATGACGTATCTGATAAGGAGCTCATACCAAAAATGTATAAAGAACTCATACAACTCAACACCAAAAGCAAATGGAAAACAATGTGATAAAAAGTTGGGCAAAGGGCCTGAACAGACATTTTTCAAAAGGAGGCATACAGATGGCCAACAACCACATGAAAGGATTCTCACATCACTAGTCATCATGGAAATACAACTCAAAACCAAATGAGATATCACCTCACGCCAGTCAGAATAGCAGGTGTCAACAAAACAAAACAAAACAAAACAAAACAAAACAAGAGACAAGTTTAGGCAAGGATGTGGTGGAAAAGAAACCTGGGTATGCTACTTCTGAGAATGTAAATTGGTGTAAAGAGAGTTCGGATGGGTTTGGGGTGGGTGTGTAAATTTACTTGTGCTAGGCTACCTGCCTACTCTAAATTTGGCCCTTGGGCCCTTGGAGAGGTTAAGCCAGGAAGTAAAGTATCAGTTATTTCCTGTAATACCTAATCATTTAATGTTAAAAATACTCATTGAGTATAATGCTTTGTCATTTCAGGAGGGTTCTCATACACATGATAAAATCTACAATTTGGAAATGAGGATGTTATGCCCATTCGCACCTCAATTTATATTAACATTTAATGTAGCAAAAATAATTAGCTGTCATAATGAGACAAGGACCGTGGGCATAGTCAGAGTAGGGTGAGGGCCTCTGGAAAAAGACCCCTACCAAAACTCCATATTCAACAACTCAGCAACGTCAGAGTCACTTTAATTCTCTAAAGTAAAATATCAAACTAGGAATGTAAGCATTCTTCAGTGAAGATTCGTTAAAACCAAAAAGCCAGGAGTAACCTGGCCTGGAATGTTTGAGCATCCCCCAGATAAGAAAGTAGCTCAGCATAGCCCATGTCTTCATTGTGTCAATTAAATGAGGCTATTGGAAAATTTACTTTAGCTGCTAAAAGGCCCAGCTTATCTTCTTTAACTGTGCCCAGATGCTGCTTTTCCTCCTCCAGCCCCTAATCAAGTCATATATAACCTGGGCAATTAATACAGCAGGCAGGCCCTGCTGTAAAAAACATAGTGAAGGGCATGAAGGCTTCCACCTTAAAGATAAAATTGCATTTTAACACTCAATAAGTTAAGAAGCAAGATTCTTAACTTATTATTTAACAAACAGACAATAACTCAGCCCATCTGGAAAGCAGGGCAGGCAGCCTTGATTGATATGTTCCCAAACCAAGAAACTACTATTCTGGGAAAGAATCAAAGCATTAAATTTCTTATGTTAACTCTGCAAAATAGTCCAGAAAACTGACAAGAAACTTAGTGTCTCAATTTGGTACTGGCACAAGAACAGACCCATGGACCAATGGAACAGACAAGAGAGCCTTGATATAAACCCAACCATATATGATAAATTAATATACGATAAAGGAGCCATGGACATACAATGGGGGAAATGACAGCCTCTTCAACAGCTGGTGTTGGCAAAACTAGAAAGCTACATGCAAGAGAAAGAAACTAGATTATTGTTTAACACCATACACAAAAGTAAACTCAAAATGGATCAAAGACCTGAATGTAAGTCATAAAACCATGAAACTCTTAAAAGACAACATAATATAAATAAGCATGAGCAACTTCTTTCTGAATGCATCTCCTCAAGCAAGGGAAAAAAAAGTAAAAATTAACTCATGGAACTACATCAAACTAAAGTTTCTGTATGGCAAAAGACACAATCAACAGAACAAAAAGGCATCCTACAGTATGGGAGAATATATTCATAAATGACAGATCCGATAAAGGGTTGACAACCAAAATACATAAAGAGCTCACGCACCTCAACAAACAAAAAGTGAACAATCCAATTAAAAAATGGGCAGAGGAGCTGAACAGACACTTCTCCAAAGAAGAAATTCAGATGGCCAACAGGCATATGAAAGATGCTCCACATCGCCTGCCATCAGAGAATGCAAATTAAAACCACAATGAGATATCACCTCTCACCGGTAAGCATGGCTACCATCCAAAAGACAAGCAACGACAAATTGTTGGCGAGGTTGTGGAGAAAGGGGAACCCTCCTACACTGCTGGTGGGAATTTAAATTAGTTCAACCATTGTGGAAAGCAGTATGGAGGTTCCTCCAAAAGCACAAAATAGAAATACCATTTGACCCAGGAATCCCACTTCTAGGAATTTACCCTAAGAATGCAGAAGCCCAATTTGAAAATACAGATACACCCCTATGTTTATCGCAGCACCATTTACAATAGCCAATACATGGAAGCAACCTAAGTGTCCATCAGTAGATGAATGGATAAAGAAGAGGTGGTACATATACACAATGGAATATTATTCAGCCATAAATGAAAACAAATCCTACCATTTGCAACAACATGGATGGAGCTAGAGGATTTTATGCTCAGTGAAATAAACCAGGCAGAGAAAGACAGCTACCAAATGATTTCACTCCTATGTGGAATATTAGAACAAAGGAAAAACTGAAGGAACGAAAGAGCAGCAGACTCACAGAACCCAAGAAAGGACTAACAGTTACCAAAGGGAAAGGGACTGGGGAGGATGGGTGGGAAGGGAGGGAGAAGGGGGGCAGGGAAGAAAGGGGCCTTACAATTAGCATGTATAATGTGGTGGGGGGGCCACAGGGAGGGCTGTGCAACACAGAGAAGACAAGTAGTGATTTTAAAGCCTCTTACTACACTGACGGACAGTGACTAATGGGTATGTGGGGTGGACTTGGTGAAGGGGGTAAACTGGTAAACATAACGTCCCTCATGTAATTGTAGATTAATGATACCAAAATAAATAAAATAAAATAAAGATTCTTACTTCTTGGCAAATAGTGAACCTGTGGCATCTTACTACACTGATGGACAGTGACTGCAATGGGGTATGAGGGGCCTGGACTAGATAATATGGGTGAATGTATCAACCACATTGTTTTTTCATGTGAAACCTTCAGAGGAATGTATATCAGTAATACCTTAGTAAAAAAAAAAAGTACCTTACTTGTTAACTTCCTGGCTATTAAAATGCAATCTTATCTTTAAGACGGGATGCTTCCTGTCTTTTACTTTGTTGTTTGTGACTGGGCTTATTGCCACATTAGCTGCCCAGGTTATATAGTCCTTGACTTGGGGCTGGAGGAGGCATCTGGGCAAAGTTAAAGATAAACTGGGCCTTTAGGCAGGCTGAAGTAAATTTTACAATAGCCTCTTTTAATTGACACAATGAAGACATGGGCTATGCAGAGCTACTTTCTTATCTGGGGGATGTTCAAACATTCCAGGCCGGGTTACTCCTGGCTTTTTAGTTTTAACTAATCTTCACTTAAGAATGCTTATAGTCCTAGTTTGATACTTTACTTTAAAGAATTAATGTGACTCTGACTTTGCTGAATTGTTTAATACGGAGTTTTGGTAGGCGTCTTTTTCCAGAGGCCCTCACGCTACTCTGACTACACCCACGGTCCCTGTCTCAGAATCTCTGTGGCGACTTACAAACTACTCAGCTGCAGATTACAAACCGAAATGCCAGAAAAATGTGAATTTCTAAATACAAGAAAATTCCCTGTCAGTTCCCAGATCAAAGTAAAGAAACTTCATTCCCAATTAAAAAAACGAGAGGTACCTAATGAAAAAATATTTTATTTTAAAGGCGCTGCCTCGGGGGGCCTCTCCCCCGCCGCCCCGCCGCCCGTCCCACCTGAACTTCAGCCGCCCGGCCCTCGCCCTCGAGGCCCCCGCCGAGAAAATCCAAACACGACAAAACGCCCACCGGCCACCCCTTCTGCGCGGCCCCGTCCCGGGCGGCGGGGGCAGGTCGGGGGCGCGGCCCTGGGTTGGGAGGACGCGCGCCGCGGGGCGGAGAGCTGACGCGCTCACCACCTGGGCCGGGACCGAGGAGCAGCGGCTCCGGCGAGCCCCTCTCCCCCCTGCCCCGGCGAACTTCGCCGGCCGCTCGGACGTCAGCCCGGGCGCACCTGCTCCGCTCCCTCCCTTCCCGGGCGGCCCCTCCGGCGGAGCGCGCCGACTTCAGGCCCCCGGCCGGGCCCCGCGAGCCCACCACCCGCGTCGGCCGCTTCCCGGCCCCACGGGCCACGAGCGGCTCGCCGAGCAACTCGCACGGCCGCCCCCTTGTCCGGTTACCCCGTGCCCTCAGGCGGAGGCAGGGGTCCCGCCGCGCCCCGCGGCCACGTACCTTCCAGCCCGCAGGGCCGTCGCTGTCGTCTTCACCCCTGAAGCGGGGCCCGCTCGGGACCCTCCACCGCAGATCCGCGGAAGCGGGAGCCGCTTCTCAGCCGAGGTCTCTGAAGTCCGGCCGGGCCAGCGGCTCCATGTCCGCGCCGACCGCCGCCCTCCGCCCGTCGCGGAAGAGCCGAGAAGGGGCGAGTGCGGCGCCGGGAGCCCAGCGGGTGCGACGCGGCGATCCGAGGCTGGGGGCCGAGGTCGGGAGGAAGGCGCAGCCAAGCACAGAGCGGGCCCAGAACTTCGCGGGCCCATCACTGGTCTCCGTCGGCCCGCTGCGCACACGGTACGGCGGCTCGAAGCACGGAGGACGCGGCGCCCGACGGTATCCCTGCAACGCTCAACATGCTACTGACGGTTGACTAAAGGCGGAGGCGGTGCCTGCAGCGACTACTCCGCCCCCGGATTACGCTTTCTGCGCCCATTGGCTGCCCGTCCCCGACTGACGGCCCTCATGATCATGCTCGGCCTGCCTGCCAAATTAAGTTCTGATTTTATTCTTTGAGAGATTGAAGGGTTTTAGATCAGGGGAAAGGATTCCATTTTTAAGTGAGCACTCTGGCCTCTCTTTGGAGACTGGATTCGTGGGGGCAAAGCGATAGCAGAAGGACTACTCAGAGGATGCTACAGGCATCCACAAAAGATTTGATGGGGTGCTGGACGAGGGCCGTTGAATGGGTATGCAGAGCTTAGGCTGCAGGGACTGCAGAAATGTTTAGGAAGTAGGGTGGGTAGGACTTGGTGACTGGCGGGAGGGAGAAGGCACTCCTGCTATAACAGGAGTCCGCAGACTGGGTGGCTTAGTCAACAGAAACTTATTTTCATGGAGTTCTGGAGCTTAAGGACCAAGATCCACGGGCTGGCAGGGTTGGTCTGGCCCAAAGCCTCTCTCCCAGGCTTGCAGACGGCTGCCTCCTTGCTGCGCCTTCACATGGCCTTCTGTCTGCCATGCACATACCTGGTGTTTCTCTATAGGCCCCAACTTCTCATAAGGACATCTCTTGGAGTGGAGTAAAGCTCCACCCAAATAGCCTCATTTTTTTTTTTTTTTTGGTATTATTAATGTACAATTACATGAGCAACATTATGGTTTCTACACTACCCCTATTTTCAAGTCCCCACCACATACTCCATTACACTCACGGTCCATCAGCGCAGTAAGATGCTATAAAATCACTACTTGTCTTCTCTGTGCTATATTGCCTTCCCGGTGCCCCACCCCACCCCCCCAGCATTAGGTGCGCTAATCATAATGCTCCTTTTCCCCGCTTATCCCTCCCTTCCCACCCATCCTCCCCAGTCTCTTTCCCTTTGGGAGCTTTTATTCCCTTCTTGGGTTCTGTGAGTCTGCTGCTGTTTTGTCCCTTACAGTTTTTACTTTGTTCTTATACTCCACAGATGAGTGAAATCATTTGATACTTGTCTTCCTCCGCCTGTCTTATTTCACTGAGCGTAATATCCTCTACCTCCATCCATGTTGTTGCAAATGGTCGGAATATGTTCTCTTCCATTGTGTATACGTACCACATCTTCTTTATCCATTCACCTACTGATGGACACTTATGTTGCTTCCATTTCTTGGCTATTGTAAATAGTGCAGCGATAAACATAGGGGTGCATATGTCTCTTTCTAACTGGGCTCCTGCATTTAGGGTAAATCACCAGGAGTGGAATTCCTGGGTCAAATGGTATTTCTATTTTGAGTTTTTTGAGGAACCTCCATACTGCCTTCCACAATAGTTGAATTTACATTCTCACCAACAGTGTAGGAGGGTTCCCCTTTCTCCACATCCTCACCAGCATGTGTTGTTGTCTGTCTTTTGGATGTTGCCCTTCCTAACTGATGTGAGGTGATATCTCATTGTGGTTTTAATTTGCATTTCGCTGATGATTAGCAATGTAGAGCACCTTTTCATGTGCCTGTTGGCCATCTGAATTTCTTCTTTGGAGAACTGTCTGTTCAGATCCTCTGCCCACTTTTTAATTGGATTCTTTGCTTTTTGTTTGTTGAGGTGCGTGAGCTCTTTATGTATTTTGGATGTCAACCCTATATCGGATCTGTCATTTATGAATATATTCTCCCATACTGTAGGATGCCTTTTTGTTCTGTTGATGGTGTCCTTTGCTGTACAGGAGCTTTTTAGTTTGATACAGTCCCACTTGTTCAGTTTTGCTTTTGTTTCCCTTGTCCTGGGAGATACGTTCATGAAGTTGCTCGTGTTTATGTCCAAGAAAATTTTGCTGTGTTTTCTTCTAAGAGTTTTATGGTTTCATGCCTTACATGCAGATCTTTGATCCATTCTGAGTTTACTTTTGTGTATGGGATTACACAATAATCCGGTTTCATTCTCTTACATGTTGTTGTCCAGTTTTGCCAACACCAGTTGTTGAAGAGGCTGTCATTCCCCCATTGTATACCCATGGCTCCTTTATCATATATCAATTGACCATATATGCTTGGGTTAATGTCTAGACTCTCTATTCTGTTCCACTGGTCTGTGGCTCTGTTCTTACGCCGGCACCAAACTGTCTTGATTACTGTGGCTTTGGAGTAGAGCTTGAGGTTGGGAAGCGAGATCCCCCCTGCGTTACTCTTCCTTCTCAGGATTGCTTTGCCTATTCAGGGTCTTTTGTGGTTCCATATGAATTTTAGAACTATTTGTTCCAGTTCATTGAAGAATGCTGTTGGGACTTTGATAGGGATTGCTTTGAACCTACAGATTGCTTTAAACAGGATGGCCATTTTGCCAATATTAATTCTTCCTACCCAAGAGTATGGGATATATTTCCATTTATTAGTGTCCTCTTTAATTTCTCTGAAGAGTGTCTTGTAGTTTTCAGGGTACAGGACTTTCACTTTCTTGGTTAGGTTGATTCCTAGGTGTTTTATTCTTTTTGATGCAGTTGCACATGGAATTGTTTTCCTGATTTCTCTTTCTGCTAGTTCATCATAAGTTTACAAGAATGCAACAGATTTCTGTGTATGAATTTTGTACCCCACAACTTTGCTGAATTCAGATATTTGTTCTAGCAGTTTTGGAGTGGATTCTTTAGGATTTGTTATGTATAGTATCATGTCATCTGCAAACAGTGACAGTTTGACTTCTTCCTTACTCATCTTGATGCCTTTAATTTCTTTGTGTTGTCCAAATGCAGTGGCTAAGACCTCTAGTACTATGTTTTATAAAAGCGGGGAGAGTGGTCATCCTTGTCTTGTTCCCGATCTTAACGGAAAAGCTTTCAGCTTCTCTGTGTTAGGTATAATGTTGGCTGTGGGTTTGTCATATATGGCCATTATTATGTTGAGGCACTTGCCCTCTATACCCATTTTGTTGAGAGTTTTTATCATGAATGGATGTTGAATTATATCGAAAGCTTTTTCAGCATCTATGGAGATGATCATGTGATTTTTGTCCTTCTTTTGTTGATGTCATGGATGATGTTGATGGATTTTCAAATGTTGTACCATCCTTGCATCCCTGAGATGAATCACACTTGATCATGGATAAAACTCTTGATGTGTTTTTGAATTTGGTTTGCTAACATTTTGTTGAGTATTTTTGCATCTATGTTCATCAGGAATATTGGACTGTAACTTTCTTATT
The DNA here is from genome assembly GCF_030020395.1 of Manis pentadactyla. NCBI lineage: Eukaryota > Metazoa > Chordata > Mammalia > Pholidota > Manidae > Manis > Manis pentadactyla. The sequence continues at coordinate 71,960,330 of NC_080034.1, forward strand.
TGGTGGTGTCTTTGCCTGGCTTTGGTATTAGAGTGATGCTGGCTTCATAAAATGAGTTTGGGAGTATTCCCTCCTCTTCTATTTTTTGGAAAACTTTTAGGAGAATGGGTATTATGTCTTCTCAAAATGTCTGATAAAACTCAGCAGTGAATCCATCTGTTCCACGGGTTTTCTTCTTGGGTGGTTTTTTGATTACTGATTCAATTTCCTTGCTGGTAATTGGTCTGTTTAGATTTTCCTTTCATTGCTTGGTCAGCCTTGGGAGGTTGTATTTTTCTAGAAAATTTTCCATTTCTTCTAGGCTATCCAGTTTACTAGCACATACATTTTCATAGTATTCTCTAATAATTCTTTGTATTTCTGTGGTGTCCGTAGTGACTTTTCCTTTCTCATTTCTGATTCTGTTTATGCATGTAGATTCTCTTTTTCTCTTAATAATTCTGGCTACAGGTTTTTTCAAATCCCACTTGTTTATTACTGATAGGAAAGCAATTGACTTTTGTATAATAAACTTGTATAATGCAGCTTTGCTATTATTGCTTATTCTAATAGTTTTGTTGACCCTTTAGGATTTTCTGCATACACAGTCACGTCATCTTCAAACAAGGTGAATTTTGTTTCTTCTTTCCCAATCTATGTACACTTTTCATTTTTCTTGTACTATTCACCAACTAGGATTTCTAATATAATGTTGAATATAAATGGTGCGAGGGGGATACCCATGCCTTGTTCCTGATCTTAGTAGGGAAGTCTCCAGCTTCTCATCATTCCATATGATGTTAGTGGCAGGGTTTTTGTAGATATACTTTTTCAAAGTTAGGATGTTCCCCTCTGCTCCTAGTCTGATGAGAGATTTTATCATGAATGGGTGCTGGATACTTTTTCTGAATCTATTAATATCATATGATTTTTATTCTTTAGTTTGTTGTGGTGATTGATTAGGTTAATTGATTTTTCAAATGGTGAATAATACTTGTATGTCTGGAATAACTCCCACTGGATTGGGATGCATACACACACAAACTTTGATACATGTTTGAAATTGATTTGCTAATGTTTTGGGGAAGACTCTTGCGTCTAGGTTCATGAGAGATACTGGTCTGTAGTTTTCTTTTCTTGTAATTTCTTTCTTTGGTTTAAATATTAGTATCATCCTGGCCTCACAGAATGAATTAGGAAATATTTATTCTGCTTCTAATTCCCAGAAGAGATTGCAGAGAACCAGCATCATTTCTTCCTTAAGTATTTGTTAGAATTCACTGTAATCCCATCTCAGTCTGGCCTTTTCTGATTTGGAAGGTTATTGATTACTGTTTCAATATCTTTAATAAATACTGGCCTGGACAGATTATCTATCTCTTGTATAATTTTGGTAGATTTTGTCTTTCAAGGAATTGGCCCATTTCATCTGGGTTATCAAATGTGTGGGCACAGAGTTGCTCATAATGTTCCTTTCTTAATCATTTTTTATTAAGGGTTTTTTTTTATCATAGTTCTAGGTTCACAGCCTCCCCTACTATCAACATCCCTCCACCAGAGTAGTACATATGTTGCAATACATGAACCTACATTAACAAATCATAATCACCGAAGTCCCTAGTTTATATAGCATTCGCCGGTGTTGTATATTCTATAGGTCTGGACAAATGGTATGATGATGTGTGCCCATCATTATTGTATCATATGGTGTGTTTTTACTGCCCTAAAAATCCACTATGTACCACCTAGTCATCTTTCTCCCTACACCCGCCCCTGTCAACCACTGATCTTTTTATTGTGTCCATAGTTTCTCCTTTTAGAGAATGTCATGCAGTTGGCGCCATAGCCCTTGGCATGCAGCCCTTTCAGATCAGCTCCTTCCACTAATATATATTTAAAGTTCTTCCATGTCTTTTCAAGCTTGGTACTTCATTTATTTTAAGCACTGAACAATATTCCATTGTCTGGATGTATCAGTTTATTTATCCATTCACCTACTGAAGGATATCTTTGTTGGTTCCAAGTTTAGTCAATTAAGAATAAAGCTGCTGTAAGCATTCATGCATAGGCTTCTGTGTGGACATAAGTTTTCAACTCCTTTGGGAAACCATTGCAGGATCATATGGTAAGAGTATGTTTAGTTTTGTTAGAAAATGTCAAACTGTCTTCCAAAGTGGCAATACCATTTTACATTCTCAACAGCAATGAATAAGAGTTTCTGTTGCTCCACATCTCACCAGAACTTGATGTCAGTGTTTTGGATTTGGGCTATTCTAGTAGCTATGTAGTGGTATCTCTCTGTTGTTTTAATTTGCACTTCTTTGATGCCATATAACTTGAACCACCTTTTCATGTGCTTATTGGCCATTTGTAAATTTCATTGGTGACCATTCTGCCAAGATCTTTGGCCTATTTTTTAACTGGGTTGTTTTTCTTATATTGTTGAAGTTTAAGAATTCTTTGTATATTTTGGGTCACAGTCATTTTTAGATGTGTTGTTTGCAAGTTTCTTTTCAAGTCTGTAACTTGTCTTCTTATTCCCTTGACATTGTCTTTTGCAGAATAGAAATTTTTTGTTTTAATGAAATCCAGGGTCTCAATTATTTTTTGTCACGATTCATGCATTTATTGCTCTTTCTAAAGTCATCACCATACCCAAAGTAATCTAATTGAATAATACCATATTATCTTGTAGGAGTTGCATCGTTTTGCAGTTTATTTATGGGTATGATCGATTTTGAATTTTGAAGGGGTTATAAGGTCAGTTTCTAGATTCATTTCTCTGCATGTGTATGCTCAGTTGTACAAGCCATATTTGTTGAAAAGACTGTCTTTGCTTCATTATATTTCCTTTGTTCCTTGTGAAAGATCACATGACTATATTCATGTAGCTCCCGCTTTGGGCTCTCTGTTGTGTTCCATTGATCTATATCTATATTCTTTCACTATCACACTAGTGGTCTTGATTACTGTAGCTTTATATTAAGTCTTGAGATTGGGTACTGTCTGTCCTCCTATTTTCTTCTCCTTCACTGTTGTGTTGGCTTTATTATCCTTTTCATGTCCATGGGATCAGTAATGATTGGCCCATCTTTTATTTCTGATACTAGTATTTGTGTCTTCTTTTTTCTTAGTTTTCCTGGCTAGAGGTGAATAAATTTCACTGATATTTTCAAAGAAGCAGGAGGTTTGGTTGATTTCCTCTATTGCCCTTTATATTTTCAATTTCATTGATTTATGCTCTAATTTTTATTTTTTGTATCTTTAGTTTAGATTTAATTTTTTCTTCTTTATCTAGTTTCCTTCAGTATATTTTAGATTATTGGTTTTAGATTCTTTTTCTTTTCTAATATATGCATTAAGTGCTATGAGTTGTCCTCCAAGCCCTGCTTTCACATTATCCCATAAATTTTAAGCTGTTGTATTTCACCTCCATTTAGTTAAAAATTTTTTACTTTGCCTTACATCTCCTCTTTGACCCATGTATTATTTTTCAAGTATGATTTTTAATCTCCGTATTTTCAGATATCCCGGCAATCTTTCTGTTTTTTCTTTCTACTATACTTCCATTGTGATCTAAGCAAACATTGTATGACTTCTACTATTTTAACTTAAGATACGTTTTATAGCCCAGGATGTGGAATATCTTTTCTAATCCTTTTTGTGAGTTTAAGTAGAACAGGTACTAAAGAAAACAAGGTCACTGATTCAAACAAACATATGCACCCCTATGATTATCACTGCACTATTTATGATAGCAAGGGTATGGAAGCAACCTAAGTGTGCATCAGTAGATGAATAGATAAAAATGATGTGGTACATATACACAGTAGAGTATTATTCAGCTATAAAAAGAAAAGAAATCCTACCATTTGCAACATGGATGGATCTAGAGGGTATTATGCTCAGTGACATAAGCCAGGCAGAGAAAGAAAAGTGCCAAATGGCTTCACTCATTTGTGGACTATAGAAATAAAGCAAAGTTGAAGGAACAAAACAGCAGCAGACTCACAGACTCCAAGAAGGGACTAGTTGGGGGAGAGGTTGGGGAGGGTGAGTGAGGAGGGAGAAGGGGATTAAGAGGCACTATAATTCACAATCACCGTATAGGTAGGTCACAGGGAAGGCAGGTCACACACAGCACGGAGAAGACAAGTAGTGACTCTATAGCATCTTTCTACGCTGATAGACAGTGACTGTAATTAAGTGGGTGAGGACTTGAAAATATGGGTGAATGATGAAACCACAGTGTTGTTTATGAAACCATCTTAAGATTGTATATCAATGATACTTAAATTAAAAATTTTTTAGAAGAAGAATGGATACTCTGCTGTTGTTAAATGAATTATTTTATAATGTCAGTGAGAGCCAGTTGATTACTCATGCTGTTCAGTACAACTACATCCTTACTAATATTTGTCCTTCTGGATTTGTCAGTTACTGACAGAGGGTTGTTGAGAAGGATTCCAAATATAATAGTGGATTCATCTGTTTCTCCATGCAGTTCTGTTATTTTTTGCACCACATATTTTAATGCTTTGTTGTCAGGGGCATATACATTAAGGATTGTGTGTCTTCTTGGAGAACTGACTCCTTTACTACTTTATGAGATCACCTGTAAATCAGCTTGAGAAACATTGCTTCTTTTCCGGACACATAACAATAAGCTAAATGGGGCCGCCAATGAAGTGGCATAAGATACATCTCCCATCCTCATGTGACTTAAAAAGTATTTCAAGACGTGAGACTAAAAAACACACTTAATGGAGGAAGGAAGTACCTAATCAAGGAGGTCCCAGACACATTCAAAGAAAGGAAATCACAAAAGGAAAGTGAGATCTTTCGTGGACGGTAGAGTAGAGAACATAATAACACATCAACCATGAAAGGGCAATAAGCAAAGTCAACTTAGAGACATTAGTGAATTCATTCTGGTTTCACTAACATTCATAATTTTAAAACATAACTTTAATGTTGAGAGAAACTGAATTAAGGTAGGGCACATGATTTATTTTAAAAATCAGTATGCTATAGTAACTTTAAAATATAGCACTAGCAGTCTGCCCCAAATTACAAATGAATTACCTTCTATTGACTTGTTTCTGAGTTGGGTGGAAGCTACAGATGTCTTATAGAAAGCCTGTTCAGCAGCCTCTGGCAGCCCACAGAAGGCCACATAGCAGGTCAGGCCACCGTGTCATTAAAATGCAGCACTCTAGTAGCCCAGCACCTGCCCACCGCAGAGACCAGGACCATTTTGGAAAGGCGTGTTCTGACTTTGCAGTCCCAGTAGCGCCACTAGAGACTTTCCCTCCCTCTACCTCCTCCGCGAGGGCACTCCGTCTGTCAAGTCATCGGGGCTGAGTTTTGCCCTGGCTGCTCTGCACAGGAACACTGGCTGGTGAGGTTTCAGAAGGTTATGTCTGGAGTGCCCTGAAAGGGGAAGGAGAGCTCGTTAGCTTTAAACTGGGCTCATCCCAGTAAGTAAACTGTCCTCTTGTTGACATTCAGGTTCACAAGACAAAGTTCCAGGCCCCGGGGCTGTGGCGGGAAGGATGATCACCAGGAGCAGGGGTCAGAAGCTACTCTTACTACAAAGGGTTCCTAACTCAATGTCCGCAGGATCTTCAAAGCCAACAGGGAGGAAATACAAGGCCTCAGGACACCTTAGACACACGGCCATCAATTATGGTTCAAAACTACAAGTTAACAGAAAGTAGAATCAATTATAAATTAATTGGTATAGAGAATAAATTCTAGAAATAAATTGCCAACCATCGCAAGCAGGTGAAATGTGTATGCATTATCCTGCCCTTTTCTACATCCTGTATAACAGGAGCTGCTGTCACTGCAGAAGCAAGGGCACTGTGGATAGGATACTGAGAGGACAGGACAGCAGGTTGACCTGTGAGCTGGACCTGGGCAGTCGGAGGCCCTCCACCCCTTCGCTTGTTCTTGGAATGTGCATTGCATTTGCCTTCACCACTCCCAGAAGCTTCCGCAAGGACATAGCCTTGAGATAGTGATGTGGGGTTGAGACCTTCTGGATGGTGCACATTAACTGAACCCAGTTAAGATCTCTATGTGAACTTTAAGATTTGGCAGGTGGGTGCAGAAATCTACTAATCTTGTGCTGCCTGCAACAAGCTTCATCCAGTTGTTTCTTCCTTTGTTTTTTCCTCTGTCCTCCACACACAGAGGCTGATTTCAGATTACACCAAGGATGCTCTCAAGGAGGTTGTGAACCAACAATTGGCAAGACAGTCAGGAAACCAAAGAAATGAACCTTGGGAAAGGGGCATCCATGGGGGAAATCCTGAGCTGGCCATTGACGTGTACGTGGGGTGAGGTGGCCCATATGTCAGATGCTTGTACGCTGCCACACGACTATGGGGGTAACCCCCAAACCCTGGATATTTTAGTGCACTTACTAGAGGAATGGCATGTGGAGCACTACAGCAAAGAGGAATGAACGGTTAGTGAGCTGGCCTCCGCTGTGGCACTTTGGCTAGAAACTAGCGCCCCACCAGAAGCTGAAGCTCAGGTTACAAATTAGGAACAAGAGCTGAGATTAGAAAAACACATGCAGTTGTCCACTATTTTGTTAGCTTTGGGACTAGCAAAGAAGGTGGGGAGCAGAATGATAAGTTGGAGACCTTAGCGTGCCATTTGGCCAAGCTAGGAGGGCACAAGCTGCCACAGGTTAAGGCCCGAGCACCTGTGACGATGCCTAAAACGCTAAGAGGTGGCATCCCTGTGAAAGTGATGAGAAGGACGATGAGAATGTTGTTGCCACTGATGTGGAAACAGGCACATCAGCCTATGCTGTCTGACCCATAACACAAAGGAAAAGTTTTTTTGTAAGTTTTTTTATTGATGTATCACTGATATACAAACAATCTCATGTTGGTTTCAAGTATACAACATAGTGGTTCAAACCCCACTAGTGCACTTGCTATCTGTCAACATAGGAAGATGTTACAAAATCTTTGGCTATATTCTTCAAGTTGTACCACCATCCCTGCCACCAACGTATATTATGACTGAGAATTTCTGTGGCCCTTTATCCCCCTCACCCTCCCCACCCACCCATCCCAACCCCTCCCCCATGGTAACCACCAATCACTTCTCAGTGTCTATGAGTCTGTTGGAATACAAAGGGAAAATCTTAAATAGCAATTACCCAGAAAAGTCCCAGGAGAAAACCTGCAGTCTTCCTCTGTCCCTTGAGGGTGTAAATCTTACATGTCTTTGAAATGTAAACACCACAGGAGATGCCCAAAACGCTGCCCACAGAGACTGAAGGAAAAAAAGAGGGAGGGAGAGTTTTAAATTTCAACTTGTGTAGACAACTCTAGCCTTTTTCAGATACTATTCAGGTTGTTTAGGAAACAGGAGGGAAGGGAGTGCGGCTGGGTGACAGGGAGGCCGGGCAGGAGTCTGTAAACCAATCACGGAACTGGGATCCAATGCCACGTCATTTCCAGTGATCCCCACCCCACCCCAAGGGGAGACGTGTTCAAAAGTCCAGATGTGAGACTTCAGGCTTCTACATGACTGTGGGAACTTGCAGCACCTGGAGATAGTTCCTTTTGCTTAATTGTTAGTGTTTTACATTAATTCTATTTTCTTTTAGTTCCAACACTTCAGAAGAGCAGACTGGAAGAAAATTGTTAGAAAATGCTTCATGTAAACATCAAGCTTTGACAGGTGTTACTGGGTTTGTGACATTAGCTTCCAAAAGAGGACACAAGAGTTGCAGTCATGTATGAAACACATTATTGTGAACACTCACGTTAATTCCAAGGAATTATTGGCTAAGCATGACTCATAACAATCGCCGGGTATCTAAATAAATTGCTTCACAATGTCTCCTTCAAAGAAAACCGCAAAACTAACAAATCCCAAATGCAGGAAAGCACACACGAGTGCAGGCAGTAGCGAGATCTTTCCCAGGAGCTGCTGCAGAAGTGAGCAGTGCACCTCACTGATGCAATTTGAAGTCCACCAACATTCATATTAAACTGACCACTAGAGTCCTGGAATCTATTCTGAGACAATGCAAAATTTTTCAGCACTAAACTAGAAGAAAATGGATAAGATTTGTCAAAATGAAAAGAAATGAAAAGAGCAGTTATTATATAGCACAATAAACTAGAACACAAAGAGGGTTAAAAAGTTAGTCGTACCCTCCCCGTGGCCTAACGAGCTCCCCGCCTTGCAGCATGCCAGGCATTTTAGGATGTAGAGGGAAGCAAAAGCATCTGGCAGCCTAGGGAACAGGCCGGCGGTGACCTGTCTGCTCTTCGCATCTGTCTGTGAAGAGAAAGGAGAAATAAAGGAGAAAATGGTCAAATTACTTGCAAAGTGCTGCGTGTGCTATGCCGTACCTTAAGCAAACACTTTTCCCCCATTACGTGGACTACTTTCTGCTGTTCTACCCTGCATGTCTAAAACCTACAGTGGTTAGGTAAGAATGGGTTAATATCTGTAAACCCCCAACCTTCACCTGTTGAATCAGAATAGTCAGCAAAAGGCATTATAAATGGTAATTGCCTTAAGAATCCCCATTCTTAAGGAGGTTTGAACTTCTTATATTGGATTTTGCCACCTGCTCCCGTGTGTCTGCTCTACATGTCTAAAAGTAACACAGAGCAGCACATGTGCAACTTTAGTGTGTATCATCCCCTGCGGATCTTGTCTGATTCTGATCAATAGCTCTGGTCTGTTTCTAACAAGTTCCCAGGGGATGAGGATGAAGCAAATTTGTGGAAAAAATATATATATATATATTGCACTCATAGAGCAGGTACTGAAATTCTAACGAGTGGGAAATTACTTCATAAAAAGGGATTTTTCTGCAAGTGATCAGTATACAGTACTCAGTGGTGCACCATACAAACACACAGGTCACACCCTGGGTGAGGATCCCAGCCAAGGGGACAATCCAGCTCTGAAACTGGTTCAGCTCTTCTTCTCAGACCTGGTGCTTCAGGGGAGAGCACTGTCTTCCAGGAAGGGGAGCCCTCCAGGGCAGGGATATATCTTCCCACGGTAGGGTCATGTTTCTTTAATTTACACAAAGGCACAGTGTGGGTTATTTGTGGCTATTATGGCAATTTCACTTTAGAGAGAAGAACATAAAAATTTATCTCTTTTGAAAAGAAAAACGACCTTTTTAAGAATGAAATTATTTGTATTTATTTAAACTTTAATTTCTGATTTGCTTTTATGAACAATAACTATATTTTAATTTACTTCTATTTTACTCCTCTAGCTTTTGCAAAGTTTTCAAAGAACAGCATTAGTAAACTCAAACTCTCAGGGGATTAGAAAAACAAAAAGTTGTACCTTTCTAACTAACTACCAGCATATTAGATTATATTTTCATCCCCCAAAAGCAGCTTATTTGCCTAAATATAAATGATATCTTAAAACATTTCTATATTTCACTGTGTTCCTTGATAAGAAACTTAATTAGAAACAGGATCAATTTGTTTCCTCACCCTGTAACTATATGTGTGTGTGTAGGTGAATGGGGTTCGGGGCACACTACATCAAAATACGGCACGTTGGCATAGTGAGTATTTTAAGCAGGTAGATCACACTGACCTCTAACGCCTTACTGTTTTCCTTGAAACAGGTCATAAAATCCTCATGTGACAGTGACCTTCCTATACGCAGAGGAAAGGAGCATCTTTATGCCTGTGGACAAAGATTCCTAACAAACAGGCCTTGCTAAGTTTCCCCCAGTTTACTATAATTACCTCATACTCTTTAACCTATCACATTCCTCCACAATTGTCCACTCTTCCTCAAGTCCAGTATAAGAATACAGGTCTGTTTCTTTAGGTCTTCATTTCCTCATTAAGGCTCCCATGTTGTGTAAAACATACACTAAATGTGTACACATTTCTCCTGTCAATCTGTTCTTGTCAGTTTGATTTTCAAACCCAGCCAAGAACCCCAGTAGGGTCAAAGAAAAAACTTTTTCCTTCCCTATAGTGTATATATTCTTCTATTTCAAAAATAATTTAGTATCCATTACAGTAAAAGGTAACCACGGTAGAATCATAAACTATTAACCTACAACAAGAGATGGAAACAAAGTAATCAATGAAAAAGAGGTGACTGTTCCATACACCTTGGCTAAAACCAGAACCGGTTTTGAGTAGACTGAGCACATATTCCAGCTCTCCTCCCATCAAACACTACAACTTCCTGGAAAGACTATCTATGTGTGTGTGGATGTCCATCAGCATGAGCCAGAGGGTCCCTGGGAAGGCTGGGAATTGCCAGGGGTTACAGGGCATTCTAGACAAGCTGGGAAGCCCACTTTTAGGTAAGCATTCTGGTAAACTTTCTAAGGGATCTCAGAAGAAAAGAACCTGAAGCTCCAAGTCTCCTGAAATGTGTTATGGTTTATTTTCTCATTCAAGCAATTTTGGGTTATTTTCTTTTCTTTAATTGAAGCATAGTTGATATAATATTGTATTCGTTTCAGTTATACAACATACTGATTCAATAGTTATATGTTTCACAAAATGCTCACCACGATAAGTGTAATTACTGTCATTTTACAAAGATTATTGACTATATTCCCCATGCTGTACCTATTAATTTTATAGTTGGAAGTTTGTCCCTCTTTATCCGCTTCACTTATTTCATTGTATTCTTTTTCTTAAAGGGGCCACCCCAATTTGGAGAAGCTTCATGACCCACAAGACTTAGACAACCCTGTATCAGAGACATGAGGAGTGCTACAGCCAGGGTGCAAGAAAGGGTCATCATGAAAAAATGCAGAGGTCTTGAAAGTGAAAATTACAATTGTTGAAATCTAAAAATAAGTGAATATATGGCTTGAAAAGGAAAATGGAAATACCTGAAGGGTGAATGAGAGAGCAAGAAGGTCCAGGAAGGGATTCTTCCATAGCCCATACTGATCAAAATTTAAGAGAAAAGTTAAGAGACATGGAAGATATATCGATCTTATGGCTTTACAAAAGCACAGAATGGAATGAATGGAAGTCAGCAACGTGTGAAGGAATGATGGCTGAGAATTGTCCAGGAACAAGAAAGCACAAATCCTTAGACTGAAAGGGCCCACTGAATATGAGAGGATAAGTAGAAACAACGAAAAACACAACAAAAATGACACCAGGCATGCAGTAGTGAGATTTCAGGGTACCAAGCCTAAAGTTCCAAAAGTGACTGGTGAAAAGGGAGATTACCCAAAAAGAACCAGAGCCAAATTGACACTTGCCATCTCCTCAAAAGCACTGGAGCCATGAAGATGGAACACTATCTTCAAGAACAGGAGGAAAAACAATGGAATTTAAATTCTATATCCAGAGAAAATATTGGTCATATGTAAGGTTAAACCCAAGACATTTTTAAGCACCCAAAACTCAAGAAGTTCACCACCTCCATACTTTCTCTAAAAGATGTGTTCCAGCATGAAGAACAATTATTCCAGGAGATAAGATGATATACAAGAAGCAATGGTGAGTGAAAAAAACTTAATAGCATGTGTTGCACAAATAAATATTAATGTACTCTTAAAATTAAAATTAATATTCCCAAAGATATCAAAAGGAGAAAGACTTTGGGGGACTTCCATGGAATGTGTTATAAAAGAAAAGTGTGCTTGGGATCCTGTTTTGATAAAGAGAGGTAGATACTAACTCCATATGTTAGAAAAAAGCAACATGAAGCACATGCATGGTAACATGAAGGACAAATTTTATAAATAGAATGCGTAATTTTTAAATCAGTGAAAGTGGAACAATTGAACCAAGAAAATCAAAACAATTCAATGGAAATCAAGAAATCAGGGAAAGGGAGAAAAATTAAAGGGAAAGTACTGTAAAAAAATCCCACAACCACATGGAGGCTCCACAACATGCTCCTAAATAACCAATGGATCAATGACCAAATTAAAACAGAGATCAACTAATATATAGAGACAAATGACAACAATAATTCAACACCGCAAAATGTGTGGGATGCAGCCAAATCTCTGATAAGAGGGAAGTATATAGCAATACAGGCCACCTCAAGAAAGAAGAACAATGCCATATAAGCAGTCTAAACTCACAACTAATGAAACTAGGAAAAGAACAACAAATGAGGTCCTTAGTCAGTAGAAGGAGGGACATAATAAAGATTAGAGCAGAAATAAATAAAATTGAGAAGAATAAAACAATAGAAAGAATCAATGAAAGCAAGAGCTGGTTCTTTGGGAAAATAAACAAAATAGATAAATCCCTTGCCAGACTTATCAAGAGAAAAAGAGTCTACACACAGAAAATAAGAAATGAGAAAGGAAAAATCACTACGGAAACCATAGAAATACAAAGAATTATTAGAGAATACTATGAAAAATTATATGCTAACAAACTGGATAACCTAGAAGAAATGGACAACTTTCTAGAAAAATATTACCTTCCAAGGCTGACCAAAGAAGAAACAGAAAATCTGAACAGACAAATTACCAGCAACGAAATTGAACTGGTAAACAAAAACCTACCTAAGAACAAACCTCCTGGACCAGATGGCTTCACCGCTGAATTTTATCAACTGTTTAGTGAAGACCTGACACCCATTCTCCTTAACGTTTTCCAAAACATAGAAGAGAAGGGGATACTTCTAAACTCATTCTATGAGGCTAGCATCACTCTAATACCAAAACCAGGCAAAGACACCACAAAAAAAGAAAATCACAGACCAATATCCCTGATGAACATAGATGCAAAAACACTCAACAAAATACTAGCAAACCAAATTCAAAAATACATCAAAAAGAATCATCCATCATAATCAAGTAGGATTTATTCCAGGGATGCAAGGGTGCCACAACATTCGAAAATCAATCAACATCATCCACCACCACAACAAAAAGTAGGACAAAAACCACATGATCATCCCCATAGATGCTGAAAAAACATTCGACAAAATTCAAAATCCATACATGATAAAAACTCAACACAATGTGTATAGAGGGCAAGTACCTCAACATAATAAAGGACATATATGACAAACCCACAGCCAACATTATGCTTAACAGTGAGAAGCTGAAAGCTTTTCCTTTAAGATCAGGAACAAGACAAGGATGCCCACTCTCCCCACTTCTATTCAACATAGTTCTGGAGGTCCTAGCCACGGCAATCAGACAATACAAAGAACTAAAAGGCATCCAGATTGGCAAGGAAGAAGTTAAACTGTCCCTGTTTGCAGATGACATCATAGTGTACATAAAAAACCCTAAGGAATCCACTCCAAAACTACTAGATCTAATATCTGAATTAAGCAAAGTTGCAGGATACAAAATTAATACACAGAAATCTGTGGCATTCCTATACACTAACAACGAACTACCAGAAAGAGAAATCAGGAAAACAATTTCATTCACAATTGCATCAAAAAGAATAGAATACCTAGGAATAAACCTAACCAAGGAAGTGAAAGACCTATACTCTGAAAACTACAAGACACTCATTAGAGAAATTAAAGAAGATACCAATAAATGGAAACACATCCCGTGCTCACGGATAGGAAGAATTAATATTGTCAAAGTGGCCATCCTGCCTAAAGCAATCTATACATTCAATGCAATTCCTATCAAAATACCCATAGCCTAATTCAACAAACTAAAGAAAATCATGCTAAAATTCATATGGGACCACAAAAGACCTCAAATAGCCAAAGGAATTCTGAGAAGGAAGAATATAGCAGGGGGAATTACGCTCCCCAACTTCAAGCTCTACTACAAAGCCACAGTAATCAAGACAATTTGGTACTGACACAAGAACAGACCCATACAACAATGGAACAGGCTAGAGAGCCCTGATATTAACCCAACCATATATGGTCAATTAATATACAAAAAAGGAGCCATGGACATACAATGGGGAAATGACAGCCTCTTCAACAGCTGGTGTTGGCAAAACTGGACAGCTACATGCAAGAGAGTGAAACTGGATTATAGCTTAACCCCATACACAAAAGTAAACTCAAAATGGATTAAAGACTTGAATATAAGTCATGACAGTATAAAACTTTTAGAAGAAAACATAGGCAAACATCTCCTGAATAGAAGCATGAGCAGCTTCTTCCTGAACACATCTCCTCGAGAAAGGGAAACAAAAGCAAAAATGAACTCAAGGGACTACATCAAACTAAAAAGTTTTCTACGGTAAAGGACATCATCAGCCAATCAAAAAGGCATCCTACACTATGGGAGAATATGTTTGTAAATGACATTTCTGACAAGGGATTAACATCCAAAATATGTAAAGAACTCACACACCTCAACACCAAAGCAAAGAACCCGATTATCAAATGGGCAGAGGATATGTAGAGATAGTTCTCCAAGGAAGAAATTCACATGGCCCACAGACACATGAGAAGATGCTCCATGTTGCTAATCATCAGGGAAATGCTAATTAAAACCAAAATGAGATATCACCTCACACCAGTAAGGATGGCCAGCATCGAAAAGAATAAGAACAAATGGTGGCAAGAATGCGGAGAAAGGGACCCTCCTACACTGCTGGTGGGAATGTAAGCTAGTTCAACCGTTGTGGAAAGCAATACGGAGGTTCCTCAAAAACTAAAAGTAGAAATACCATTTGACCTTGGAATCCCACTCCTTGGAATATACCCAAAGAATACAACTTCTCACATTAAAAAAGACATACGCACCCCTATGTTTATCGTAGCCCTTTTTACAATAGGCAAGCTATGGAAGCAACCTAAGTGTCCATCTGTAGATGAATGGATGAAGAAGATGTGGTACATATACACAGTGGAGTACTATTCAGCCATAAGAAAGGAACAAATCCTACCATTTACAACAACGTGAATGGAGCTGGAGGACATTATGCTCAGTGAAATAAGCCAGGCGGAAAAAGACAAATGCCAAATGATTTCCCTCATTTGTGAAGTATAACAATGAAGCAAGACTGAAGGAACAAAATGGCAGCAGACTTATAGACGCCAAGAATGAACTAGTGTTTACCAAAGGGGAGGGGTGTGGGAGGGTGGGTGGGGAGGGAGGGAGAAGGGGACTGAGGGGTATTATGTTTAGTACACATGGTGTGGGGGACGACGGGGAGAACAGTGTAGCACAGAGAAGGCACATAGTGGATCTGTGGCAACTTGCTGCACTGATGGACAGTGACTGCACTGGGGTATGGGTGGGTACTTGATAATATGGGTAAATGTAGTAACCACATTGCTTTTTCATGTGAAACCTTCATAAGAGTGTATATCAATCATACCTCAATAAAATTTATTTTAAATAAAGGGAAAGTACTGTAAATAAAAAGACTAAAATGAGATGGCAAGATAGGTCTTAACTTGAGTAGTCACAATAATTTTAAACAGGGTATATTGTAATATAATGTAAATTATAAATGTAAATGTAAACATGGAATAGAGCAGATGCTGAATGTTAAGTATATGAAAATATTTGAGTATTTAAATACATTTTTGAAACTGCACAGAAAACAGTTATATATAGATATAGGTAAGCGTTAAATCTTCAATATAGGAACATTCACAAAACTCTTGAAATGATGTATTTGCAGAGAGGAGGAACTGGGACCAATGATGGTAATAACTAAAAGATATTATCAATCTGAGATTTATTTCTTAAATAATAATAAATTATACTTGAAACAAACATGACTGAATGTGAACAGTTGCTAATTGTGAATGGTGTTGAGTATGGGCATTTGTCAAATTAACCCTTCGCTTTTCTGTTTTCTTTCTAGTTCTCCAAAATATTATTTTATGAAACTAGGGAAAGAAAGATCAGAGGAAAGGGCGAGAAAGTGGCTGACTACCACAGCTGACTTGGTTTTGACAGCCAAGAAGAAGTCGCATCCCCCCATGGGAGGCCGAAGGGAGAGAGACAGACAGCCGCGTGGGAAGTATCGAGCGCTGGCGGGCATGACGGGCGTGGACACAGCAGCTCGGAGAGGCTGCGGATGTACGCATGCATCAGAGGCCACTCCCCAGTGTCCTACAGTGGGAATCCTCACTTACCACCCCGAACAAAAATATATTCCCAACTTCTCAAAAGAAAGTCAATATTCAAAACTTTGCCTCTAGACTTTATAAGTAGAAATCAGTCTTAACTAAAGAACAAGGAAACCTTTAATATAATAGCTTCTTATTGACTCTTTTCATTTCATGTCCTGGTGGTGCAATTCCTTGCTGTCTTTTCTCTGGCCCTTGGTGGTTTACTTGCTACTTTTCAAAAGCAGTGGGCCCTTTGCTGCTTGCAGAAAGAGAACTAAACTGGAGCTTGAGCACCGAGCTGTAGTCTGGGAGCTGAAACATTGATTGACATCTTTTTTAGCAGAAGGTCAGCAGTGCCTACTCCATTCCTTAAGTGCTAAGAATTGCTATTCAATTTACTTTTTCTTCTCCATCTTAGAATTGATCACAGAGTATAACATATTTGACATTACTGTAAGAGTTTACACACGGGCTCGTAGATCAGAAGGTAGAATTTATCCTGTGCACAGTTCTGTAGATTTTCTTTTGTTGACTTTTAATGAGTTGAAGAAAGTACCTAAATGATAAAAAGTTGAACAAAAATCACTGGGCAAAATATGGTTCCACATTGGAAGGGAACCATCCCTCCATACTTCTGGGTCAGAAAACTTAGAAAACCATAGTAAAAATGTTTATTATACTAAGAATACAATTTAGCAAGCTGAGTGACAAAATTTATTGAATAGTGTTCTAATGCTCAGGGTTTGTACACCTTCTATCAGCAGCATAATCCAATGCCCAGTGCAATGTCTGCCACACAGGTAGCTAATAACTATATTTTAATAAATAAACAAGTGAATGAATGAATGAATGAATATAAGATAAAAGGAAAAAGGAAAAAAGATAACTGACCCACACAGCAGTGGTGATGGCTGTGTCTGCCATCAATAGCTATCATCACTTTCAAGAATAGGTCTGCACCAGGGAAATAATCAAGAACTGCCGAGCTGTTCTAAGGTCAGTAGAAACAACAACAACAAAAAATAACTCTTTAGTTTTTACACTGAAATATTGATCTAGTAAAACACCATTCTTAGAAGTTCAGTCTTAGGTGATCCATGTCTCCCCAAAACAGATATGCTGAAGTCCTAACCCTTAGGAGCTCAGAATGTAACCCTATATGAAAGTAGGATCACGTTAAAACTGCTTACAGAATTAGTCAAGTTAAAATGAGGTCTTTTGGTGGGCCCTAGTCCAAAATGGCTGGTGTTCTTACAAAAAGGGGTAATTTAGAAACAAAGTTAGAAATGAACAGAAGGTAGAATTTATCTGGGCAAAAATGGATTCAAATTAGGCAGCACAAACTAGAAGTGGCTGGGAGCCCTCCACTAAAAGGAGCTGTTGGAAAGACTTTTAGAGAGGAGGCAGAAAAAAATCAAGGGAATGCTTTGGTTATAACTGAAGTGGTTGTGTTATTTGGGAAAGCCCACTTGGATGTTTGTGACTGCTTAGCCTTAGAATTTCATTTCATAACCTTGAAGCCTGGGTTTGGTTTGCTTATATGAGCTACTAATACGTTAAAGCCACTTCGTCTAATGATCTTCTTGTTTAGTTAATTTAACAAGGGTTTCCCATCCACGTTTCTCAGTAGAGATTAGGAAAAGTTGTTTTGCAACCATCATTTATCAAACATGTATTATATATGATTTTGAAACGGTTTAATGTCTAAATATGTGAAGCTCCTTTTTAAAATTATGGAACATGTCAAGTCCTGGGATGTTTTAATTCTGAGAATGTACAGGAATTTTGGAATGTTATTTATTTCATCCAACAAAAACCAAGGTATTCTAGTGAATGCTAGGATATAATGATGAATAAAAACAGACCTGATACACAGCCAGCCTCCGAAGTTTATAGTCATGTAGATATTTAAAAGCAAAACTTTAATAAATGTTCTCAAAATATGTACACAGGAATAAATAACAGGAAGTTGTGACCCAAATACAGATCTCAGGGAACTGTTTTTCTGAAGTATGACTGATTTGAGGACTGAGAGTAGAAGCTCACTTCACTGAAGAGGAGAAATGTTTTGCAGGTAGAAGACGCAATACAGGGAGGCCCAGCAGAGAGTGTGAGGGGCAGAGGGGCAGAGGGGCGGAGAGGAGCCTGCGGCAAGCTCGGACGGAGGAGGAGAGCAGCTGGCTCAGGCGGCAGCTTCAGGCCTATGCCAACAACTTCGTGTTGTCTTCAGAGTATCTGTAAATCATTAAACAGTTTTATACAGAGGGGGTTAATGCTATCAGATGTGATTTTGAAAAAATCGCTCTGCCGTTTAACTGCCTCCTGGGGCTTTTTGTTGGCCTGGGTGTGCACCAGCCCCTCCTCAGCTGCTCCATTAAAGGAAGTAGTTGATGTGCAACAAACGAGCCCAGTGAGCACTGGGCGGCGGCAGGAGGCTGTAGCGGAGGAAAGCGAACTGCTTTTCATTGCCCAGAACTTGTGTTATTTCTTTCTAATGAACACAAACGGCCTTTTGAGTCTTTTTAAGGATACCATTATACTCATTTTTGAGGCTTTCCTGCTTGCTCTATTAGCTGCTTCCTTAAGTGTTAGCTCTTTTTATTACATTTCTTTCTTCTTTCATGGTGTGTTTCCTCAAATGTGTAGTGACTTTCTGTTTTGTCTCTCTGTGCTTTTGAGGATCTTTGTTTATGGATACAAGCTTGCAGATGAGGACTATGGGGGAGACGGTGATAATACTACAATAGTATTAGAAAAACTATTTTGGTAGTTTACAGGTAAGTTCATTAGCTTTGGGGGAACTTCGCTGTCTCTTGATGCCCAGAACCGACAGTGTTTGCTTTCTCCTTACAGCAAAGGTCACTGCTGTCTGTTGCTCAGTCCAAGCAGAAACTGGTCCATCTGCTCCAAGCATCCTTGCTCCTGAATCACCTGATTGTCCCCGGGGCCTCTCCTGGTAACTTTATTCCTCCAGGACGTGCCCTACACTTTTATAGAAGTTCTCTCTTGCCCCTGTTTTGGAGAAGGTTCCCTCTAGACTTGTTTCTCTATAAATGTGACCCTGTCTGTTTTCCCTCTTTCAAGAATTTCTCAGTTTTAGCTTACTGATCATGGCACTCTTTCTCATTTTCCACTGCATTAATAGGTTACCCAAGTATACTTTTTTAAAGACTTTCCAAAAAATTTTGATTGATAGAGGAGGTAGAAATCATAATAAACATAATGTAAGTTTTCCTTGATGC
The DNA here is from genome assembly GCF_030020395.1 of Manis pentadactyla. Classification (NCBI taxonomy): domain Eukaryota; kingdom Metazoa; phylum Chordata; class Mammalia; order Pholidota; family Manidae; genus Manis; species Manis pentadactyla. The sequence goes on from NC_080034.1 coordinate 71,979,577, forward strand.
TGTAGAAAAAAGAAATTAGAGTGTGGATCCTTAGGATCGCCATTACAAAGATCAATGATAGAGAGTGGTATGCTCTGCAGGAAATCAGGTGACTGCAACAAGAAAATGTTCTGCTGAAAATAACAAGTTCTGTGGAACTATACAGCTGAGACAGGGACGGTGGGTGTAGTCAGAGTAGGGTGAGGTCCTCTGGGAAAAGCAGGGCAGAAAATTTACAGTCAGAGCACTGTAACTAACAATGGGCAAAGAAGTCCACATTGAAACTCTGTTAAGCGTTATGCAGGAAGGTCAAGGTCACACTAATTCTCCAGCGAAAGATACCTAAGAATACAGACATCTTCAGTGAGATGAGTTAAAGGTCAGAAGGCCAGGAGCAACTTGGCCTGGAGTGTCTGAGTGTTCATAACCCATGACTCCGATGTCAGCCCTGGCAATCAGACTATGACTGAGCCCACCTTGAGGACAGGGCAGGTGATGCAAGTCCACACCCCTAAGTTTTTATCATGTTCTCAAAAAATCCTCAACTGCCTATAAAACCCCCTAGACAATGTACCACTACGGGCTCTCTTATATCCTCCTGGTGTGAGCCAGGAGCTCTATTCTCTCACTTTATTTCTATATAAAAGCCTGTACTTTGCTCTCCTCCCTTGAGTGTTTGTGAAGCTCATTCTTCGGCTTCGGGAACAAGAACCCCAGCATCACTGGCATTCCTTTATAATCAAGGTTTCTTTATAACACATGACTTTTCTTTTTATCTCTAGGCTTGTCATGGTTTATTTAGTGTCTGACTGGGGTTCTAGTAGCAGTGGACATTCCAATTCCTGCAGCTATGGCATTAATAAATAAAGCAGTGTTAGAACGCCACAAATGAGTTTTTTAAAAATCCTCCTGTGCCCATTATTACCTCAGAGTTAAAGTCCCTTCTTTTAAAATTAGATTATGGTTGATATACAATATTATATTGGTTTCAGTGTATAATGTTAGGCTGGAGGAAGGAAAAACAAGGACATGCAAACAGAACAGAGAGATGCCATAGGGGGAGAACAGACCAGACCCCAAGGTCCATGCCTTACATGGAAAGGGGACAGCTCTCCCTGAATTCCATCCTTCTGATGGGCCAACTAACATGCGGATGTCAGCCCCCTCCCTCTTGGAAGAAACAAAGTTTCTAGTCTATTATGTCACCTTTAGCCAATCATACCTCTCCACGCCCCCTAGGATAGCTTGCCCACTCCTCCCCCTCCTAACCCCTTACAAGCCCCCACCTCCCTGACCAGGTGTGACTTCCCCGGCCTGTAATACCCAGACCGCGGAACATCACCCAGGAGTTGCACTCAAGTAAACTACCTGGCCCTTTGTTACCTCTCTTCACCGGCTTATTCTGGCTAAAATTTATCTTACACTTTTAGCACATGCAGAATTTTTTAGGAGTGGAGTGATCCAGTTTCGGAAACTTACTTTCAAATGCTTTGTAAGAGAAAGAGAGAGAGGGTGTGCAAATATGGCAAAATGTGAACAACTGATCAGTCCAGGATGAAGGGTAAATGAGGTGTTCCTTTTTTCTGTAGGTTTGAATTTTTTTTTAATTGGGAAAAACACTTAGGAATAAATGCAACAAAAATACAGTGCCTATATGAACAAATGTATAAAATAATATTTAAGGACATAAAATGCCATTTGAATATCTGAAAAAAGTTGTGAATCATTATAGAAATTAACAGATGTGGAATACTTTTTATCTGCTGTTTGTATTTTAAAAACACCCCCATTTTTACATATTTGGAAGGATGTTAATTTAAATTGTAAAAAGAAAATACAGGAGATTCATTCATTCATTCCTTTATTTTACATTTGCAAACTCATGATACTGGGCCCCAGCACAGAGTCCCATGCCCACTGGCACCTACTCCTCACTCCTTGAAGGTACTGGGCTGGATAGCAGAGAAGTGGGAGGTGGCAGGGGCATCAGAAGCGAATAACCCAAGGTTAACACCCAAAATATATAAAGAACTTACACGCCTCAACACCCGAAAAGCAAATAACCTGATTAACAAATGGGAAGAGGATATGAAGAGACAGTTCTCCAAAGAAGAAATTCAGACGGCCAACAGGCACATGAAAAGATGCTCCATGTCGCTAATCATCAGGGAAAGGCAAATTAAAACCACAATGAGATATCACCTCACACCAGTAAGGATCATCACCATCCAAAACACAAATAACAACAAATGCTGGTGAGGATGTGGAGAAAGGGAAACCCTCCCACACTGCGGGTGGCAACGTAAACTAGTTCAGCCATTGAGGAAAGCAATATGGAGGTTCCTCAAAAAACTAGAAATAGAAATACCATTTGACCTCGGAATCCCACTCCTTGGAGTTTACACAAAGAATACAACTTCTCAGATTCAAAAAGATATATGCACCCCTATGTTTATCGCAGCACTTTTTACAATAGCCAAGATATGGAAGCAACTTAAGTGTCCATCAGTAGATGAACGGATAAAGAAGAGGTGGCATGTATACTCAATGGAATATTATTCAGCCATAAGAAGAAAACAGGACTGTTATTCTCCCTAAATCCAATTTCGGTGGTCCCAGTGACAACAGGTATATAGGGGTGGGGAGAAACAAGAAGGACTCTTAAGTCACCAGCATCCAGAAGTAAGGCCAAGGTCCCTTGTTGGTGCCATGCAGCCTTGGGCTGGTGCATTCTGACCCTTGCAAGTGGATGCAGTTTTAGACATCCTCTCTCCAGCACTCCAGCAAGGCCAATTGTCCATTCAGTGAAGCAAACCTTGTTACTTTCCAAGCACCTGCTTTTTAAAAATGGCTCTTTAATAAAAAACAAAAACATTACGAAGGTATGATTGATACACAAAAAGCTGTACATATTTCATGTGTACAGCCTGATGAGTTGTAAATCTACATCCATGACCATCACCATAGTCTATGCCATAATGTAGCCATCACTCCAAGTTTCCTCTCCACTCTCCTTTTTATTACCGCTGTGAGGAAATGTTACCTGATATTTAGCTGAATAACCAAAAACTGTCTAATGTAATGTTCACATCCAAATAAACTTCTATGTCATTAAGTGGATTAAGAAAATTACAAGCATCAGATATCTTGAACTTAGCCTTGAAAGTTAAGATGAGACTTGATGTCAATAGCAGGGGCCTCTGAGGAAGCTATTGCTTTTGAGACTGTTAAGTACTTAATAACCATTAGCCTTCACTTAGAAAGACAAGAGAGATTTAGCAAACACGTACATACCCTGGTACTAAGTATTTTAAATTGAATCTATACTTATTTTGTATGTTTTCATTTTTTAAAATGTGTTTATAAGTCTGTTTGGTTAGGACAAAAATTTCTAGGTAATATTGAAAGGTTTCGGTTTTCTTATTGTGTCCACCTCAAGACATGGAGGTTTATCATTGGAAATGGTATTTGTTAGATTGCTTGTGGTAGAAAATTATGATGTTCAGGTCAAGCTGTAATCTGTTTGCCACAGAGGTTTGGTCTAATTCCCTAATCATGTAATGACTTGCCTGCTGATTCTCACCTTGCTGATCTCTAATGTGTTAGCTTAAATACCAAAAGACTATATTGACCATTTGTAAGTCTGGGCAATGGAAATCCCCGGGCAAAATACGCCTAAAAACCAAAATCAGTTAAATGGAGAAATAAAGTTTAAAACCCGTTTATTGCTCACAAACTGCAGTCCCTGGCCGTCTCTCTTCTCTGCTCAAGCAGCCACAACACCCCCCTTCCCTCTCACCTCTCAGGTACAGATAAGCCCTCTGTTGCCCAGGTAATCACCCATTGATATGGAGATGACTTCTCCACCCCAGGAAAGATGCAAATGCACTAAAGCCATACTTCTTTCCACCTCAGACCCCTATTGATATGCAGATATACTAAAGCCAGGCGAGATATTCTGGAAATGTTACAGCCTCAACACCCAAAGAGCAAATAACCCGATTAAAAAGTGGGCCGAGGATATGAAGAGACAATTCTCCAAAGAAGAAATTCAGATGGCCAACAGGCACATGGAAAGATGCTCCACATCACTAATCATCAGGAGCATGCAAATCCAAACCACAATGAGATACCACCTGACCCTCGTACACTGTGGGTGGGAATGTAAGTTGGTGCAGCCACTAAGGAAAACATTATGGAAGTCCCTCAAAAACTTAAAAAAAGAAAATCCAAAATACCAATTCAAAGAGATATGCACCCCCATGTTCACTGCAGCGTTATTTACAATAGCCAAGATATGGAAGCCACCTAATTATCCAGCAGTAGATAATTGGACAAAGAAGATAAATTTACACAAAGGAGGATTACTAACCAATAGAAATGAATGGAACCTTGCCATGGGTGGACCTGAAGGGTAATATGGTAAGTGAAATAAATCAGACACAAATACCATATTTCACTTGTATGTGGAAACTAAAAAAACAATACAAACGTAAAACAAAACAGACTCATAGATAAGGAACAAACTGTTGGTTACCAGTGCAGGGAGCAGTGGGTAGTGGGTGAAACAGGTGTCAGGGATTAAGAGGTAACTTCCAGTCACAAAATATACATGTCATGAGGTTGTAAGGTTCAGCAGAGGGAATATACTAATATTCTAATAATTGTATGGTGACAGACGGTAACTAGACATTTGGAGGTCACTTTGCAATATATAAAAACATTGAAACATTATGATATACACCCTAAACTATGGGCACACCTTGTTTTATTGCACTTTGCAGATACTGTGGTTTTCACACATGGACATTTTGGGGCAATCCTGAGTTGAGCAAGTCTATTGGCATTTTTCCAGCAGCATTTGCTCACTTCACGTTTGTGTCACATTTTGGTAATTCTCATCGTATTTCACTTTTAAATTATTATTGTATTTGTTATGGTGACCTGGGATCACAAGTGACTGAAAGGTCAGATGATGGCTAGCATTTTTTAGCAACAATGTATTTTTAAGTTATGTACACAGGCTTTTAGACATAATGCTATTGCACACTTAAGAGACTATAGTGTGAAGGTAACTTTTATATGCACTGGGAAACCAAAAAATCCATTTCACTTTCTTGCTTGAGATGCTTTATTGTGGTGTGGAACTGAACCGGCATTGTCTCTGAGATATGCGTGTCATTGGATACTGCATGCCAATTATACTGAAAAACAGAAAATAAACCTTACGAGGAGCTTTTCTGGGTTGTGTGGCTTAGGATCTCTCAGCAAGTTGCAGTCCAGATGTTGTCTTGGGCTCCAGTTATCTGAACGAACGCTTGTCTTGGGCTGAAGGATCCACTTCTAAAATGCCACAGTCACATGGCTTCCAAGTTGGTGCAGTTCTTCGTTCTCCGTAGTTGGTTTCACTGAGAGCCAAGTGATCCAAGAGAACAAGGAAGAGGCAACAGCATATTTTATAACCTAGTCTGGGAATTTACCTGCCATCACTCTGCCATATTATGCCGGTCATCCTGGCTAACCGTGATACAGTGTGGAAAAGGATTACACCAGGGCATGAATACCAGAAGGTGAGAATCATTTGGGACCATTTTGATAACTGGCTTCTACCCATGAGTCCACATATGACATGTATGAGAAGTCATTGCAGTGACAAGGAGCTGCAGAAAACTTAAGTTTGCATTCCTAGAGAAATCTGGATGTTACATGTGATATATCCCTGTGATGGAGTACCTTGCAGCATCAAAGTCATTAACTAGATTTATATATTTTATTCAACTTGAAATAAAAACAGAACGAGGTTTATAGTATAATGCAACTGATAAGTCTAAAAACATTGCATGTACATATATCCTTCACACTATTTTTTTTTAATTTTAAGGTTATTGATATACTCATAAAGGTTTCAAATGAAAACAATGTGGTTACTACATTCACTCATATCAAGTCCCTACCCATACCCCAATGCAGTCACTGTCCATTAGGGTAGTAAGATGCCACAGATTCACTATATGCCTTCTGTGCTACACTATTTTCCCCGTGACACCCCACACCATGTGTACTAAACATAATACCGCCTTGATCCCCCTTCTCTCTCTCTCCCCACCACCCCACCCCCACCCGTTCCCCCTCTGGTAACCACTAGTTCCTTCTTGGAGTCTGCTGGTCTTTTGTTCCTTCAGTTTTGCTTCATTGTTATACTCCACAAATGAGGGAAATCATTTGGCAATGACATGACTTTTTTTTTTTTTTGAGAGGGCATCTCTCATTTATTGATCAAATGGTTGTTAACAACAAAATTCTGTATAGGGGACTCAATGCACAATCATTGATTAACCCAAAGCCTAATTCTCAAAAGTCTCCAATCTTCTGAAGCATAACGAACAAGTTCTTACATGGTGAACAAGTTCTTACATAGTGAATAAGTTCTTACATGGTGAACAGTGTGCAAGGGCAGTCATATCACACAAACTTTCAGTTTTGATCACACATCATGAACTATAAACAATCAAGTCAGATATGATTATTCGTTTGATTTTTATGCTTCATTGATATGTGAATCCCACATTTGTCCCTTCTTGTTCTTTTTTTAATAAAATGCTGAAGTGGTAGATAGATGCAAGATAAAGGTGGAAAACACAGTTTAGTGCTGTAAGAGGGCAAATGTAGATGATCAGGTCTGTGCCTATAGACTAAGTATTAATCCAAGCTAGACAAGGGCAACAAAACATCCATGGATGCAGATTACTCTCAAAACGGGGCGTGAGGTTCCAAGCCTCACCTCTGTTGATCCCCAATTTCTCACCTGATGGCCCCCCTGCGACTGTGCCTGTCTTAGGTTCTTCCTCCCTTGAGGATTCTTACCCGTCTCTGGCTAACCAGTCATCTTCCGGGGCCATACAGGGAAATGTAAAGTTGGTAAGTGAGAGAGAAGCAATATTCCTTGAAAAGGTTAGCTTTTTAGTTCTTTACAGATTTATGCCCTGTGACTTCTATGCCCAGTATTTCACAGTACATATTTTTAAAGATACATGTTGCTAAGCAAATATATAAAAGGTTGACTGGGAAGTCATTAAAGTTATCTATATATGGGGGAAGGAAATTGAAGGGCTCAAGGAAATTAGGGGAATTACCTCAATTTTATATAGTTGAAGTTTAAAAAAAATGTCTTTTTTTAAGACAGATGGACCCCTATGTTTATCGCAGCACTATTTACAACAGCCAAGAATTGGAAGCAACCTAAATGTCCATCAGAAGATGAATGGATAAAGATGATGTGGTACATATACACAACGGAATATTATTCAGCCATATGAATAAAACAAATCCTACCATTTGCAGTGACATGGATGGAGCTAGAGGGTATTATGCTTAGAGAAATAAGCCAGGCAGAAGAAGACAAGAACCAAACGATTTCACTCATATGTGGAGTATAAGAACAAAGAAAAACTGAAGGAACAAAACAGCAATAGAATCACAAAACCCACGAACAGACTAACAGAAACCAAAGGGAAAGGGACTGGGGAGGATGGGTGGTGAAACAGAAAGGGGGCCTTACAATAAGCATGTGCAGTGGGGGGGGGGGCTAGGGGAGGGCTGTACAACAGAGAAGACAAGTAGTGATTTTACAGCATCTTACTATGCTGATGGACAGTGACTGTGAAGGGGTGTGTGGGGGAGACTTGGCGAAGGGGGGAGCCTAGTGAACATAATGTTCTTCATGTAACTGTAGATTAGTGATACCAAAAAAAAAAGTCTTTTTTTAAAGGTAGAGTTATAAAATAGCCCAAGGAAGCCTAAGAGATCTTATTGAAGTGAAATTCCTAGTAGATAAGGCTCTACTAGTTTCCCTGTGTTGTATGACAGTCATATTTCTCTGGAAGGAAAATTTTGATTCTCTTAAAATACCTCCCTTAACTTCCAGTTGAAATTGAATTATTTTAACAACACAAACTTCTTTCATTTCTTAAATGGAAATACTTAAGATAAAAATAACGTTGAAAGAAGCCCACAAAGAAAACTTACAATAAGGAGTAAATGATTGATATCAGATTTCCTTGTTGAGGATGTGTTTAATGAGAGGCTAAATGAATAGGATTTTAAATATTTTGAAAAGGTATTGGGGGTGGAAGAAATGGAAAAAGGAGCACAGAGGGGGTGCATAAGGTACCAAAGGCAGATTAGATACCCTCATTTTAAAATGAGTGCTTTTACCAAATTTCATTTTGAGGTTGAAACAAGGAAAAGAGATCACTGTGCATTTATGACAACTTAATTCTTCTGAGTTCAAGATATCCCCATACCCACACATAACTTTCACTTGATTTGCACTATGGTTAACAACTAAATAAATATTACTTTATTCTCTACATATTATTTCCAATGGATGATATCCTGGGTTTAACAGTAGAGCACTCATTGGTCATCATTCATTGATTACCACTTGAATGGCAATCGAAATACAAACTTGCGGGTAGGCCCGGGATCTATAATCTACAGAGCAACCAGGACTGAAATGATGACGGTTACGGCGAAGGCCTCGTGCATCCGAATGAAAGTATGCTGTGGATACCTGTAGTTGGGTGGCAGCACAGGCTTAGGAGGACTTTGGTTATTTGAGGAGAACCGTGCCAGGGGCTTGAGGATACACTCACCCTAGGGCACCTCGAGTGCAAGTCAGTCACAGAACAAACGATACCCACACGTACAGTGACAATTACTACTGGACCAACTGCCATTTTCATACCATGCCCACTAATTCCTGCCCAGCTGCTCCTGCTGAGTATGTACCACCAGTGAAGAAAACACCAGCCCAAAGTAGCCAATATGCACAGCAAGCTTTCCTTTATTCAGGGATATTGTATTTGTTTAAAAGAAAATGATCATTCTTGAAAGACTGCTCTGTGTGTGTGTTTAACCACTTTATTTCTTGTTGATGAGACCCGCAGATACCAGACATGTTATTATAAAGCTGCTTACGCACTTTTAATAAAAACGTGTCTTCCATCCCTGAGGCGGAAACGCAGACGACTCCGTGTGCTGCACTCCGGCAGTTCTACAAAAGGCCGTGCATCTTCATGACTGTCCATTTCAGTAAGGGTACAAGAGAAAGTAAAGTTTGAAATCACTATCCATGCTTTAGTTATCTACCTTTAGGAAAAGTTGAGCTTTCATTCTCTTCCAAGTAAAGACAATGCAAATTAATAAACACATGAAAGAATACACTTATAGTACAGAGTGGACATTACATAGGAAAATTCCTATTTACACAAACGGTCATAAAGTCACTTTTAGTATGGTGGAAGGTTTCTAAACAAATACAATGGGATGTTATGAATATATAGGACAGGGGAACAAAAATTATACCTGGAAAGAGTCAGGTCAGAGTGGTCTTGCTTCCTTTTCTTTACAGAATGAAAGCTTTCCTGGTTTGGTAAGTTAGTGAAGGTGTTTTCTTCTATTTTTCTTTTTTTCATGTCTTTATTGAGACGAGTTTGCATTTTAGTAAGGCTTGTACGAGAGAAAATAATGTATGAAATCAATATTCATGCTTTAGAGTTATCTACCTTTAGTAAAAGTTTAGCTTTCATTCTCTTTCAAAGACAATGCAAATTAATTCATAAAAAAAGATGAAAGGATACGTTTACTTATAGTACAGAGTTTACATTACATAGGAAAGTTCCTATTTACACAGTCAAAAAGTCACCTTTAATATGGTGGACGGTCTTTAAACAAATACAGTGGGGTGTTATGAACATATAGGACAGGGGAACAGAAAGAATACCTGCCAAGAGTCGGGTCAGAGTTGTCCTGTTTCAGTTTCTTTCCACGAGTACAGCGTTCTTGTTTTACTCCAGTACCGCAGGTGTTTTCCTCTATTTTCCTTTTTCTGTTTTTGCGGCCCCTTTTCAGTGAACTTGCCTTTAATTAAAAAAATAATATATGAGGTATAAGAAAATAACTTTCTATAGCCCTTCTATTATTTTAAATTATGAAAATCTGACAGAATAAACAAAAAGAATACTCTTTCTCACCCAAAAAGTTGATAGTTCTATTATTTTCAAGAGATCTATGAATTTGATCTCTGATAATACTAGGCTAAAATCTAATGATGCATGAAAACTCTAAAGAATTCTTAAAACTCGAAGATGTTGGTCTCACGGCACCATGTTTGGTGCTACAGAACTTAGCAGTTTTCCTTTAGACTTTGAACGAATCAAAGATACTATTCTTTTGAATGAACTGAATGTCACTAATGGAAGGAATATAAAGACTATCCTTTAGAGCACAATATAATTAAGAACAAAGGTGAATATACATAGAAATATAGAGAATACTAATAAGAAAGTTGAGGAGGTTATTAAAAAGGTACCCGAAACATGAAATAAGGCTCATGAAGTGTCAAATAGGAAAAAAAGTCTTTTATAAACGGTCATATCTTCCGGAAACTGTTATTTTTTTCAGAAAAGCATTTGCTGTTAAGAAGAGAGTTCCAGAAACTTGTGGTTCCCAGGTGTGAACAAAGCAGTGTTATTAAAGATGAGGAGAAGAAAAAAAAAGATGTTTTTGGGGAAAACAGTAAAGAAATAGCATAAAATAGATCATATTTGGAATTTAAGTGTATGAATGCCAGCTATGCTCTGTCAGTAATTAGCTATGGAACTTTGTAAAAAAATATCTGTGAGGCTCTGTTTGCTTATCTGTAGAAGAAGATAAGTCACTCAGTTGGTAAGGTCATTCTAGCTCTGAAAGTATATGGAAAAAAACAAACGAATCCCAATGTGGCCCTTATGCAGTCTAACAATTTGTAGGCAGCACATCGATGTAACAATGTACCCAGCCTCCTCCCAACATCCCCCAATTTAGAAATTGGGAAATAAGCATCTATTTTGAGAATTAAAGTTACAATGAATATAATAGATCAAAGAAGAGAAATATGCAAGGTCACTGGTAATATATGGTTTGTGTTTTGATTCTCTACAACAGCGTTTATCCTCTTCTAGAAAATTATTTACTCCTTACTCAGACTGTTAAGAAATCTTGAAATAAAAATCTTAGAATGTGGAGTTAGATATTCAGTCTAGCCCTAATTAAATGTTGCCTATATTCTTGAACTGAACTTGGCGGAAAACATTACTTTAGAGTATTTCGTAACAATTTCCTTGAGGATTTCATGATTCTCTTAGCAACATTTTTTAAAAACTGCTTTTAAGCAATTACAATTATTTGGTACTCTATTGGGATGTTAAATGCATAATTAAGGAGTTATTTTAATGGATTAAAATAAGGCAAACTATAAATCTAACACCTTTCCCATATCATATCAAAGAATCACTACCTCTTGCACTGATGGAAATAATTAAAATGTTTTACTAAGTCTCTTCTCCATTTAGTTTATTAATCTTTACTCAATAAAATCCGATTGAGTTTTCATATTATACTGAGCTTTTAGAACCCCCAAATCATAAAAAAAAGAGAAGAGAATGCTGAATATATAATGAGGAAAATGTCCATTTAATTAAGATTAAGTAAGACTGAATAGTTGTCTTACATAAAAAGAACATTTCATGAACAATGGGCTAACGCTTCTAGTTCCTATTTGAACTAAGATGTTACTTGAGATCATTTTCTAACAATACTCACAGTAAGAAAATGTGAAATTTAAACCACAGAATCCAAAGACTTTTGTTACAAAATGGTAATAAAGTCTCTTTTTGTTTCTTTAATTATTGATACTTGTCAGACTACTTCATTAGATTGTGCACATACACTTTTAAAAACAAGCTTTTATTCAGTTACCTGATTACTTTATTAGACAGAGATATTTCCCTTGCACCCTTTCTACCTTGTTAGAATGCACAGAGGACCTTCAGTATGTCTTAAGCAGGACCTATCAGATTGTACATACCATCGCATATTTGTTTTTGTACATTTATGTATCAGAAGTTGTAAAGCGGTGGCTCACAGACCGTAAACAGCCCACAGCATGTGTTGTTACTATGTTTGGCTCATAATGCTTGTAAAAGTTCTGAATTTGTTGCCAACATTTAACATTTGTGAGGACATGCATAAAGATCCATAATCTTGAAATATTGGCAGATCCTAGAACACTGGACCTACATGTCTACATGACAACAATTGGCAGGAGTTGAGTGATGACTGACACTTAAATGGGGGCATGACTTCCCTGTCTGCCATAGTCTCAACTCTTCTGTGTTATTTGTGTGGCTTTCATAGGCATTGGACTTTGAAACTTCTTGTGTGTGTGTGTCTCTGTGAGTGTGTATAAATACGTATACATACACACATAAGGCTTTTTGATTCTATGTATATATCTTGGCATTAATATGCACATACACACAGGATAAAAATACTTAACCACAATAATGTGTATAGAAATAGCCATTGGAGTACAAGGTATACAGCATAAAAATTTGTAAATAACCATGAATTAACTAGGAAGATATTTCTAAAATTTAACTTTAAAAATCCTTATAAATCAAAATAGAATGTTTATTTTCTCATTGCTACAAGAAATATAACATCTAATTCACTACATTTAAAAAACTAAGAAGAGGGAAGAGGCTCAGAAAGCTGTATTTACATAGAAGGGCTGGAATGAGGTTATAGATCTTTACATCTCCTGGTCTATACCCTGAATGAGAGATAGCCAGAATATTATTTAACCAAATTTATTGGAACAGAAATCTCCTATAGCCTACCAGATGATACCCCAGGACTTAAAACCCTAATTTGTTAGTAATTCATAAAGTATTAGAGAAACTTTCTATAGCTTCACTGTGACTAAACTAAAAGATAATTCATGTACAACCAATAAAGGTTATTATTAAACTATAGTTGACTATAGATGACAAAGATGATCACGTAATAAGAAAGCAACTTAGTAAATATGATGCCACGTGAGACCCTCTGCTATTCTGTAAAACAGTCTAAAATACCATACACATTAATATAAATGTGTCACAGAACTTTAAATTCATAAAAATATTTACACTTGTGAACTTATTTGATCTTTACAAACCCCGCCAGGCAGATGCTATCCCACTTTACAGATGATAACCCTGAAGCTAAGAAAGCACTCCAATGCTTATCGATCAAGAAGGTAAGAAAACCAGCACAGGAAACTGAAAAGGAGCAAAGGCAGAAAGAAAACCAAGTATGGTACTAGAAGCCAAGTGAACACAGGGTTGCAAGGAGGGTGTGCTCTGGAACTGATGGGTGGGTCAGGTGAGGCCTAAGCACTGATCCCCAGACTGACGAATGGCCACGATAGGAGCACTTTCAGAGAAGCTGTGAAGGTGAGAATCTGACTAGAAAGAGTCCCAGAGCGACTTGGAGAAGAGAAGTCCGAGAGAATCAGAACAAAGCTGTCCAGCAGGAGTTATTCTGTAAAGGAAAGGAGAGAAATGCGGGAAGTGGATGCAGGAGAAGTGAAGCTAAGGAGAAGAACCCAGGGGAGGACGAGATGCTGATGCAGGTGAAGAGAACAAGGGGGCGGGATCTGAGGCACAACACGGGAACTGGCTTAGGGTGGGGGACTGAGCATGGCACCGAGAGAGGGGTTTTTGTATGAACGCAGTCTGATAATAAGCATATACATTTTAAGTCTCTTGCCAGTCACATTTAAATTAGAAGTGTGAAGGCTCATACCTATTGGTTAAAGCAATATGATAATATAGCAAAAAATGAGTTGGCCGAGTTATAAAGTAAGGAGTAAGAGGTGTAAGGGGCAGCATGAACTGAGGGCCAGACTCTTTACTAGATGTCCCCTCCGTCAGGCACTCTTCTCCCTGTTTACTCGCCTGACCTCATCACTACTGGCAACTACCTTTCCATAACTCAGTCCCAAACACCCACCTGCCCATTGCCTCTTTTCCTTTCCAGACCATTCCCTTTAGCACTTGAAACTACTGTGCTAAGGGAAGGCAGATACAAAAGGCAAACTATTTTATGATTCCGTTTATATATAATGACCAGCAGAGGGAAATCCGTGGAGCTAGAAGGTAGAGTAGTGGTTGCCAAAGGCTGAGGGAGAAGGGGAGAGTGACAACTAATGGGTACAAGGAAACTTTTTTACGGTCATGAAAATGTTCTGGAGTTAAATAGTGGTGATCATATATAACTGAATATATTAAAAACCACTGAATTGCACACCTAAAAAGTGAATTTTATGTGAATTCTATCTCAAAAAAATCCTCACAAAACTCTGTAACTCTATTTTGATCTGGCCATTAAAAGGTTCAGTTTCCGATCCCTCTTATGTGTGACAAGGGCCGTCATATGTACTGCCATAGACCTAAGATTACAGCTATACCACATGGATACTGCCAGTGTCCTGTATATCTGTATATCCTGGTATAGCTGTAATCTCAGGTCTATGGCAGTACGTATGACAGCCCTTGTCACAGCCATCACAAAGGAGGAGCAGTTCTTCATTATCGCCCTTTCAACAGACCTGGCAGTACTATAAAACATGAAAAATCATTTAAAATCAATACTATTATGAAGAACAGTTATTGGGATATTAAACACACCACAATTCCTAATTCATATTAGTAATCAACATTCTGCTTGCTAACAAATATACAGTAGCCATACACATCTATGTATCTCTCGTTACACAGATAGGGACCACATGACGGGGTGAGCAGTTTAGTTGGGGTAAGTGCACATTTCAGGTACACTGCAAAGAACAAAGCTAGAGGCTGAATGCCTGTACACACTTTCAAAGCATGTACACATTAACATAGGAAATAATTAACATGACATTAGAGCCCATAAAGCAATGAATGGCTTTAAATACAGGGTATGTAATTTTTTAATACATTTCATTTTTTCCTTATCTTAGCATCCTCATGATCTCCTAAGAAAGAAATGAGTTAGAGTAATTTTCAAGATCAAAATTAGGAAACTTGTATTAGTATCAGAAGTATGTGTAATAAAAGGATATTCCTATATTTTGACTAAAATTGTCCACCCATTTGTGATTGATTAAAAAATCAAACATGTCCAACCCAGGAAACTTGGGAAAATCAACCCAAATCAAACAGATGACACAAATGCAGAAAATGGACCCTACAAAATGATTTCTAAGGGAAAAAAACTTATATAAAAATTAAACCAAATAATTTAAGAAGTCATAGATTTTCCAGAAATAAAAATAAATTTTCTCTCTTGACAAATTTCTAATACCATTAAGAACTTTAAAATCTGTAAAGGCAATGCTTTTTCCCATGCATACATATCCTGTATAACAAGTTTCACAAAGGGAAAGGAGGGAACTTGGACAGTCAAAACTTTCAAGATGCCTTTAAAAAAATGGTAAATACTAACATTATATATTTTGACACTTCGTTTATACTCCGTCACAGTAGAGAATATCCTGCAACCAGTATTTTCAAATAATGAAAAGACTTAAACTATAAGTTATTTATACGAATTGAAAGTTACGTGTTCATAGATTCTTATAAGCAAAATAGCTTAACTATTCAAACTTAACTTCAATACACTAAGTCTTAATCCACAAAGTCTAAATAGTCTTATATAACACAGTATGTACACTAATGATAGCTTAAGAATCTTACCAAAATGGCAAATAGAAAACTATTCAATTTAGTAAATACCTACCAACTATATGAGATACATGTGTCATACTAAAATTGGCATGTGTACTAAGAGCAAAAGCTGCAGTTTAATGTTCCAACAGTTTTATTTTATGACACTTCCTAATACCATACCACTAAATATGGTATTATTTCTCCAAAACTGAGTTACATCATTACACGTTCTATTGTAAAAATACTCACTGCAAAACATTTGGAAGATTATATTTCAACCCCTCTAACAACAGATTTAATTCATGAATATTAAGTTAATTGTTTTCTAAATATACTAAAAATACCATGAAGTCTGTTTTACTTCGCACATTTTTCATTTAAAAATAAAATTATTTTCTGACACTTATTAGGAAAGGGTGACAGATAGCAAGCTCATATCACTTTTGAAAAATCACAGTAAAGAGCTCACAATATGTTAGAGCAAACGTATTAATATTGGTTTTAATTCCTTTGCTGCTACAGTAAAAAATAGTAGATGTTGCCTACTGTTTATTATTAGCAACAATATGAAGAACACCCTGGACAGAAAATTATCTAGAGGCAAATTATGCCAGCTCCTTCTTGGTAAGGCTGGTGTCTGGCAAATGGGTACTTCTAAAGGCATTGAGCACTTAAACATTCTGCTAGGACTTACGAGGATTATTACGGGCACTGTTACATCTAACTAAAGGTTACAATGCACTCATTCATCCTGACCATGAAACTCTGCCTTCTTTTTAAGGTAGTTTCACAGCAAATACTGTATTATTGAACATTAAAAAGAGAATTATGAGAGATGGTGTTAATGAGAAATGCATATTAATAATCTGGAAAAGGTTATGAATTTCCAAAAACAGAAAAAATTCTGTAAATTGTAGGAAGAAAGTCTACTACAAATAGTCAGCTTTTGGTACCAGTTTTGTTTTTTGTGTAAAGGTTATAACAAAACTGACCACATTGTGATGATTCTCTTGGTGGATGAGTAAAACAACCATTTAAATTTAATTGTGTTGTAGGAATTCAATATTTTTGGATCATTATAGCCTAGACTCCACCAAACACATTTGTCTAAAGTGACTTTAAAACTGATTTTAATAGTTTTTACAAGAAAAAATTTTACCTGGTAAAAAATGCTACAAGATAAACTGGACACTGTCTTAAAACTCATGGTGAATTCTAGTCTACATGGGGAAAGACCAAAATTTGAGGACATTGTGAAAACTGCAGATTCACTATTCTGTGGACATTTTAGGAAGAACTGAAAAAATACAGAAGAAACCGAATTTATTTCTATAGAATGAATAAGGCCTTCCGTAATATAAGCACAGAGATGAGAATGAAGGAAAGAGTGCTAAATTATTTAAGGCTCACTTCTTTTCTTTGGGGAATGACTATTGTTGAGTAATCTTACTTCCAGTCATTCATGCAGACAAATGTCAAATGTTTGAATGTTAAAGCTAATCTATAATTTAAAAGCAAATGGTAAAGCAATTCACAAAAGTCTACGAATAATAAATATTTCTCTATGTGATAAGAGACAAAAGGGACACAGACATGATTTAACACATATATTTGGTGTCTGGTACAAAACAGGGGTCACTACATGATAGTGACTAACTGGGCTCAAACACAGAAGATGAAAAAAATTTTTGAATTATTAGAGAAAAGACTTAGAAGATCTACTTTTCATGTGAACTGCATCTGATGTCAAATACATGATATTGGTTAAAGTAAGAGCTCTCTGCTTATTTTGTTTATTATCTAAGAATTTCTTAGCATTAAAAAAATTAAAATTGATAAAAACATAAGGAACATTTTAGGGATGCAATGAATGTATACTACAGGTAATGCTAGCAACTGCCATGTTTACAGAAGCAAAAGAATATTTGGATTAACAACTTCAGAATATTTACATTAAAAACTATTATGATTAGATTAACAACATAATTAACTATTATGCTGACTGAACACAGAAGACAACTTCAGTAAATTATAAACAATATCTAAAGGAGGGAGAATCGCGATTAAAGATAAACACATTTGATAGAGTACTTCAAAAAGCTCACAACAAGGAGGAAAGTATCAAACCGTACAGCATTTAGGAACTAAGAAAACTCAGGTACAGCATACATTATTCTGACAGTAAGAAATGTAGAATTAAGAAAAATCTGGAGGTTGGGAAAAAAACAGGCCAGTGTAAATTAGTTGCAGTATTTCTTAAATAAAAACACTTACAGCTTTCATAATGGATTTTTCCCATGCTATGGATTTCTGTAACTGCTGAATGCACAGAGCCACCTGGGCAGCACTGCGAGCTTCTGATAATGCCCATCGCCACACCCTGAGACCGGGAACAATATCCTCTTCAATTCTGCATTGAAATACAGAAAAATTAAGTAGGCCATGTCCACACTTACGGTTACCGAATCTGAAACAGTCATCACACTGAAAGCCAAGTGATGATGAAACATGTAACAGCCGATAAGTATAAGGTTTAAGCAACTAAATTTGATGTAGTGCACAGACTGTGGCTACGTGCCTCAAAGCTTAGTCACAATCAGGTAAATGTAAGATCACTTCGCAGGATTATCAACACACATAACAAGAGAAAAAACATTTTTTACAAAGCACCATGCAAATAGCATGATCCATGTGGATCACAGATATACAAGAAGATACATAGATAACAGGCAATAGAAAATAGGCTCCAATTAGCAAAGAAGCACAATAATTTTTCAAGTTAATTTCAATAACCTACCCGTCATCATCACCACTAGTGGATGGTGCAGGAGCAGGGCCAGTAACTGTGCCCACATTATCCAGTTTGATCTGAATGGTGGTACTTAAGGGGCTCTTCAGATACCTCCTTTCAATGTTTCGCTCCAACTCAGACAGCCTGCTTACAGCTATATCTAGGGGGTTGTCGCTCTTCCGCTCTAGTGCATGTGCACTGCTTTCTTCTGCGTCAGTAAATTCTCCATCGTGCTCCTTGCACAAGTTAGAAAATGACTTATGTTCAAAATAGACCAAGTCCTCCCTTTCTGATGCCGGTTCTGGACACATCCAACCCTATATATCAAGAGAGTAATGTTAGCATGGTTTCCTCTTAAAATGCCTGACGGGTGAGTTACCTTTACTTATAATACAGCAGCCGACGCCAACAGAGCTCAAGGATCATTACTACAAGTTTTTACCTTGTGTTTCCTAATGCTAGGTAAAAATAAGGAAGAAAATTATTAGAAAGTTGTAAGAGAAGTTTGAAGAAGAAAATTTAACAACTTTTGGTGTTATGAGAGGTAGAGTGGAGATCAGCCAAGTATTCCGAGGGACTTCACACCAACTGCTGGTTCTCTCACGGGCCCACTTTAAATGGGAATCTCTCGACAGCAGGGACTTTGTGCCTCCTGTTCATTTTCATTCCTTCCGCCACTCCTCCTGCGCAGGCCCTTGCACTGCCCATCCTGGCCTCAGGAGCTCTGCAGAAGCTGCTACATTTGCCCGCAGAGCTTTTCCCCTCTCCTCTGCCCCTAGTTACTGACTCCACTCATCCTGTGGCCCTCACGTGAGAATTTATTTCTTCAGGGAACCCTTCCCTGACCGCTTTTAGGAGGGAAGCCTCCCTCTTACAGACTCTCACAGAACCATGTGATATTCCATACCTGTGGCAGTCACAATCTGATACTGCTGTGATTATTTAATTAATATCTTTCTACTTCTAAATTCCCTGAGGGCACCGGACCATGTCTACTTTTACTCATTTCATCTCCAGCAGTGGGAAGGCAAATATTAGACACTCAAAATATACGCTGATTGAATAAATGAATGTCTTATAATTCAGCTTGCTTACAATGATCCTTTAGCTCAAAACCCTTCAGAGTTCCTAATGTTCAGTAAAGTCCAGTTTTACCATGACATTCAAGTACCTCAATCTCACTCTTTCGCTCATCTTCCCATTCAGGCATCCAACACTGCAATCAAATTCCATGACTTGCCACACACCCCAAACATGTCCTGAGCTTCCTGATCCTGGTGCTCTGCCCAGTTATTAACTCTTCCTAGTAGCACTCCTTGTTCTCTGTCAAAAGCTTCTCCATCTTCTCAAGTTCCATCTGGACTTCTACAGGCAATCTTCCTTGATCTTTCCCCTATGTTCACCACAATCAGTGTATTCCTGTCCTAAATTCATGAATCACTTTCTACATCTTCACAATCCGTTACTAGATTCTGCAGGGCTGTATACACGTATTGTTGCCCTATTGTACGGAATGCTTTCTGAGGGCAGAAACCACATTTTATTCAATTTTGTGGTGTCCACTCTGATGTACAATAGGTACTTTGTAAAAGCATATTAAGTAAAAAGTAGAATGAACATGATCCTTTTTATTAAATCTCTTTAGAGAGAATTATTTTTCTTATATATCAGAATTCTTCCTCTTTACCTCAAGAGAATATTCATTATTAGAAAGTATGGATGAATTTATAAAAGGTACATACAAAACATTACTGCATCGTATATGCCATAACAAATGAACCTCAGTCCCGTATTTTGAAAGGGATCTGAAATTGCTAAATCAAGGGAATCCTATAAATGTAACACATCTTGACTTTTGCAAGCAAAAGACAAGAAAATGAGGACTGGATTAGATTTTGAGAAGGTGGATGGTTGAAAATTGTCTGCAAAGCCCTGTGACAGACACAGCTTGCCACCTCAGAAAAGGTCCTCACTGCCACTGTCAAAGGGCTCTCTCTTATTTGGCTTGTCATGTTAATATACTTGTGAACAGCTCGGTTCAACTATTAAATATGCAGGTGACTTAAACTAGGAAGGAAGTTTAATATTCTGTATGACAGGACTGTGATAAAAATAGTTTCATATGCTGAAAAATATACCCAAATGAAATTAATAAAAATAGAGCAATGATAAATGTAAATTTCAGCTTTGAAGTTTAAGCAACCAATCAAAGAAATATTGGATGTGATACAACACACTTAAAAGCACAATGAAAGACGCAGAAGGATTTTTTTTCTAATAATGCATACTCAGTTTAGCAACGGTATGGTTTGGATGTTAAAAAGCTAGTACAAATTGGCATGAAGAGAAGTATAGTGCCAGTTTAAGGGAAGTAAAAGTCCCATGAACACATTAGGCATCTCTGTGTATAGTGAGTGGTACATTTTAAGAATATAGACACTGCCGTTTAATCAGAAGAGAATCGTGCGCCTGGAAACCATTTCACTGGACCGATGGCTGAAGGAAGTAATCAGCTTACAAAAGAGAAAACTGAAAGAGAGACACAGGAACTGTGTTTACAGGAGCTAGTAGAGTAATTCGGCTTTCTACAGAATCAGGACTAGATTCTTGCAGATTTTCCTACAATATAAAACAGAATTTCCGTATTATCAGCAATATTGAAAATAGAAATGAATGCATCTAAGTAGTACCAAGGCCACCTGCTTAATGTGTCTTCACAATGGCTAGTTCCCAGGGCTAACCACATAAATACTTAGTTTTCAGGAAAAAAAATCATTAAATCTTTTATAGATGGTAAAATGTTTTGTGGTTATTTCCATCACTTGTTGTTTAAGATTCCTCAAGACTAATATAATTACCATTCATTTCTTTAAAAAGTCCATAATAACCCCATAATACTGTATTAATAGGATGTTAGAGCATCTCAGTTAAAAAACCAATTTCATTTATCTTAGCTGGTGAGAACATGGGCAAGAACATCTAAGCAGTCGGTAATGTGATAAGGTCAATAAACCAAGATCTCAGTATGTCGCCAGGAAAACGTTAGGCCCACGCTCTGACTTTACATACAATTTCAAAATGCTGATGATATGCTTTCCCAACCAACGGCCATCTAGAACCGGCGAATTAAAACCAGAGGCAGATGGTCATGGGAGGAAAACAGGGAGAGTAGAACCAACCAAACTCAAACCAGCAAGTAGTAACAACCAACCATGAGAGATGACGAAGACAGACTATGGAAAGCAGATGTAGTCGTTTAAAACGTAAAGCACACTAGGGCCTTTTAAATTACTGTAGGGGCAAAACCTCTTCACAGTCCCTGAGGGAATCATTACCCAATAATTGGTCTTCATACTGATGATCCGGTGTCACCAAGAGAATTTAAATCAAACTCACTATTCTCAATTTAAAAAGGCAGGGGAACGGTAACCTAAGCGATCCAACACACATGTTAAAAAATGATGGCACTAAATAGAATAATTTTCATTTCTCCAGAAAATTAACTTGTGTAGAAGAAAGAGTTCATTTGTTGAAGATGCCAGATAAGTGAGGCATTTTTATATTGTATTATAGTACCAGGAGGAGGATACATATAGTTGGCTAGCACAATTTCAGTAAATGATAAATTTTTGTTTCCCTAAGTGGGTAACTATGTCTGTGGTGAAAAAAGGGACATTTTTTTGTTAGCTCTGGAAAAATGACATTTTTTGAGATGAGATCCTCCAAAGTTTCTGCATGCCAGTAGTAAAGTAATTAATGCAGCTAATTTGTAATCATTGGTAGGACAGTATCATGGCGTAACTCTCACATTCTGAGAGAAATATGAAATATTCAATCAAATTACACAGAAACGACATTTTCTAAGCCTTTTCAAGTGTCTCTCTCATGCTTATTCATCATCCATCCATTTATTCTCAGAGACATCACATTATCAATTGAGAAGAGACATTTATATTCTTTTTAAAACCAAAAATTTTTGCACAAAGGTGAAGCTTTTCTTTTGTTGTCCTTTCAGTTTCAATCATGGCTGTGACATGGTAATGCCCAGTCAATAAATAATTAAAACTTTACATATATACATAGGATGTGAGTATGTGTACCACAACATAATGTTTTTAAATTAGCAATTTTAAATCATATAGAGTGAAAGTTCAACATATAACATGGCTATATAACGTGGCTTGCATACAAGACAATTACCAGGCACATATGAAACATTGCAGAAATAGTTTGCCATTACATTTATCGTGGCTGAAACTATGAAATCCTGCTTGTGGTGAAGAATTGCAGACCAGAAATGGTATTTTTCATGCCACTGAGGAGGTGGGCAGGATTTCATAAGAAGAACTCGGGAGGACAGAGCTGGTTTGATCCCACATTTAGCCACTTACTATATTATGACCACTGACAGGTTACTTACTCTGAGCCTTGTTCCTTACCTGTAAGATGGGGGAAATTAATCAAAGTGAGAACATTTAGCGCAGTAACTGGCATGTATCAGGCATACAATAAATGTCAGTTACCTCCCATTATTCTAAAAACAGATTTTATTCCAAGTCAATTTTACCTTTACTTGCAAACTTGCTGATGCGACTCTCCTTTCCAGATCTTCTACCTGTTGAAGAATCCTCAAATCCACTTCCATTGCTTGTTCTTCTACTGACCACTTCTCCACAATATCTCGAGTTACCGGGTTTTCTTCATTTTCATTTAATTCAATAATGGTAACTATATTTGAAAGGAAATTTATTTTAAAATCCACTTTATCTCTCAATGATTTCTTCCAGAATGTGAATGAAACTCCAGGGGTACCACGTACAAGTACATTTAACACACACAAATTCACTTGTGAATAAGCAAGGCAGCTGACTCTTGCAAAAGGAGCAGTAAGTACTCTTCTTTAGAAACAGAACAGTATGTCTGCAGGTTGTAACAAACTATCAAAAGTAGTACCAATTTAAGAAAATGTAAGTTGTTTTTGGGCAAGATAGGAAAGAAAAAGCCTATTAGTAATAAATTAAGATTAACACATACTAAAATATGCTTTAAGATGAAAGAATTAATTCTCATAACTAAGCAAGAGAGCAGAAATAAATCTCTTTTAGGTGCCCACCATCTTTATTCTCGATGCAGGCTTGAGTGATGTAATCCAGGTGTTTCTGAATTTGTTTTTGTAATGCCTTTTCTCTTATGCCTCTGGGATGTAGCACTTTGAGCAAAGCTTTTAAATGCTCTGGGTCAGTAATTCTCCACCAGCCAAACTGCATTTCTAAGCCAAGATAAACATGTAGGGCATTTACAGATATTCAGAATATGAATTAATGGCATGCTACAAATGAAAAAATTTATAACTATATAAAAACATCAAAGATTCAGCTATAATATAGAGATCTGTAACAATACAATATAGTAAGTGGCTACAGCAAACCCTCTCAAGGTACCCACCTTCTGGAATAGGCTTTGGACTAGGATAATCTACTGGTTTGGCTACTTCAAGAGCTGCAGGTGACTTAGAGGGCGGCTGGGCCCGAGGAGTTGGTGAAGAAGCAGCTGGCGCATCGGCTTGGGTAAGGGAAGCGTCCTCCCAAGGTGTTCTTGGCAGTAACAACTGGTCCCTGGGGAGAGGACTGTAGACCTTGCCTGCACCACCTGAACCGGTACTGACCAGATTCGAGTCTGTCCCTTCCACGCTGTTCTGTGTCACCGTTGGCTGCATGCTGCCCGGTGAGTGTCTCCCACGGTTCTGGTGAGGCAGTGCGCACCCATCTGCACCGCTCTTTGGTTTGGGGGTCGTTACATCTGACTCAGGAGGCACCTTAGCTACTTCTAAAAGCTTGCTTAGTTTGGAAAAAGAGCCAGGATTCTGAAGAATTAGATTTGTGTTATCTTTTTCGTTAGGATCTTCCTTTTGCTCACAATGATCCGGATTTGAACAATTTAAAGTGTCGTCAGAAGTATCAAATATTTCTTTGGTCTGGATGCTTTCTGCTTTTTTTCGTTTTTTTCTTTCTTTTGCAATTTCTTTCAGCCCTACAAAATCCAAAAGCATTACGAAGATCAGTTCCTCTAGATCAAACCATACTATATTTACTGCTATTTATCAAATCATATGCATAAATACTTTAACAAATTTCTCTAGCTTACTTAATACTCTTCATTTTTTTTCTTTTATACACTAGCTTGTTACGCTCACTGGAAAAAATTTTGTAATTTTGTAACTAACCACAAAAAATTACAATAATAAAAAATATTAAAAGCCATAATATACAAATTACTGCTAACATTTTTGTATTAATTTTTCCAGGAATTCTCTATGCACACATGAAATCCTATTTTACAGATTTCCAACCTGTACGTTTTACTGAATAATACTCTTTAATTATTCTGATGTGTCAATAAATATATATATACGCCTTAAATTGTAATTACTATATTCAGTGGAATATATCATAAAAAATCAACCTTCTATTGATAGTTATTAATAGGGTCCGATTATTCATTAGTAGAAACAATGCTAGAAATGATGAATGATCTTAGATCTGTGTTTGGATTTTTTTTCTCCTGATTTACTTCCTTAGGATACATTTCCAGAAAAAAACTGAGTCCTAAGATATTACTTTTCAGAGTTTTTGAAACATATTGTCAAATTGCCCTCCAGAAAGTCTAGATCAATATACAATCATACTTACACGAGGGCATCTGTTTGCCTACACCTTAAAATGAAACTGAAGACTATCAATAACTTTTGTCTTTGGAAATATCCGGGAGGTGAGAATCTAAACTCTATTTTTTTCTGATCATTAATAAGACTGGATATTTTTCTGTAGGATAATAGGTATTTCTCCTTAGTGAACTTCTTGTCCATATTTTTTACCAGTGTTTTAATAATAATTGATAAGAAGTGTTAGAAAAATATAAACCTACTTTATTTAATTTGAAAAACGATGTATGTTCACAGTAAAATATTCAGTAATAAGAGGCTAATGTAACCCTTTCCTGCCCTACTCCCTCAGTTCCTATTTCTAATCTTCAGATGTAACTGCTTAATCAATCGTGTCCATACATCCTTTGGGAAATCTTACATGCATGCATATGACTATTAGTTTGTGCTGTTACATAAATGGGATGCTACTGTATTCTGCAACATTTTTATTTGGATAAAATTCAAATGCCTAAGCAAGGCCTCCAACACTGTATGATCTGGTTCCTGAAAACCACTCTTGTCCTTGCTAACCTTGCTCACCTTTCTCCCTTTTTTCAGCTTCTCAAACATGGTAAGTTATGTCCTTTCTTGGGGCCTTTGCACTGGGTGTTCCTCTGCCTGAAATCCTGTTTTGTTGACTGGCTCCTTACCCTTCAATGTTTCAGATTAAGTATCACCTATTCACAAAGGTTTTCCCTGACTACTCTATTTCAAGTAGGGTCCCCATCTTATTATTCACCTTAGAATATCATCATCCTATATGCTTCTTTTGCAGAATTTACCATTATACACATTAACCTGCTAATTTTAAAATATTTCATTCCATACCCCATCCCACACACTACAATTTAACTCAACAAACGTTACTTAAAGGCAGAGCAATGTTTATATTGCTTTAACAGGATCCCAGCTACCTAACATGGTGGCTGCTATGAAACTGGGGCTCAATAAATACTTTTTGGATGATGAAATAAAAGGATGACTTTACTATTTTCACTATATACCTTAGATTGCTTTCCATGATGATACATAGAACTGTATCACATTTTCCTTCAATCAGCTGCATAATATTCTTATATGGATTATCATAATTTATTTCATATGTCCAAAGCTCGCAAATTTCCTTAATTTTGTACAAGTTACTAGCTAGCAAGGAAGTACTAATATTTGTGCTTGATTTATTCTGAGAACTAGTATCTCAAAAATCACTTTCATATATCCAAAAACAAACAGATCAACTAACCACACTAGGTCTGAGACTAGTAGGGGATTTCAGAGGTGATACATTTTAATAGCCTATTCATGGGGTCGTTAACTTTAATATCCAAATTCTTACTTATAGACAGTTAAACCTCTCATTAAAATGTAAAAATTATTTTTAAAATCTTGGAAGTTTATAAGGATGTTAAGTACACAGAGATTTTTTAGATAGTTTTTCTTTCACCAATTTCACACAATCCCCTGTTCTTTCCAGCCCTTACTATGCTTCAACAGACACTTAGATTGGTCCCCTATCTTGGCTATTGCAAATAGTGCTGCAATGAACACGGGGATGCAGATACTGATTTGAGTTTCCATTTTCATTTGTTTGGATAAGTACCCACAAGTGAAAGTGCTGGGTCATATGCTAGTTCTAACTTTTCTGAGGAACCTCTATACTGTTTCCAATAGTGGCCGCAACAATTTACATTCCCTGCAACAGTACCCAAGAGCTCCCTTCTCTCCACATCCTCACCAACACTTATTTCTTGTCTTTTTGATAAGAACCACTCTAACAGGATGAGGCGATATCTAATGTAGTTTGCATTTCCCTGACAGTTAATGATGTCGAGCCTCTTTTCAGGTACTTGTGGCCATCTGTGTGTCTTCTTTGGGAAAATGTCCACTGAGATCTTTAGATTGTTTATTTTGCTATTGAGTCATATTTGCTTTTGAGTTCTTTATATACTTTGGATAACAGGCCTTTATCAGATATAAGATTTGCATATATTTTTTCCCATTTAGTAGATTGCCTTTTCATTCTGTTCATGTTTTCTGTTGCTGTTCAGGGGCTTATTAGTATGACAGTCCCACTTACTTATTGACTTATTAGTTACTTAGTTTATGTTTTCCATGCTTTAAAATATTTTTATGTTTAAATATTTTAAGCAATCAGTTAAAAAAAGAACTCACTACACTCTCCTGTTTAACTAACATTCTGACCCATTCATATCAATCTTTAAAAATAAACACAACTGAAGCCTCTAAGTGCCCTCCCTGATTCTATCTCTATCAGCAACTTTTACCCTGGGAAGGCAGACCATGACTTTCACGCATCATTCCAATATACGATTTTATACCCATTCTTCATATTCTTTGACTCACAAGAAATAAATGACTGTGCAGAAGAGTAACTCTGCTTGTTATAGGCCAACAATATTTACATGCCAGCCACTATTCTAAACCATTTTCAATTATTATTAACCGTCCTTTGTGCCCCAAGGGTACTTACATTGTTGTATAGTACCTGTTCTAGACACCTATGTGATTAATCAGTCCCTTCTTTACATTGGACTGTTAAACATCTACATGGATGGCATGGACTAATGTTTTGTTTATCTTTGAACATCCAGTGCCCAGAAATGCCCGACACATACTGCGTATTCAAAAAAAACGAGCTGAAAGAAGTTTTCGCCTCCCTACACCACCCTCGGGCAATGGCTACATGTAAGCACTGACTTGACGCTGTGGCCCCATCAGAATCTAAGCATTTGAAAATGCCCAGACATAGTATTCTGAAACATTCAATTCAAGACAGTTTACCGGGCCTATAAATGCACTGTGTACCGCGCTAGTTAATTTAACAGAAACGGAGCCAGAAAAGCAGAGTCTAAAGGTAGAATATGAAGGATGTGTGATAATACTTAAGAAAGTAAGAAGTTTAATGGAGAAGAAGGTAATCACAAATTTCAAACACATACAAGACTTCAAGATGAATGAGTCTTATGCTAAGGGTCTTAGATTTAAGCAGTTTACCTCCAGGGCTACCGTCAGGATGGATGGTTGCTGCAAAGGTTAAAGAGTAAAGCACATGTTGGAAAATTTGACAGTGCGAAGGAAGAGAAATGGAGCAGCAGCTACACAGTACAATACAGGTAAAGATCTGTGTCCACTAAATGGGTGGATGTCAGAAAGTGCAGAAGAAGAAAAATCATGGACTGGAAAGGAATATTTATCAGTGAAAGGGGCATTATGAGTTCAAAAGAAATGAAAAACAAGGTTTTACAATGTTTATCCACAATGCACATTTGATTCTGGAAGCACACAATATATCGAAGGAGTAACAGGGTTTTAAAACGTATGGTTTG
The DNA here is from genome assembly GCF_030020395.1 of Manis pentadactyla. Taxonomy (NCBI): domain Eukaryota; kingdom Metazoa; phylum Chordata; class Mammalia; order Pholidota; family Manidae; genus Manis; species Manis pentadactyla. The sequence goes on from NC_080034.1 coordinate 72,007,975, forward strand.
TTATATTACTTTGTAACAGATTAATGGCTCCTACCTGCAGCGCTCTCCATGCCTTCTACAAAAATCCCCCCACACTGGGGAAAAATCCAATACCGACGTCTGTAACGATCCTGGCCAAACATCACTGAACGTAAAGAGTGAGACGCATCGAAGAGCTCCCTTCTGTACTGACTCTGTTGCTGTTAAAAAATGATGCATACAATTATGCTATGGGTGTTAAGTGCTTTCAAAATTGATATTTAAGTGACTTTATACTTATCATGGCTTTAGAGCAGCTAGATTTCACTATTGAAGAAAGGCAGCAAAAGAACTGATATCACACGTCTGACTTCAGTTCCAGTAACAGTTGTAAAGACAGAAATTACTTTGAGGGTAATTAGAATATTTTTGTTGCCAAGGATTAAAAAACGTTTTGTTTTATTAGATATCTTATCGTAAAGCATGTCTTATATTTGGTAATAAACAATGTGATCAAGTGTTTCACTGAGCCAAAGACAATTGGCTCAATTCTAATGATTACAGTGTGTAACAAATAATACTCACATATACCTGTATTTGCCTATTTTTATACTCATGCTGCAGACCTTAGGCAGCATATGACTAAATTTTGGAATAACTGTGTGATGAATCTAATGACATAAAATGCAGATATCTCATAATACTAATCCTGAAATACTTCACTAATGCTACTGAAATTCAGTTTTACATGAGAAGTACATACATATACAGTCTATAGATCCAGTGCAAATAAAACCCACAAGTACACTAATGTAAAATAAAACACAGGACAGGTGAGAAATTGGGGATCAACAGAGGTGAGGCTTAGAACCTCACCCCCCCTGTTCTGAGAGAAATCTTCTGCATACGTGGATGTTTTATTGCCCTCGTCTACCTTGGATTAACACATAGTCTACAGGCACACACCTGATCATCCACATTTGCTCTCTTACAACACTAAACTATGTTTTCTACCTTTATCTTGTATCTACCTACCACTTCAGCATTTTATTAAAAATAATAATAATAAAGAGAGAAATGTGGTATCCACATATAAATCAAGTATAAAAATCAAATGAGTATTCCTATTTGAACTGACTGTTCATAGTTCATAATGCATGAGCAAAACTGAAGGTTTCTGTGATGGCTGCCCTTGTACTGTTCACCATGTAAGAACTTAATTCACAATGTAAGAATTTGTTCTCCATGTAAGAACTTGTTTGTTATGCCTCAGAAGATTGGAGACTGACGAAAATTAGGCTTGGAGTGGATTAATGATTGTGCATTGAGCATTGACTCCCCTATACAGAATTTTATTGTTGTTAACAACCATTTGATCAATAAATATGAGAGATGCCCTCACAAAAAAAAAAAAAAAAAAGTACACACTTCCAATGGTAAAATAATAAGTAACCGGGATATAATGAATATAGTCAAGATATTGTAACAGCTTGGTATGGTGATAGCTGGTACCTAGAATTGTCATGTATATAAATGTGGAATCACTATGTTGTACACCTGAAACTAATGTAATGTAATACTGTGTGTCAACTACCCTTCAATAAAAAATAATTATCTAGAAAAAAATAAATAAATAAATAAATAAAATAAATAAAACACAGGATGCTGAAACTATTAACATGAAATCTGACTGAATTTTAAAAGTTATGAATTCCAAGAAATAAAACCATGCATTTATTGATATTTTGTATTTAAATAAAGAGCTAAAGAATATAGCTCTTGATTAAGTTAGTACCATGTCTTAAGAGGGAGGACTTTAACATTGGCAAGAAACTTTTACGGTTTAATTGTGAGAATGTTTCTGGAGCTCTCCATTTTAATTACTTACAAGAAGCTTGCTTTTATTTAGCAGTCACAAAAAAGGAATCCCATACAAGGTGGATTTTTAAAACACTGCAAAAATGATGTAAGCTATAATCTGAAAACTGCTTACTTTACTCAGCTTTTCAATCTGTCTTTCTAGCTCTTCAACACTTGCTGCTTGGTCACCTTCATCCTATACATGACAAAATACAGTATCATTTAAAGTTTTAAGATTTATTCAATCAATCTGTGGGTATTTAATGAAGGCCTCCTTTATGCAAAGCACTAGGATAGGCCCTATGGGAATGAGTAAGCCTCAGCTCTTGGTTCTTTGTAAACTAATAATCTGGTAGGGAGACACATGCACATCACACTATGGAAATAAAAACCACTACACAGAGGAAGCCATAGGGACCCCAAAAGAGGTAGAGATTTAAGAGTCATGGAGTTCAGGAGAGGGTGAGATTACTTTTAGTGGGAATCTTTACCGAGAGAGGCTACATGGAAGAAGTTGTGTCTTAATTAGCTACCGAAGAATGGTTCGGATTCGATCAATCAGAGAAAGCGCAGGGCATTCCAGAAAGAGTCTGATGTATCTTGACATGAAAGGTACACGAAGAGGTAAGACAGGAGATGAGGCAAGGATGAGTTCAGGGTTAAACGATCTAGAGCTATAAATGCTTGACCATGGTCAATAACGTGATCCTTTGAGGGAGGTTAAACGTGAGAACTACGCTTACAAAGATAATACGGCAATAGTCCTAAGATGGCCTGGAGCAGGGAAAGGATGAACATTGTCAAATCTGGTTAGTATTCCACTGCAGTGACTCAAGAGGGACGGAGAATGTGGGACTTACATAGGTAAAAGAAACAGAAACGGAGAAAAGCAAATGGACGTAAGAGAGTATTACCTAATTAGAAATGTTAAGTCATGGCCACTCATGGGTATGAGGCAGAGAGGGGTGAGGGAGACAAAGGAAGTAGTAAATTATGGTAAGAGTTTAAATCTGGGAGACTGCAAAACTACTGGTACCATTCATTTGGTACCAGTGACTCACTGGAGTCATTTTTAGGGCAAAGAAGGTAAGTTATATTTTGAACACATTGAGCTTTTATAAGAAAAATAATCCCTACGATATATAATACTAATTTCGTAAGTGGTACTTTACTGGTGATTACATGAAATTTTTCATTCTAGAAAATGAATATAGGAAAACAACCACCAAATTATATGTTTTAGAGGGAAAGCATAAAGTAAAAGGCACATGTCTTTTCTTTGTATCGTAGCCACGCTACTTCCTATGGGCAAACTACTTAACTCTTCTAAGACTATTTCCTTACCTGTAGATTGATAACAACATTTCCTGTAACATGGGGGCATCTGTGAGGGCCGAGGAGAACAGATCTGAAAGTAACCAGCAAACTTCCAGGCACACAGTGTGCAAACTGGTTACTTTCCCTCTTTCTGAAAATTGTATCTAGAAAATGCAGGTACCTCTTAGGTTTAAAAAAGTAAAATTTGTTTCCGGTGCTCATTTTCTAGAAGCATTTTTAAAAAGCCACACTGCCACCAACGACTCATGAGCAGGTATTTCTGGATGAGTAGTTATCTCCCCAACAAAAGGAAATGGAAAGAAGCTTTAGTATAAGCTATCGTTTATCTACTTCTCATCCAGTTTAGGGGAGCAAGTTACAGAGGCATTTAGGCATACTGTTTGTGCTAACAGTAACACAATTTCTACTTCAGGAAAGAAGTCTTAAAAGAGAACAGGCCCAATGACCCTCAAATAGATAATTACATAATTACATGTCTGTATGGTTCTAAAGTGATCTTTTGACTCGCAGGGCAAATGTTTGATAATATGCTTACACAAAAATACAATTCAAGCAACAGTAATAAAAAATACTTGCAAAAGACATCAAAGTAACTATGTATCAGTCAAATAAACTTAGTGCTGTTTCTAAGACTCTCCCTAAGATGAAAAGGAAGTAAAGTGTCTACTAAGGTTTGTTTAAAGCAAAGGAGTTTTGACTAATAGTCCTTATAATTTTAAGAGATGTGTAGAACTTAAAAGGTCAGAGAGAAAGGCAAGGAGACTAAGCACAAAGAACTCATCTCTGCCGTGGTTCTCCATGATTTCCCAACCAAAAGAGAGGCCACTGTATGTCCCTATGTGTCAAAGTTCGATCATCCACATAACCTGTTACCAGGCCAACTTGTGAAGTTAGAGCTCACGTAGGTTTCAACACAATTCTAAGGTTTAGGTATACAGACTCCATGTGCTGAAGGAATGAGGAGTGTGGAGAAGAGGGAATCATCTTTGAGACAAAGGGGGATGGACTTAGTCAAGGGCAGGACCTTCTAACAGAGAGCGATCACACGGGTCTCAACGGAAAGGCTCCCTGAAATGCATCTTCTAGGGAGTTTTAATTCCTGGCACTCTCCCCAAACTTTAATCAAGAATCTAAACCTACTTTTTGAGGAATAATGTATCTATCCTATCATTGGGCTCATTAAATAGTTAAATTTTTTAAGGCAATTGATAAGTGGCTACCAGTTCTTCATCATAACAGATAACTCTAAAATCACTTAAAAGAAATGTTATTTTGACTTGTTAGGTCCTAAAATTATTATCTTAAAAAGTTTTTAAACTGTTTTCTCACATTAACAACATATACATTTGCCAGGATTTTACTCAATGAAACCCTATAATCTACCTATAATTCAATTAAAAAGTCACTTTAAATGATATATGTGGTTAAGAGACATTAATGATATTTAAATAAGTAGTAACAAATTTTAGTAGAGTTTATCTACCTTGCCCCATTGATTATTTTCTTTATATCTTCAACCCCCTCTCTTACTGACTCCCTTCAACCCGAAATCATATTTAGCCTTTCACATCTGAGTAACCCTTGGTTGTCTGTCCCCTTTAGGAACCACCTTTTCCTCTGAGGCACAATGCTTACAGAAGTCATCTCACCTCCTCACCTTCTATGGTGCTCGATCCTTCGCCACCCAGCTCCTGCTCTGACCCGACTAACGACTGTGCTGCCACTGGTCCCCAGTGACCTCTGCCTTGCCCGATCCCACAGACACTTTCGATCCTCATCACACTAGACTCCTGCTACGTTAACATTGTTTATCACTCCCTCCTTTGAAATGTTCAGTTTTCTTGATTTTTGCTACTACTACATGGGTAGAAAAGAGCTGACATTGCAGGTCTGACTGCTCTATTTGAAAGGCCCGCGTACAAGGCTGGTCCCTGGCTGGTGTCTGGGAACTTGGATTTCACAGGGTTTCCTCCCACGCTGATAGACTGGCTCACTGGAACCCAACTGGGCTAACAATGGGGTGTATACTGAACACCTGTCTTTCTCCTGGGAGTTTTATACTTGTCATAACTCATTCCTAGGAGACTGAAGCCCATCCTGTGTGACTCCACTGGGAAAAGACTCTTAACAGTGTGGGTCTGGTTTCCTCTGGGCTGTGGCTCACACGTCTTTTCTCTCTGATTCTGATGTGTGAGTCTTCCTAGTGAGTCACTGACTCTGGTGATGGCCTCAGAGATCCTTGAACCATTACAGACACCTCCTACCTCTACGACTGCTCCTTCTTCAACAAGAAGCCCTACGGGATCTTCTGAAATGTTGACATCCCCTGGGGTTCCAACTTCAGTCTACTGCTATGTTCCCTAAACCAATCACCCTGTACAGAAATCACCCACCTCATGATTTTAAACTACTGTCTGTGTGAATAACTTCCAGATCTATATGTTCATGACTGAACTCATCTTTAGGCTTCAGATTCTTATATCCAACTTACTGCAGAACTGCTGCAAAGGCACCTCAACCGTAACATGTCCAAAATGAACCCACCATCGTTTCTTGTCTTCCACTATCTGATCTGCACTCCCCTCCTCCTCTATCATCTATTTATTCTGTTCCTCCTGATTTCTCTAACTCAGTTAATGGCAAGAATACCACGCAGCCTCCCAAACCAGATGGTCGGGCATCAATCCTACCCTTCCATCAACCTACCAGTTCAAATACTACTCATTCTTCTCCCTAAGTATTTACTGAAATCGTTTCCTCCTTCTTCCCAACTACCATCGGGCTCGTTTGGGACCCTACAACTCATTAAACTCTTGCAACATCTCCTGACCGACCTTCCCACCTCTGATCTTGCCCTACCCCAAATCTACTTCTATTTTCCATGGAGCTGCCATAGGGAGCCACTAAAAAAAGCAAGTGTGACTCTGTCATTCTGTCACTTACAAAGAGGAAGCAATGGCTTCCTCCTACCAAAAAAGTGTAAATCCTAGTTCACAGTTGTTGCTAGGAGGCTCTCTAATAACAATGAAGCACTTGTCAGTCACTTAAGGCGCATCGTGGTTTCAGATTCCTACGTCCGTTTATGCTGTGCTTTTTGCCCGAGCACTTCTCTACGGGTTCTTCCCCAGGTTAACATTCAGCCCACCTTTTAGCCTCAGCCAGTGGGCCCAGAAAGCCTTCGTTGAGGACCTATTCCTCATAAAGGTTCAATGCCCTTCCTTTCCGCCTGCCTAGCACAGAGTAGATACCACCGGCAAAGCAGTTAACATGTAGTACATTACATTTTCTTACGGCAAATCTTCCTCAATGAGACTGCAAGTTGAGAAAGGACTTTCGGTACCTTACTCATCTTTGATCAAAAGTGCCCAGAGCGAGGCACATAATAAACTGATGATGCTTGAGAAATACATCAGTTTCACTAAATGTGACAATACTTTCAAGGCATGAAGTATTGTACACATATAAGCTAGGATTTTACCAGAATGAAAGAGGATAACTGAAATTAAGAATCTACATGGTTCTTTGAAGAACTCTCAATATGTTCTATAAAAAGAAAAACTTGCCTTTGTTTATTCAGTGTAAGCCCATCCCATGTGTGGGCAATTATTAAACCATCACAAAAAACTTTACGAGGTGATTGTTATAAATATTCAGTTTTCAGATGAAGAAACTGAGGCAAGTAAGTGTCAAAATGGAATTCAAACCCAAATCCACCTGACCCCCAAATTCTGTTTTCAGTATGTTATGTTATCTTTGTCAAGTAATAAAATCTACCTAAACTTGATTACCTCATCTTCACAGACATCAGTTTTCTTTCCTTTTCTGTCTTCCTTGTCTTCCTCCTCCTCCTCCTCCTCCTCGTTGCCATCAGCGTCACTGTCGCCGCCCTTCCTTCTTCGCTTGTATCCTGCTGTGGGGGTGGCCGACGCGTGCTGCTCTTCTCCAAGATCGATGCCACCTGAAGTGTCTCTCTTGCCTGCTTTCTTAGCATAAATGATTCGGAGCCTTTAAAATGTAACAAAATTAGGATGTACAAGAAAACCTTCTCTTCATATATTTTAGAGAAAATAACGTGAGTTTTAAGCAAAAATGCCTTACGGTGAGTATTAAGTCAATGGCAATAAAATTAGAATTAAAGAAATTTAAGAAATATGTTTCCAGAAATTACAGAATATATTGACTTTTAAGAATTATTCTGGATCTCTCTGGAATTAGAATATATTTTAAAAATAAAACTTAGCTGAAAAAATTAACTCTAGCAATGACCAATGATAATTCCTGATCCCATGCTTTCAGACTGAAAAAATTTCTGTTCAAATTATACAAAGAAATCTCCTCTTACATAGAAATTGAGTAATTTCAGCATTATATTTCCTGGCGGGAAACTAATTAAGCTTTAATTCTGAATACATTTGGATATTTTAGACTCTATGAAAGCAAACTTTAATTAGAAAGCAATTTTTAAAAGTGGCAGTTCTAAACAGATTCTACTTATGACAAAACTAACTTGATAGCCAACAACAATCTTAGAAAACGTGATTGCTTGACTTCTTTGGGAGCAAAAATGTAAACTGACTTTTTTCTAAGTCTGAAGCATAAGATGTTCAATGACTCTAATTACAACTTTTGTCCACTGCAGACTCTCATCCTAGGTTTTATTAATTTCTTAATTCATCTTAATTAAGCTTTACCTTTTTTTATTTCTTACACATAATAAACTTTAAATTCTGTGTTTGGAATTTATGTTTTACTGGGGAATTTGTACAATGGGAAACAGTATACTAACTTTAATAAAACAGGACTTACTTGCTGAGTTTACCTTCTACCATCCATTTATCTCTCCTCAAGTTTGACATATAATCAGTGTTCTTGTCAATTTCACTGTCAATGCAAAAGTTTATTAGAAGACAGAAATTAATCCATTATGCAATATGTTAACATGGTGAGTAAACTGTTGCCATTTCTTGCTAACTAAAAGTGATGTCAATGAGTAGCGAAAACAAGTGAAAAATTATATCAATACAGTATCACAGCTAAGAGATATACAGAAGACTTAGTATGTCCACCAATGGTAGAAATGCATGGCTCTGAAATATACAGATTGATCCGTTTCCTAGAAAGGAAAAGAACTAAAAGTAACAATAATTAAAATATGTAAAATAATGAATAGAAAGAACAAGATGAATATGGATTTGTTCACCAAAACTTGAAATACTAGAGTGCAAAATTTACTTTGACTCTTAAATGTAAGTTTTTAAAAAGTACAATACATCAATAAACTAATATTAAATTGTTATTAGCAAATAATAAAATAAAAAGCTGGATAATTCTATTAATGGCTATGAAGGAAAATCACGTAGTTATTTATCACTGAAAGATGTCAAAGAAAGAAAAAATTCCGGATTCTTGCAAAGGTGCTACCTTCTGGTGGCATGGTAAGAAAAAACTATTTTTATGTTTCCTTATATGAATAATTAACAGAATTATTAAGTAAACAAAATGGTAGCAAAGAACATGCAGTAAGATCCAAATTTTCTTTTCAACAGACTGCAGTAAATGCATTAAAATAGTAGTAGTAGTAGTAGTCATCTCTGAATGGTGAGGTTAAGTGTAATTTTGTTTTCTTTGTGCTACTCTGTAAACTTTGGATTTTGCATGGGTAATTTGTGTTACTTTGTCATATAAATTATTTCGATTAGACAAATTGAGAACAGGAAGGAAGCGCCAGAGAAGTCTAGGCACGGGCTCACCTCACCACCCTCCTGCTGCACGCCAGCTCACTGATCAGGAAGGCCAGCGCCGAGGCTTTCTGGGCCGGAGTGTGGGCCTGGAAAGCCTTGGTCCTCAGGCTTTCGGTGAGCTCAGTCTGTCCACAACGGGCCTCCATAAAGATCTGCAAGATCTCGGAAACATTGTCTCGATTCATACCAACATTCAGCAAATGTTCTCCAAGAGCTGTTTCGGCCTATAAAAGTTTGGCATTTTTGTCAGTATTGTTCCTAACCGTACAGAACATAAAAACAATTAAGATTTTTAAATGTTTTTATTATATTATCTATGTATTACTGAAAAGGGCTTAATTCACACTTGAAATGAAGTAAAGATAAAAATAGACAACAGATGATAGACAGGTATTTGAGTACTTGCGTCTTTCTATTCCTTCTTTAGACCCTTGGTTAACAGGCAGGAAGGAGAGTATGTGAAGTCATGAGTAGATATCATACCTTCTTTGACTATAGAAACTATCTCAAGCTTTCTAAGGCTTTATCTAGGCGTTCTATCAGTACTGGTTGCGGGAGGCCCAGGGGCACTACTGTTGTGTTTTCCAGCTCTAGAGTGTCATGGACTTTATTGTCTGGTATCCTAAATAGGAAAATGGAAGAACAAGCAACTGGTGCACCTGGAAACTTCTCTCTCCATCATATTATCTACAGCAAAGCTGACTGAAATGTGTATCTTAGCTGGAATTATGATCCACTTGAATTTCTTGAGTATCCACTGAGAGGTACAGAGTCTTAACATGCTGATCTTAGAGGTGCTGCCATTCGCCTCAATTGTTCACAGTGATTGAGAGCACACAGCATAATTTCAGAAGGCATACATAAATTTTAATTCTTTATGATTTATAAATTCTCTTTTGCTGAATATCACTTTCCTTAAGTCACTTGGTTTTGGCCAAAAGCTAGAGAAAAATAAGAGTAATCTGGGAATATCTACATTCTGTAGGCTTTATGAACCAGGTTTCCCTAGATGTGGACCATTTGCAACTGAAAGCAAATCTACACTTAACTTTGTGAGATGCGGAAAAAACTAGATCAGTGTATACACTCTTCTGCTAATATGCTAAAGCCAGTTATCAGTGCACTGAGGGTACAAATTAAAATCACTTTTTGTATTTTGTTTTTTTACCTTGTATCCTGTAATTAGACCTGGATCACACACAGCAGCTGACAGGAGCCTCACAAGCAGGTCTTGTACCTCAGCCATGCTGTCCCCTAGATTCAGCAATCCCTCTTGAAGAATACTCAGGTCTGGAACATCAGTATTCCCATTAAAGCCTAAAGCTTTACCGAAGACTCGTAAGAACTGCACCACAATGAGACAGTTTGAAAATGTACTTCCAGAGAGGACAAGTCCTGGAATACGAGGCAACTCTGGCAAAGGCTGAAAAATAAAATAAAATAAAAAACTAATTAACTAAAACGGCTATGACTTCAGATTTTCTGAAATAGAACAAGTTGCCGTCTTTCTTTGCTCTTGAATTCTGCCAGTGGTTTTCCGTCTAGACTGTGGATTCCCTGAGGGCATTTCTGCAACCCCATAGTACTAAGCACGGGATTTTGAAACCAAGCAACCATCAATAAGTTTTAGTGGAACTCAATACGAACTCAGAATTCTGAAAAAAGAACACAAATTTTAATTAACATATTGATAGAACATGGGTTCCATAACTGGAGCAACAGAAGAAATAAGCATTTCAAAAGTACTTGGCCATGGACATACTAAGTAGGGCACGTGTACTAATTTCTTCTAATGATGGAGACTGATTAATAATTCATGCTTGTTTGGTTGCTCAGAAACTACCGTGTATCTATGGGCCGATGGGAGAATGGTACCATCTTTGGCTAATTAATGCAGATAAACTATTTGGTCCACATGACCAGAACCCATGATCCTATCAAGAACCCAGTTACACTGCAACTAACAGTCTCTAGGCTTGTAGCAAAACACTAATATTGAATTTCAATACTCCCATTAGAAAGCAGCTTCTTTTGCTACTTCTCAAATGTGCTCACATAGTAACATTTTAATGACAAAACTGTAGTACCAGTTGTCATGAATATTTAGGAAGTAAATAAGGCAATAAGGCCATGAATGAGACTTAATAATAGTATTTCAAATTTTGATTAGAAAAAAATGAACTTTTACATATTTCTATTTCACTGGTCTTTGTTAAACAATGTTCCTCCACCCTGCACTTACTGAAACAACTAACCAAGGACCTTCTCTAGTGATACTGTGTGGAAACAGAACTGCGGATAATATCTGATAGCACACAAACCTTACAGGTTCCATTTGAAAACCATCTAAGTCTGAATCTTTTTTCTTGAACCATATCATACACATACCATGTGATTTAAAAAATTTATATAACAAAGCTATCAAAAGGCTTAAAATGGACTTCTATATTTGATTTACTGCATGTGGATTTAAACAGAAATAACAAATTCAAGAAAATAGAGATCTTTTAGGATTTTTCAAAAATTGCTCACTGTGAGCCTACTAAATGTGTCAACTAACCTATGTACCCTCTCTGGACATAGGAAAATTTAAACATGCAGTTTTACTAAAACTAGTGTTTATACTTTTATTTGTAGTTAAAAGCATTTGTGCTAAGTAAGAATATTATTATAACTAAATCCCCACTAGGATATTTTTGCTTTAAGTGCTTTAGAAAAAGCTGAAAAGAGACAATCACTCTTTGTATTATCAGATGAACATGGCATATAATATAGATCCTATTGACTAATTATACTATTATTGACAGTATTACAGAAATATGTATTATTGACAATTTTCTACAAATACCATCTTAACTATAGCCAAACATAATTGATTTCTTCTGATAAGTATATAAATTATGCCAGTTAACATGATTATCACGCTCTTTCCAAATTTCTACTTTTACGTATTTTAGCAACATCTGTGAAAACAACAGGAGAGAAAACACATGAGGTCCTCTCACTGGACACATTTCTTGGCTTTCAAGGTGATAAACAGTATGGACCCTGGAGTTTAACAAATTGGAGTTTGGATCCAAGGTGCCACTTATGAGTTGTGTCATCTTGGGCAAGTTCCTTCACCTCTTTGTGTCAAAGTTTCTCACTTGTAAATGGGCATAAATACCTCTTCAACAGGATTGTGGTGAGGGTTAAATGGGAGAATTCATACGTAAAAAACACTTAGCACAGTGCCTGGAAAGTAGTCAACATACTCAATGAAGTTAGCTAACAAGTCTAAAGCACTGAAGGAGGTTACAGATTATAAATCCTGATTTATTTAAATATCTAAGGGGGTTTGAGGAGAAGGCAGATCTTTCTGTATCTAAACATATAGGAAGGACCAAATGAAACAGAAATCTTATCTACTTTTATCATTCCCCCTTGTACATTTGTACAGTGTTTTTATTTCAATGAAAAAGATTGGCAGCACTCCACCACTTATATATTTAGAACTTCCATTTCCAGCGCAGGAGGTCAACAGACTTATTGGTGGCCATCAGGAGAAGCACACTGACCTAGACTTGGAAATCCACTGCTCAGCTGAAAGTGAAAGCCTTCGTACTGGCAGCTCGGGCAGACGAATGAGGTGAGAACACAGGAAAAATTAAACTTATTAAGGAAATGGTTTACATGATAACTTACCTTTTGGTCTGCTAAGCACATGTCTTCATTAGGCTTCTTTAGTTCTTTTGCAATTTCTAATTCTAATCTTCGTTGCTCTAGTTTAAGCTCTTTCTTTAATCGTTTCTCATCACGTTTTTCTTGCTTCGACCGTTCTTTTTCCTTAAAAAGAAAACCATGCCCACATAGTCTCTTTAACCATTATTATGTTTGAAAAGCCATTAGTTAAAATTTAAAAAGTGATCTGTGTTATGTCCATGAACAGAACTGTCCAAGCAGGTTTAAGCGACGGACTTAGGACTGCATAGAAATAACTTATTTTGCTTTTCAGTATTGTCACTCTTTGATTTTCAAAATAATCTTATGACTGTATATATTTTTGTGCAGTTGATCCTTAATCAGCACAGGCTTGAACTGCATGGGTCCACTTATATGCAGGTTTAAAAAAAATACACACACTGGTAACTTTTTTGAGATCTGCAACAATTTGAAAAAACATTTTCTTTTCTCTAGCTTTATTGTGAGAATACAGCGTACAATACATACAACATAAAAAATATGGTTGATGATCTGCTTATGTTATCAGTAAGGCTTCCCAGTCAATGGTAGGCTATTATAAGTAGTTAAGTTTCTGGGGAGTCAGGTGTTATATGCAGAGTTGTTTCCTTAATGTCACATTGTTCCAAGGCCAGCTGTGTGTTCTGTGTGTGTGTGCATGTGTATTCTTGGGCATCATTTTTAACTAGTGATATGCAGTACTTTTTCCAATTAAAAAACCATACCTATAATATGGAACAGAAGGTAAGAGTGTGGTCAATTTTTAGGATAAAACGGAGATTTCCAAGAAATCTTTGAAAATAGTAGGATCTTTAAAACTTGGTGACAGGCATCCATTTTTGTTTACTAATAAAGATACTTCAAGGGAAACATGGCGTCTCTAAATTCAGTGAATTTAGTGAACTTATCCACTATTTTAATTTATTAGTCAAATTAGTCACTAATTTATTTACTGAATTTTAATGAACTGTATAGGACTAATGCAAATCCTGTGGTTCTCGTGTAAGATGACTCAAAGAACCAGTTTCAAATGGCATATATAGACAGTCACAACCTAGGCCCCCACAAGGTCAGTCTCACGTCTTACTCTCGGTGCATTCGCCAGGCCCTAGTGACACTGACACAGCTGGGTTGGGAAAAGTCTGCGTGACAGTTTGAGGCACTGCTTGGATGATGATGTGATGATGCTGCTGAAGATGGAGGAGGAGGAGGAGAAAGAGGAGAAGCAGCAACAAAGCTAAGACAGGTGTACATACAAGGTTAAAACTGACTCCCTCTGCCCCTTGTCTTCCTCACCCCAAGGGCCCTAACTCAGTCATCAGGCTGTACCTTAGTGTATGTCATCCCCGCCCTGCTTAGAATTCACAGCTCCTCCTCCTCAACACGTATGCCTTTTTTTTTTTTTTTTACTCTTCCCACAACTACTTCAGGCACTTTAATATTTCTTTTTTGGCTCCCACATAACATAGCATTTATTGAACTCTGGGACAATTATTTGTTTAATGTCTCTCACGTTACTGTGAACTTAGAGTGGTCAGAAGAACTAATTTATTCACCCATTTCTTAATGCACCTATTCAATTCTCAGCTGTACAATTTGCCAGGCACAGTTTTGAGGGATTTTTATCCTTTTCCCTGACTCTCATGTCTGTATCATTTCAACATTCCTCACCAACTGATCTAAATATTGTTTTTATTTCTGACTATAGTAATTATCATCTGACTCTAACGGACATATTTGGTGTGCTTTAGCATATAAAACTTATTTAAGCATGAATTAATGATTAATTCTACAAATGCCACATAAATAAAGATACGTTAACATCTGTACTAGTAGTCATTGAAAATATTCAATAGCCAGTCTTTTTCTCTACTTTTTACATTTTATATCATGGACAAACATAATTGATGTTTTCAATTTTCATCTATACACAAACCTTGTATCCAAAAGCAGAGATAAACACCTTTGTTAATAATACTCAAGTTATATTTAGGAATTTTTAAGTATCTGAAATCACAGTCATGAAACCAAATTTTAACCCCTCAAAAGACCCTCAAACAACATCCCGGTAATTAATGGTAACTCTTTTTATTATTGGTAAATAACTGATAACGTTAGGCTTTTGTTTCTATAGGCTTCACTTTTTAATACTGAAACAAAGAGAAAGTTATAATCCAAGGACATAATCAGATTTCAGATGCCATTTGAAACTTATAAACAACACAAAGTAGCTTTAGGGAGATCATTCTGATCGAGAGAAACACCACACAGTACAAAGCATTATCCAACAGTTTGCACTTCTGAGTTGGGGGTCTGCTACTTAAAGAGCTAAAGACATCACAAAAAACCCATATATAAAGAAACAAATATAAACATACAATAAAAGCACACATTATATACATTTATCTGTGCTAAACATTATTTCACATAGTCATTTTGAGTTTTTATTTTTAATATAATTGATACTGGTATACCATCGCAGCGTTTACTTAAAAAAAAAATAACATGCTGATTCAAAATGGATCAAAGACCTGAATGTAAGTCATAAAACCAAAAAACTCTTGGATAAAAACATCGGGAAAACTCTTTTGGACATAAACATGAGCGAATTCCTAGTATCTCTCAGGGCAAGGGAAACAAAAGCAAAAATGAACAAGTGGGACTATATCAAGCTGAAAAGCATATGTACAGCAAAGGACACCTTCGTTAGAAAAAGAGGAACCCTGCAGTATGGAATATATGCATGAATGACAGATCTGATAAAGGGTTGACATCCAACATATATAAAGAGCTCGTGCACCTCAACAAACAAAAAGCGAATAATCCTATTAAAAAATGTGCAGAGGAGCTGAACAGACAGTTCTCCAAAGAAATTCAGATGGCCAACAGACACATGAAAAGATGCTGCACATCGCTAGTCATCAGAGAAATGCAAACTAAAACCACAATGAGATATCACCTCACACCAGTAAGGATCGCCACCATCCAAAAGACAAACAACAAGAAATGTTGGCGAGGTTGTGGAGAAAGAGGAACCCTCCTACATTGCTAGGGGGAATGTAAATTAGTTCAACCATTGTGGAAAGCAGTATGGAGGTTTCTCAGAAAGCTCAAAATAGACATAACACTTGAACCAGGAATTCCACTTCTGGGAATTTACCCTAAGAATGCAGCAGCCCAGTTTGAAAAAGACAGATGCACCTCTATGTTTATCGCAGCACCATTTACAATAGCCGAGAAATGGAAGCAACCTAAGTGTCCATCAGTAGATGAATGGATAAAGAAGAGGTGGTACATACACACAGTGGAGTATTATTCAGCCATAAGAACAAAATTAATCCTATCATTTGCAAGAACATGGATGGATCTAGAGGGTACTATGCTCAGTGAAATAAGCCAGGCAGAAAAAGACAAGTCCCAAATGATTTCACTCGTATGTGGAGTATAAGAACAAAGAAAAACTGAGGGAACAAAACAGCAGCACAACCACAGAACCCATGAATGGACTCACAGCTACCAAAGGGAAAGGAACTGGGGAGGATGGGTGGGAAGGGAGGGATGAGGGCAGGCAAACAGAAAGGGGGCCTTACGTTTACCATGTATAATGTGCGGTGGGGGCATGGGGAGGGCTGTGCTACGCAGAGAAGACACGTAGTGATTCTACAACATCTTACTACGCTGATGACACTGACTGTAATAGGGTTTGTGGGGGGAACTTGGTGAAGGGGGGAGCCTAGTAAACAAAGTTCTTCATGTCATAGTGGATTAAGGATAACAAAATAAATTAAAAAACTAAAAACTCTGACTGTCCTCTACATTTACCTGTTTTCGTTTCTCAGCCTCCAATAATTTGGCTTTTGCAGCTTCTTCCTTCTTTATCCTCTTAGCCTGTGCATATAAAATAGGTCGCAAAGTCATGCAACAGCACCACCACAACCTGAATATGACCTTACACTTGGAAACGGAGCTCCATGCCTCGCAAGGTTCAAACAGTATGTAACGTGTATGTAGACAATTACAGATTTCCCCTCAGTTTGTTACGTTTAACATACTGATTTCATTTGTAACGTATAGATTACAATTAAGATATACAAAAAAATTCTTAAATTCGTAAGAGAATGTCAGGTTTTTCTCTTCAAACTCTGTAAAAAGTCTGAAATAATTTGAGTGTTACTTTACCTTAAAACTTAATCACAGAAAAAAATGATGTTATGGCATTTTTTGCTTTTTCTGATTTTTGAAAGTAAATCATGATCACTGTAGAAACTTTACAAAAACGGGATCGATTTTAACAATAAAGGTTAAAGGACAAATAAGTAGCATTTAAAAATGCCCGTGTCTACTTTACTTGAAGTTTCGTTTGTAATACTTAAAATTTGAGATAAATCCATTACTTAAATAACATTAACTCTATTTAACGTACGGTGGTTAAATTCAAGGTTTTTTCCCTAATATAATAGAAACATAACCTTTAATGAAGCACATTATGAATATCAAGCTCATGCTATCAAATTTGAGCTTTATAATCTTACTCATTAACTAGTAGCTTCATAATTATCTAGTAGTAATTGCCAATGTACTTTAATATTTTCAATTTGGAGGGTTTTAAAATTAATTTGAAATGGGTAAGGGAATATGTGTACATGGTTTTAGAAGGAAAAAACCTGCAACTGTGAAAACCTCAGCTAACCGTATTGCTCAGGGAATAAGCCAATTTTTATGGCAACAGTTTCCTGAACAGCTAAGGGTTTGGATTATAATAATTTTCAACATTAAAAAGCTCGTTTTGGACAAAAGTACTTTGGATAATTTTGAGACATATACACGTACAGCTCAGATAGACACAGTACACTTAACATAATTTGGCTTTTTCTTGGAGACTTGAGCAGTTATTCTTGACATCAGTTACTATACACAGTTTGATAACAGAAATGCCTTTGGGCCATTGAGGTGTTGAAAATTGCTTCCTTTTTAACTACCAGATTACAGACTGTTGCTAGGCTTTGGAGTTTCTGTTTATCCTATTTTCCCTTGCTGTCTTGCAGCTATTCCTTTTGCTGTTGCCAGCATGTCCTTGAGCCCTATTCTGTCAGCCCAGTTCTGTCCGAACTCAGAAAACAAAGCTGGTTAAACTGTTTCCACATTGAACACTCCTACTTTTGTCATGTTTCATTTCTAAATGAAAAGCAGGTATCTAACTATAAGACTTAATGACATTTTGAAAAGTTAAGAGCGTGAGTTTTAGCATATGATCTTTATGACTATATTGGCTATTGAGAGGTTTCCCCTTTCTTTTTTTTCCTTTACTTATTTCCTGGATTTTTACTATTAGGATTAGATAAAATTGCTAAGTATGGTTCAGAGAGGTCCTTATTCTATACATTATGTTTACAGATAACTTGTGATGGACATGTTAATTTGTATGAGTGAGAGAACAGACTGATAAAATTTTCATTTTTCAGACTTTAAAATACATGACTATATTACTTTAATCATATCAAATTTAAGAATTCTACCTCCAGAATTTGCTGGGCTCGAAGACCTTTTTCCATTCTCATTTGTTGTATTCTCTTAATTCTTTCCTGTAGGAAAAATTATGACAATTTTAGATAATAAGCTAAATATCTAGGAGGAAGGTATTTAAGTGGAATCAAATAATTAAAGATATAAGTACAGATTTACCAAATTTTACCCATGCTGGATATAAATTTTAATTATTTACTTTAACATTATATATATGCCACCTGTCTTAAATTGGAATGACTTTATAAAATGTCTCAAAACAATTTTAAAATACAAATGCTAAATAAGTATATAAAAACAACATAAACCAAGCTGGTTAAACTCAAGTCTTTATAAATATTTGCAAGTACAAGTAATACTCATTTGGAAATAAATATTGGACAGACAAGTAGGATAAAACAGTCTATCAGGAAATCAGGACCCCTAAGGCTGGTCCTGAGTTACTGTCACTCATTGCATGAACTTGGACAAATAGAAATACTCTTGCATAAAATAGGGGAGGCACTTGCTCTTTTTCTCACTGTCACAATTAAATTAAAAACGATTTAAAAAGTGCACAGTACATCACGATTGTACGAAGTATTAACAATTGCCATAACGTGATAAATTACATTACTTTCAATAACTACAGTAAGCCAAATACAGAAATAATTTGTAGTAACTTATAAGTGGTGCTCAAATTATCTAAATGTAATGTACTAGTTATTGTTTGAATTCAGCAATCTAAATTTTGTTAACCTTACATTCTCATTTTAAAAAATCACTCCATATGTTATAAGCACATCGTTAACAATTTCACATACATAAATCCCTTTGAAAGTCCTAAATTGGCACTGATGAGGATACAGTTTTAAAAAAATACACCTAAATTGCCCTACTTGTAAATTGCAGCTGTCCTAGGATTTTCAGAGCCAACACATTCTATACTACCAAATATTACCATACCCACCCCTACTTCCAGATGCTAGTTGTACCTTTTGAAGCAATACTTTAATACATTTTTATTTCGTTTTTTGCATTGATGTTATTGATTTCCTGCAGGGATCCACTGTAGGATAATGAGATTTCTGGAATTTCTGCTGTGATTTTAGAAGACTGATCACTTTCTATGACTTTGCTCATTGTGAACCTAGGTTTTGATTATAGCTCACAAAAATAAAAATACAAGTGTATATTTTCTTTTATTTCCAAGTTGTAGAGAACACTGCATTTGATCCGCATTTGAAATATTTATTTAGATTAGAACTTGAGACCAAAGTGTTCTCTGAATTTAATCTTTAATCATGTCTACAAAAGCCATTCATTAATCTCTTAAGCACAGAAATAGGTATAGAACCTTGGGCTTAACTCACCCAGTGTAGAGCTGTTGTTTTAGTCTGAGTGATTTATACGGATGTACATATATATACTTGGTAGTGCTTTCATTAGCAATAGCAGAGATAAACATTATTTATAAATCAGTGCAGGGGAAGGAGCCAAGATGGCGGCGTGAATAGAGCGGTGGAAATCTCCTCCAAAAAGCCTACATATTTTTGAAAATACAACAAATACAACTATCCCTAAAAGTGAGACCAGAAGATACAGGACAACAGCCAGGCAACATCCACACCTGTGAGAACACAGTGCCTCCGAAGGGGGTAAGATACAAGCCGCAGCCCGGCAGGACACGAGCGTCTCTTACCCCAGCTCCTAGCGGGAGGAGAGGAGTCACAGCAGGGAGGGAGAGGGAGCCCAGGACTGCTAAATTCCCAGCCCCAGCCATAAGCACTAGGAGAGCAGACACACAGCGAGTGGCGAGCTGGATGCTAGAGAAACGGGACAGTAAAACCTGCGAGCTGCCCCCACAGCCGGAGCCCCAGGGACAAAGAAAAGCGAGTGCTTTTTGAAAGTCTTAAAGGGACAGGAGCCTCAAACTGTAGGAAACACCCCGGTGTAATCAGCCCAGTTACTGGGAATACCGGGTAACTCGGGGCGCCCCGAACCCCTGGGTGGCAGCGCTACTCGGAGGCCCCTCACGGTGACAAACAGCGTCCCTCCAATTTCAACTCTGACGTGGCTCCGCCATAGCAGAACAGTAGTCTGAGGCCGGCCTCTCCCATGGAAGCAGGGCAGAGATTCCTCCACAACCTCTGGGCAAGAATAAGAAACCCAGTATGCGTGCAGCTGCCCAGCACAAGCCGCTAGGGGTCGCCGTTCTCCCAGGAGAGGAAGGCCACAAACCAGCAAGAAGGGACGACCTCCCAGCGACATACACACCAGCTCCCCAGAACTACCTCTATCGCCATGAAAAGACAGAAGAATTTGATGCAGACCAGACTAATCCAGACATCCTCCCCTGAGAAGGAACCTCGGGAGATAGACGTAACCAATCTCCCTGAAAAATAATTCAAAATAAAGGTCATAACCATGCTTATGGATCTTCAGAGAAATATGCAAGAGCTAAGGTATGAAGTCCAGAGGGAGATTACAGAAATAAAACAATCTCTGGAAGGACTTAAGAGCAGACTGGATGAGGTGCAAGAAGCCTTTAATGGAATAGAAATCAGAGAACAGGAACGCAGAGAAGTTGATGCAGAGAGAGATAAAAGGATGTCCAGGAATGAAAGAATATCAAGAGAACTGCGTGGCCAAACCAAACGGAACAGTCTTCGCATTATAGGGGTACCAGAAGAAGAAGAGAGAGAAAAAGGGATAGAAAGTGTCCTTGAAGAAATAATTGCTGAAACCTTCCCAGAAATGGGGGAGGAAATAGTTCCTCAGACCACAGAGCACACAGAACTCCAAAGAGGACAGCACCAAGACACATAATAATTAAAATGGCAAAGATCAAGGATGAGGATAGAGTTTTAAAGGCTGCTAGAGAGAGGAAAAAGGCCACCTATGAGGAAAAACCCATCAGGCTATCATCAGACTTCTGAGCAGAAACTTTACAGGCCAGAAGAGAATGGCATGATATATTTAATGCAATGAAACAGAAGGGCCTTCAACCAGGAATACTATATCCAGCACGTTTATCATTTAATATGAAGGAGGGAGTAAACAATTCCCAGACAAGCAGAAGATGAGGGAATTTAACTCCCACAAACCACCTTTACAGGGAATTGTAGACGGACAGCTCTAGATGGCAGCACTACCAAGGCTAAACAGATGTCACTGGAGAAAATAAAATCACAGCAAAGAAAGCAGACAGACCAAATTCTAACTAAAGGCAAAAAATAGAATCAACTACACACAAAGGCAGTTAAAGGAAACACAAAAGAGCAGAGAATAAAACACCCAATTTATAAAGAATGGAGGAGGAAGAATAAGAAAGGAGAGAAATAAAGAATCACCAGACAGTGTCTACAATTGCTCAATAAGCAAGTCAAGTTAGGCAGTAAGATACTAAAGAACCTAACCTTGAACCTTTGGTAACCACAAATCTAAAGCCTGCAATGCCAATAAGTACGTATCCTTCAATAATCACCGTAAATGTAAATAAACTGAATGCACCAATCAAAAGATGCAGAATAATACAATGGATAAAAAAGCAAGACCCATCTATTGGCTGCTTAAAAGAGACCCACTTCAAACCCAAAGACATGCAGTGACAAAAAGTCAAGGGATGGAAAATGATATTCCATGCAAACAAAAGGGAGACAAAAGCCGGTGTGGCAGTACTAGTAGCAGACAAAATAGACTTAAAAACAAAGAAAGTCACAAGAGATAAAGAAGGGCATTACATAATGATAAAGGGGTCAGTGCAACAAGAGGATATAACCATTATAAATATATATGCACCCAACACAGCACACCAGCATATGTGAAACAAATACCAACAAAACTAAAAGGAGGAAATAGAATGCAATGCTTTCATTTTGGGAGACGTCAACACACCATTCACTTCAAAGGACAGATCCACTAGACAGAAAATAAGGAAGGACACAGAGGCAATGAAGAACACACTAGAACAGACGGAACTAATAGACATCTATAGAACTCTACATACAAGAGCAACAGGATACACATTCTTCTCAAGTGCTCGTGGAACATTCTCCAGAATAGACCAAATACTAGGCCACAAGAAGAGCCTCAGTAAATTCCAAAAGATTGAAATTCTACCAACCAACTTTTCAGACCACAAAGGAATAAAATTAGAACTAAATTGTACAAAGAAAGCAAAAAGGCCCACAAACACATGGAGGCTTAACAACATGCTCCTAAATAATCAATAGATCAACGACCATATTAATATAGAGATCAAGCAATATATGGAAACAAATGACAACAACAGCACAAAGCTCCAACTTCTGAGGGACGCAGCAAAAGCAGTCCTAAGAGAAAAGCACATAGCAATCCAGGCATATGTAAAGAAGGAAGAACAATCCCAAATGAATAGTCTAATGTCACAATTATCGAAATTGGAAAAAGAACAAATGAGGCCTAAAGTCAGCTGGAGGAACATAATAAAGATCAATGAACAAATAAATAAAATTGAGAAGAATAAAATAGAAAAAAAAAAATCAATGAAACCAAGAGCTGGTTCTTTGAAAAAATAAACAAACTAGATAAGGCTCTAGCAAGACTTATTAAGAGAAAAACAGAATCAACACACATCAACAGAATCAGAAATGAGAAAGAAAAACTCACGACAGACCCCACAGAAATACAAAGAATTATTAGAGAACACTATGAAAACCTATATGATAACAAGCTGGAAAACCTAGAAGAAATGGACAACTTCTTAGAAAAATACAACCGTCCAAGACTGACCAAGGAAGAAACACTAAATCTAAACAAACCAATTACCAGCAAAGAAATTGAAGCGGTAATCAACTACCCAGGAACAAAACCCCAGGGAGAGATGGATTTTCCTCAGAATTTTATCACACATACAGAGAAGACATAATACCCATTCTCCTTAAAGTTTTCCAAAAAATAGAAGAGGAGAGAATACTCCCAAACTCATTCTATGAAGCCAACATCACCCTAATACCAAAACCAGGCAAAGACCCCACCAAAAAAGAAAATTACAGACCAGTATCCCTGATGAACATAGATACAAAAATACTCAAAAACATATTAGCAAACCAAATTTAAAAATACATCAAAAGGATCAAACACCATGACCAAGTGGGACTCATCCCAGGGATGCAAGGATGGTACAACATTCGAAAATCCACCAACATCATCCAACACATAAACAAGAAGGACAAAAACCACATGACCATTTCCATAGATCCTGAAAAAGCATTGGACAAAACTCAACATCCATTCATGATAAAAACTCTCAGTAAAATCGGTATACAGGGCAAGTACCTCAACATAATGGCCATATATGATAAGACCACAGCCAACATCATACTGAATAGCAAGAAGCTGAAAGCTTTTCCTCTGAGATCATGAACAAAACAGGGATGCCCAACCTCCCCACTGTTATTCAACATAATACTGGAGGTCCTAGGCACGGGAGTTAGAGAAAACAAAGAAATACAAGAAATTCAAACTGGTAAAGAAGAGGTTAATCTGTCACTATATGCAGATGACATGATATTGTACATAAAAAACCATAAAGACTCCACTCAAAAACTACTAGAACAGATATCGGAATACAGCAAACTTGCAGGATACAAAATTAACACACAGAAATCTGTGGCTTTCCTATACACTAACAATGAACTAATAGAGAAATCAGGAAAACAATTTCATTCACAACTGTATCAAAAAGAATAAAATACCTAGGAATAAACCGAACCAAGGAAGTGAAAGTCCTATACCCTGAAAACTATAAGACTCTCTTAAGAGAAATTAAAGAGGACACTAAAAAATGGAAACTCATCCCATGCTCCTGGCTAGGAAGAATTAATATCGCCAAAATGGCCATCATGTCCACACCAATAAGCAGACTTGTTGCAAACCCTATCAAATTACCAACAACATTCTTCAATGAACTGCAACGAATAGTTCAAACCTTCATATGGGAACACCAAAGACCCAAAATAGCCAAGGCAATCCTGAGAAGGAAGTATAAAGTGGGGGGGATCTCACTCCCCAACTTCAAGCTCTACTACAAAGCCACAATATTCAAAAATTGGAAAACAATATGTAAGAGAAAGAAACCGTATTATTGTCGACCACCATACAAAAAAGTAAACTCAGAATGGATCACAGATCTGAATGTAAGTCATGAAACCATAAAACTCGTAAAAGAAAACATAGGCAAAACTTTCTTGTACATGAACACGAGCAACTTCTTCATGAACGTATTTACCCGGGTAAGGGAAACAAAAGCAAAAATGAACAAGTGGGACTATATCAAGCTGAAAAGCATATGTACAGCAAAGGACACCTTCATTAGAACAAAAAGGTAAACTGCAGTATGGGAGAATATATTCATAAATGACATATCTGATAAAGGGTGGACATCCAAAATATATAAAGAGCCCATGCACCTAAGGAAACAAAAAGCAAATAATCCAATTAAAAAATGACCAGAGGAGCTGAACAGACAGTTCTCCAAAGAAGAAATTCAGATGGCCAACAGGCACATGAAAAGATGCTCCACATCGCTAGTCATCAGAGAAATGCAAATTAAAACCACAATGAGTTATCACCTCACAACAGTAAGGATCGACACCATCCAAAACACAAAGAACAACAAATGTTGGTGAGGTTGTGAAGGAAGGGGAACCCTCCTACACTGCTGGTGGGAATGTAAATTAGTTCAACCATTCTAGAAAGCAGTATGGAGGTTCCACAGAAAGCTCAAAATACAAATACCATTTGACCCAGGAATCCCACTTCTCGGAATTTACCCTATGAATACAGCAGCCCTGTTTGAAAAAGACAGATGCACCCCTATGTTTATCGCAGCACTATTTACAATAGCCAAGAAATGGAAGCAACCTAAGTGTCATCAGTAGATGAATGGGTAAAGAAGAGGTGGTACATATGCACAGTGAAATATTATTCACCCAAAAGAAGAAAACAAATCCTTCCATTTGCAACAACATGGATGGAGCAAGAGGATATTATGCTCAGTGAAATAAGCGAGGCGGAGAAAGACAAGTCCCAAATGACTTCACCCATATGTGGAGTATAAGAACAAAGAAAAACTGAGGGAACAAAACAGCAGCACAATCACAGAACCCAAGAATGGACTCACAGTTACCAAAGGGAAAGGGACTGGGGAGGATGGGTGGGAAGGGAGGGATGAGGGCAGGGTAAAATTAAAGGGGGCATTACGATTAGCATGTATAAGGTGGTGTGGGGGCCCGGGGAGGGCTGTGCAATGCACGGAAGACAAGTAGTGATTCTACAACTTCTTACTACACTGATGGACAGTGACTATAATAGGGTTTGTGGGGGGGACTAGGTGAAGCGGGGAGCCTAGTAAACATAATGCTATTCATGTCATTGTGGATTAAGGATAACAAAATTCATTTAAAATAAATAATACTTAATCAATAAATTTCAAAAACTAAATAAATTTGAAAAACTAAAAACTCTGACTGTCCTCTACATTTACCTGTTTTCGTTTCTCAGCCTCCAAAAATTTGGCTTTTGCAGCTTCTTCCTTCTTTATCCTCTTAGCCTGTGCATATAAAATAGGTCTCAAAGTCATGCAACAGCACCACCACAACCTGAATATGACCTTACACTTGAAAATAGGGCTCCATGCCTCACAAGGTTCAAAACAGTATGTAACATGTATGTAGACAATTACAGATTTCCCTTCAGTTTGTTACGTTTAACATACTAATTTCATTTCTAATGTATAGATTACACTTAAAATATACAAAAAAATTCTTAAATCGTAACAGTATGCCAGGCTTTCTTCTTCAAACTCTGTAAAAATTCTGAAATAATTTGAGTGTTATTTTACCTTAAAACTTAATCACAGAAAAGTGATGTTAGGTCATTTGTTGCTTGTTCTCTGATTTTTTAAAGTACGACATTATCAGTGTAGAAAGTTTAGAAAAACAGAACAGATTTTAACAATAAAGGTTAAAGGACAAATAAGTAACATTTTAAAATGCACGTGTCTACTTTATTTGAAGTTTCTTTTGTAATACTTAAATTTGAGATAAATCCATTACTTAAATAACTTAAATGAAACATTAAACCCGATTTAACCTACTGTGGTTAAATTCAAGGTTTTTTTTTCCTAATATAATGGAAACATAACTTTAATGAAGGACATTGTGAATATCAAGCTCATGCTATCAAATTTGAGCTTTATAATCTTCAAGTCATTAACTAGTAGCTTCATAATTATCTAGTAGTAATTGCCAAAGTACTTTAATATTTTCAATTTGGAGTGTTTTAAAATTCATTTGAAATGGGTAAGGGAATATGTGTACATGTTTCTGCAAGGAAAAAACCTGTAACTGTGAAAACCTCAGCTAACCGCCTTGCTCAGGGAATAAGCCAATTTTTATGGCAACAGTTTCCTGAACAGCTAAGGGTTTGGGTTATAATAATTTTCAACATTAAAAAGCTTATTTTGGACAAAAGTACTTTGAATAATTTTGAGACATATACATGTACAGCTTAGACACAGTACACTTAACATAATTTGACTTTTTCTTGAGGACTTGGGCAGTTATTCTTGACATCAGTTACTCTACTACACAGTTTGAGAACAGAAATGCCTTTTGGCCATAAAGGTGTTGAAAATTGCTTCCTTTTTAACTACAAGATTACAGACTGTTGCTAGGGTTTGGAGTTTCTGTTTATCCTATTTTCCCTTGCTGTCTTAGCTATTCCTTTTGCTGTTGCCAGCATGTCCTTGAGCCTTATTCTGTCAGCCAAGTTCTGTCCGAACTCAGAAAACAAAGATGGTTAAACTGTTGGCACATTGAACACTCCTACTTTTGTCATGTTTCATTTCTAAATGAAAACCAGGTATCTAAATATAAGACTTAATGAAGTTTTGAAAAGTAAAGAGCATGAGTTTTAGCATATGATCATTATGACTATATTGGCTATTGAGAGGTTTCCCCTTTTTTTTTTCTTATTTCGTGGATTTTCACTATTAGGATTAGATAAACTTGCTAAGTAAGGTTCAGAGAGGTCCTTATTCGAAGCAATATGTATACAGATAATTTGTGATGGACATGTTAATTTGTATGAGTGAGAGAAGAGAAAAGACTAATAAAATTTTCATTTTTCAGACTTTAAATTACATGGCTATATTACTTTAAACATATCAAATTTAAGAATTCTACCTCTAGAATTTGCTGGGCTCGAAGTTCTTTTTCCATTCTGATTCGTTGTATTCTCTTAATTCTTTCCTATAGGAAAAATTATGACAATTTTAGATAATTAACTATCTAGGTGGAAGGTATTTAAGTGGAATCAAATAATGAAAGATGTAAGTACAGATTTACCAAAGGTTGCCCATGCTCGATATAAATTTTAATTATTTACTTTAACATTATATACATGCCACCTGTCTTAAATTGCTATGACTTTATAAAATGTCTCAAAACAATTTTAAAATACAAATGCTAAATAAGTATATAGAAACAACATAAACCAAGCTGGTTAAACTCAAGTCTTTATAAATATTTGCAAGTACAAGTAATACTCATTCGGAAATAAATATTGGACAGACAAGTAGGATAAAACAGTCTATCAGGAAATCAGGACACCTAAGGATAGTCCTGAGTTACTGTCACTCATTGCATGAACTTGAACAAATAGAACTACTCTTGCATAAAATAGGGGAGGCACTTGCTCTTTTTCTCACTGTCACAATTATATTTAAGAAGTTTTAAAAAGTGCACAGTACATCACGATTGTGTGAAGTATTAACAATTGCCGTAACATGATAAATGACATTTCTTTCAATAAATGCAGCAGGCCAAATACAGAAATAATTTGTAGTAAATTATAAGTGGTGCTCAAATTCTCTAAATGTCATGTACTAGCTATTGTTTGAATTCAGCAATCTAAATTTTGATAATGTGACATTTTCATTTTAAAAAACCATTCCATATGCTATAAGCACATCGTTAACAATTTTAAATTCATATATCCCTTTTAAAGTCCCAAATTGGCACTGATGAGGATACTTTTAAAAGAATACACCTAAATACCATACTTGCAAATTGCAGCTTTCCTAGGACTTTCAGAGCCAACACATTTTATACTACTGTTTACTACAATACTAACCCCTATTTCCAATGCTAGTTGTACCTTTTGAAGCTATACTTTAATATATTTTTTTTTCTTTTTTTCAATTGATGTGATTGATCCCCTGCAGGATAATGAGATTTCTGGAATTTCTGTTGTGATTTTAGAAGACTGATCACATTGTATGATTTTGCTGATTGTGATCCTAGGTTTTGAATATTATAGCTTGACAAAAATAAACATACAAGTGTATCTTTTGTTTTATTTACAAGTGTTAGAGAAGGTTGAACTGGATACACATTTGAAATATTTATTTAGATTAGAACTTCAGACCTAAGTATACTCTGAATTTAATCTTTAATCAAGTCAACAAAAGGCATTCATTATTCTCTTAAGCACAGTAATAGGTATAGAATCTTGGCCTTTACTCACCCAGTGTAGAGCTTCCTATTAGTCTGAGTGATTTATATGGATATACGAATATATACTTGGTAGTGCTTTCATTAGCAATAGCAGAGATAAGCATTATTTATAAATCATTACAGTGAAAGGAGCCAAGATGGCGGTGTGAGTAGAGCGGGGAAACCTCCTCCAAAAACCACGTATATTTTCGAAAATACAACAAATACGACTATCCCTAAAAGAGAGACCAGAAGATTCAGGACAACAACCATGCTACATCCACACCTGCGAGAACCCAGCGCCTCCGAAGGGGGTAAGATGGAAGCCACAGCCCGGCGGAACACGAGCGCCCCTCACACCAACTACAGGCGGGAGGAGAGGAGTCAGAGCGGGGAGAGAGAGGGAGCCCAGGACTGCTAAATACCCAGCCCCAGACATCCGCACCAGGAGCACAGACACACAGCGTGTGGCGAGCTGGATACTAGAGAAACGGGAAAGTAAAACCTGCGAGCTGTCCCCACAGCCAGAGTCCCTGGGACAAAGAAAAGCGAGTGCTTTATGAAAGTGTTCAAGGGACAGTAGCCTCACAGGTGGACGGAACCGCCCCGGCGCAATCAGCCCAGTAACTCGGAATTCTGGGGAACTCCGGGCGCCCCAACACCCTGGGTGGCAGCGCTACCCGGAGGCCCCTCACGGTGACAAACAGCCTCCCTCCCATTTCCCCTCCGACGTGGCTCCGCCATAGCAGAACAGCAGCCTGAGGCCGGCCACTCCCACGGCAGCAGAGCAGAGCTTCCTCCACAACCGCCGGGCAAGAATAAGAAATCCTGTCTGCGCACAGCTGCCCAGCAAAAGCCGCTAGGGGTCGCCGTTTACCCAGGAGAGGAAGGCCACAAACCAGCAAGAAGGGACCTTCACCCAGCCGACATACACGCCAGCTCCCCACAACTATTTCCATCGACATGAAAAGACAGAAGAATTTGATACAGACCGGACTAACCCAGACATCCATCCCTGAGAAGGAACCTGGGGAGATAGACCTAACCACTCTACCTGAAAAATAATTCAAAATAAAGGTCATAACAATGCTGACGGATCTTCGGAGAAATATACAAGTGCTAAGGCATGAAGTCTGGAGGGAGATTACAGAAATAAAACAATCTCTGGAAGGACTTACGAGCAGACTGGATGAGGTGCAAGAGGCCTTTGATGGAATAGAAATCAGAGAACAGGAACGGAGAGAAGCTGACGCAGAGAGAGATAAAAGGATGTCCAAGAATGAAAGAATATTAAGAGAACTGTGTGGCGTGGCCAAACAAACGGAACAATCTTCAGGTTATAGGGGTACCAGAAGAGGAAGAGAGAGAAAAAGGGACAGAAAGTGTCCTACAAGAAACAATTGCTGAAAACTTCTCCAAAATGGGGGAGGAAATAGTTGCTCAGACAACGGAAGCACACAGAATTCCAAAGAGGACAACACCAAGACACATAATAATTAAAATGGCAAACATCAATGACTAGGAAGAGTCTTAAAGAGAGCTAGAGAGAGGGAAAAGGTCACCTACAAAGGAAAACCCATCAGGATATCATCAGACTTCTCAGCAGAAACCTTACAGGCCAGAACAGAATGGCATGATATATTTAATGCAACCAAACAGAAGGGCCTTGTACCAACAATACTCTATCCAGAACGATTATTATTTAAATATGAAGGAGGGAGTAAACAATTCCCAGACAAGCAAAAGTTGAGGGAATTTACCTCCCAGAAACCACTTTTACAGGGTAATGTACAGGGGCAGCTCTAGATAGGAGCATTCCTAAGGCTAAACAGATGTCACCAGAGCAAATAAAATCACAGCAGAGAAAGCAGACGAACCAAATACTAACTAAAGGCAAAAGATAATATAAACTACACACAAAAGCAGTTAAAGGAAACACAAAAGAGCACAGAATAAAACACGCAAAATATAAAGAATGGAGGAGCAGGAATAAGAAAGGAGAGAAATAAAGAATTACCACACAGTGTCTGTAACTGCTCAATAAGCAAGTGAAGTTAGGCAGTAAGATACTAAAGAAGCGAACCTTGAACCTTTGGTAACTACAAATCTAAAGCCTACAATGGCAATAAGTACATATCTTTCAATAATCACCGTAAATGTAAATAAACTGAATGCAACAATCAAAAGACACAGAGTAATACAATGGATAAAAAAGCAAGACCCATCTATTTGCTGCTTACAAGAGACCCACCTCAAACCGAAACACATACAGAGACTAAAAGTCAAGGGATGGAAAATGATATTCCACGCAAACAACAGGGAGAAAAAAGCAGGAGTTGCAGTACTACAAGCAGACAAAATAGACTTAAAAATAAAGAAAGTCACAATAGATAAAGAAGAGCATTACGTAATGATAAAGTGGTCACTGCAACAAGAGGATATAACCATTAAAAATATTTATGCACCCAACACAGGAGCACCACCATATGTGAAACAAATACCAACAGAACTAAAAGGAGCATATAGAATGCAAAGCATTCCTTTTGGGAGACTTAAATACACCACACACTCCAAAGGATAGATCTCCCAGACAGAAAATAACTAAGCATACAGAGGCGCTGAACAACAAACTAGAACAGATGGACCAAATAGACATCTATAGAACTCTATATCCAAAAGCAACACGATACACATTCTTCTCAAGTGCACATGGAACATTCTCCAGAATAGACCAAATACTAGGCCACAAGAAGAGCCTCAGTAAATTCAAAAAAATTGAAATTCTACCAACCAACTTTTCAGACCACAAAGGAATAAAACTAGAACTAAATTGTACAAAGAAAGCAAAAAAGGCCCACAAACACATGGAGGCTTAGCAACGTGCTCCTAAATAATCAATGGATCAACAACCAGATTAAAATATAGATGAAGGAATATATGGAAACAAATGACAATAACACAATGCCCCAAGTTCTGTGGGATGCAGCAAAAGCAGTCTTAAGAGAGAGTATATAGCAATCCACCATATTTAAAGAAGGAAGAAAAATCCCAAATGAACAGTCAAATGTCACAATTATCGAAATTGGAAAAAGAAGAACGAATGAGGCCTAAAGTCAGCAGAAGGAGGGACATAATAAAGATCAACGAAGAAATAAATAGAATTCAGAACAATATATAGAAAAAAAAAATCAATGAAACCAAGAGATGGTTCTTTCAGAAAATAAACAAAATAGACAAGCCTCCAGCCAGACTTATCAAGAGAAAAAGAGAATCAACACACACCAACAGAATCAGAAACGAGAAAGGAAAAATCACGATGAACCCCATAGAAATACAAAGAATTGTTAGAGGATACTATGAAAACCTGTATGCTAATAAGCTGGAAATCCTAGAAGAAATGGACTTCTTAGAAAAATACAACCTTCCAAGACTGACCAAGGAAGAAACACAAAATCTAAACAAACCAATTAAAAGCAAAGAAATTGAAGCGGTAATCAAAAACCTTCCCAGGAACAAAACCCCGGGCCAGATGGATTTACTTCAGAATTTCATCAGACATACAGAGAAGAAATAATACCCATTCTCCTTAAAGTTTTCCAAAAAATAGAAGAGGAGGCAATACTCCCAAACTCATTCTATGAAGCCAACATCACCCTAATATCAAAACCAGGCAAAGACCCCACCAAGAAAGAATATTACAGACAAATATCTCTGATGAACGTAGGTGCAAAAATACTCAACAAAATACTACCAAACCAAATTCAAAAATACATCAAAAAGATCATACACCATGACCAAGTGGGATTCATCCCAGAGATGCAAGGATGGTACAACATTCGATAACCAACCAACATCATCCACCACATAAATAAAAAGGACCAACACCACATGACCATCTCCATAGATTCTGAAAAAGCATTCGACAAAATTCAACATTCATTCATGACAAGAAGTCTCAACAAAATGGGTATGGAGGGCAAATACCTCAACATAATAAAGGCAATATATGATAAGCCCACAGCCAACATCATACATAATAGTGAGAAGCTGAAAGCTTTTCCTCTGAGAGCGGGAATAAGACAGGGATCCCCATTCTCCCCACTGTTATTCAACATAATACTGGAGGTCCTAGGCACGGGAATTAGACAAAACAAAGAAATACAAGGAACCGAAACTGGTAAAGAAGAGGTTAAACTGTCACTATTGGCAGATGACATGATACTGTACAAAAAAAACTCTAATATGCCCACACCAATATGCAGGTTTGATGCAATCACTACCAAATTACCAACAACATTATTCAACGAACTGGAACAAATAGTTCAAAAATTCATATGGAAACACCAAAGACCCCGAATAGCCAAAGCAATCCTGAGAAGGTAGAATAAAGTGGGGGGGGGGGGGATCTCACTACCCAACTTCAAGCTCTACTACAAAGCCACAGTATTCAAAAACTGGACAACTACATGTAAGGGAATGAAACCAGATTATTGTCTAACCCCATAAACAAAAGAAATCTCAGAATGGATCAAAGATCTGATTGTAAGTCATGAAACCATAAAACTCTTTAAAGAAAACATGGGCAAAACTTTCTTGGACATAAACATGAGCAACTTCTTCATGCACGTATCTCCCCGGGCAAGGGAAACAAAGGCAAAAATGAACAAGTGGGACTATATCAAGCTGAAAAGCCTCTGTACATCAAAGGACGCCATCATTAGAACAGAAAGATACCCTGCAGTATGGGAGAATATATTAATAAATGACAGATCCGATAAAGGGTTGACATCCAAAATATATAAAGAGCTCACGCACCTCAACAAATAAAAAGTGAATTATCCAATTAAAAAATTAGTAGAGGAGCTGAACAGGCAGTTCTCCAAAGAAGAAATTCAGATGGCCAACAGACACATGAAAAGATGCTCCACATCGCTTGTAATCAGAGAAATGCAAATTAAAAGCACGAGATATCACCTCACCCAGTACCGATCGACACCATCCAAAAGACAAACAACAAATGTTAGCGAGGTTGTAGTGAGAGGGGAAGCCTCCTACACTGCTGGTGGGAATGTAAATTAGTTCAACCATTGTGGAATGTAGAATGGATGTTCTTCATAAAGTTCAAAATAGACAAACCATTCGACCCAGGAATTCCACTTCTAGGAATTTACCCTAAGAATGCAGCAGCCCAGTTTGAAAAAGACACATCCACCACTATGTTCATCACAGCACTATTTACAATAGCCAAGAAATGAAAGCAACCTAAGTGTCCATCAGTAGATGAATGGATAAAGAAGAGGTGGTACATATACACAGTGGAGTATTCTTCAGCCATAAGAACAAAACAAATCCTACCATTTGCAACAATATGGATGGATCTAGAGGGTATTATGCTCAGTGAAATAAGCAAGGCGGAGAAAGACAAGTAACAAATGACTTCACTCATATGTGGAGTATAAGAACAAAGAAAAACTGAAGGAACAAAACAGCAGCACAATCACAGAACCCAAGAATGGACTCACAGTTACCAAAGGGAAAGTAACTGGGAAGGATGGATGAAAAGGGAGGGATAAGGGCAGGGGAAAAATAAAGAGGGCATTACGATTAGCATGTATAATGTGGGGTGGGGGCCCGGGGAGGGCTGTGCAGTGCAGGGAAGACAAGTGGTGATTCTACAACATCTTACTATGCTGATAGACAGTGACTGGAAAGGGTTTTGTGGGGGGGACTTGGTGAAGGAGGGAGCCTAGTAAACATAGTGTTCTTCATGTCATTGTGGATTAAGGATAACAAAATAAATAGAAAAAAGTAAGAACTATGACTGTCCTCAACATTTACCTGTTTTCGTTTCTCAGCCTCCAAAAATTTGGCTTTTGCAGCTTCTTCCTTCTTTATCCTCTTAGCCTGTGCATATAAAATAGGTCTCAAAGTCATGCAACAGCACCACCACAAACTGAATATAATCCTAGACCTGAAAATGGGGCTCCATGCCTCGCAAGGTACAAAACAGTATGTAACATGTATGTAGACAATTACAGATTTCCCCTCAGTTTGTTACGTTTAACGTACTAATTTCACTTCTAAGGTATAGATTACACTTAAGATATACAAAAAAATTCTTAAATCGTAACAGTATGTCAGGCTTTCTTCTTCAAACTCTGTAAAAATTCTGAAATAATTTGAGTGTTATTTTACCTTAAAACTTAATCACAGAAAAGTGATGTTAGGTCATTTGTTGTTTGTTCTCTGATTTTTTAAAGTAAAACATGATCAGTGTAGGAAGTTTAGAAAAACGGGATAGATTTTAACAATAAAGGTTAAAGGACAAATAAGTAACATTTTAAAATGCACGTGTCTACTTTATTTGAAGTTTCTTTTGTAATACTTAAAATTTAGATAAATCCATTACTTAAATAACTTAAATGAAAAATTAAACCCGATTTAACCTACTGTGGTTAAATTCAAGGTTTTTTTCCCTAATATAAAAGAAACATAACCTTTCATGAAGCACATCCTGAATATCAAGCTCATGCTATCAAATTTGAGCTTTATAATCTTCAAGTCATTAACTAGTAGCTTCATAATTATCTACTAGTAATTGCCAATGTACTTTAATATTTTCAATTTGGAGGGTTTTAAAATTAATTTGAAATGGGTAAGGGAATATGTGTACATGTTTTTAGAAGGAAAAGATCTGTAACTGTGAAAACCTCAGCTAACCGCCTTGCTCAGGGAATAAGCCAATTTTTATGGCAACAGTTTCCTGAACAGCTAAGGGTTTGGGTTATAGTAATTTTCAACATTAAAAAGCTTGTTTTGGACAAAAGTACTTTGGATAATTTTGAGACATATACATGTACAGCTTAGACACAGTACACTTAACATAATTTGGCTTTTTCTTGAGGA
This sequence comes from Manis pentadactyla, assembly GCF_030020395.1. Classification (NCBI taxonomy): domain Eukaryota; kingdom Metazoa; phylum Chordata; class Mammalia; order Pholidota; family Manidae; genus Manis; species Manis pentadactyla. The sequence goes on from NC_080034.1 coordinate 72,043,541, forward strand.
CTTGGGCAGTTATTCTTGACATCAGTTACTATACTACACAGTTTGATAACAGAAATGCCTTTGGGCCCGTAAGGTGTTGAAAACTGCTTCCTATTTAACTACCAGATTACAGACTGTTGCTAGGCTTTGGAGTTTCTGTTTATCCTATTTTCCCTTGCTGTCTTTTAGCTATTCCTTTTGCTGTTGCCAGCATGTCCTTGAGCCCTATTCTGTCAGCCCAGTTCTGCTGAACTCAGAAAACAAACCTGGTTAAAATATTTCCACATTAAACACTTACTTTTACTTTTGTCATATTTTATTTCTAAATGAAAAGCAGGTATCTAACTATAAGACTTAATGACATTTTGAAAAGTTAAGAGCGTGAGTTTTAGCATATGATCTTTATGACTATATTGGCTATTGAGAGGTTTCCCCTTTCTTTTTTTTCCTTTACTTATTTCCTGGATTTTTACTATTAGGATTAGATAAACTTGCTAAGTATGGTTCAGAGAGGTCCTTATTCTATACATTATGTTTACAGATAACTTGTGATGGACATGTTAATTTGTATGAGTGAGAGAACAGACTGATAAAATTTTCATTTTTCAGACTTTAAAATACATGGCTATATTACTTTAATCATATGAAATTTAAGAATTCTACCTCTAGAATTTGCTGGGCTCGAAGTTCTTTTTCCATTCTGATTCGTTGTATTCTCTTAATTCTTTCCTATAGGAAAAATTATGACAATTTTAGATAATTAACTATCTAGGTGGAAGGTATTTAAGTGGAATCAAATAATGAAAGATGTAAGTACAGATTTACCAAAGGTTGCCCATGCTCGATATAAATTTTAATTATTTACTTTAACATTATATACATGCCACCTGTCTTAAATTGCTGTGACTTTATAAAATGTCTCAAAACAATTTTAAAATACAAATGCTAAATAAGTATATAGAAACAACATAAACCAAGCTGGTTAAACTCAAGTCTTTATAAATATTTGCAAGTACAAGTAATACTCATTCGGAAATAAATATTGGACAGACAAGTAGGATAAAACAGTCTATCAGGAAATCAGGACACCTAAGGATAGTCCTGAGTTACTGTCACTCATTGCATGAACTTGAACAAATAGAACTACTCTTGCATAAAATAGGGGAGGCACTTGCTCTTTTTCTCACTGTCACAATTATATTTAAGAAGTTTTAAAAAGTGCACAGTACATCACGATTGTGTGAAGTATTAACAATTGCCGTAACATGATAAATGACATTTCTTTCAATAAATGCAGCAGGCCAAATACAGAAATAATTTATAATAAATTATAAGTGGTGCTCAAATTCTCTAAATGTCATGTACTAGCTATTGTTTGAATTCAGCAATCTAAATTTTGATAATGTTACATTTTCATTTTAAAAAACCATTCCATATGCTATAAGTACATCGTTAACAATTTTTAATTCATATATCCCATTGAAAGTCCCAAATTGGCACTGATGAGGATACTTTTAAAAGAATACACCTAAATTCCCCAACTTGCAAATTGCAGCTTTCCTAGGACTTTCAGAGTAAACACATTTTATACTACCGTTTATTACAATACTAACCCCTATTTCCAATGCTAGTTGTACCTTTTGAAACTATACTTTAATACATTTTTATTTCTTTTTTTCAATTGATGTGATTGATCCCCTGCAGGATAATGAGATTTCTGGAATTTCTGTTGTGATTTTAGAAGACTGATCACATTGTATGGTTTTGCTGATTGTGATCCTAGGTTTTGAATATTATAGCTTGACAAAAATAAACATACAAGTGTATCTTTTGTTTTATTTACAAGTGTTAGAGAAGGTTGCACTGGATACACATTTGAAATATTTATTTAGATTTAGAACTTCAGACCTAAGTATACTTTGAATTTAATCTTTAATCAAGTCAACAAAAGGCATTCATTATTCTCTTAAGCACAGAAATAGGTATAGAATCATGGCCTTTACTCACCCAGTGTAGAGCTTCCTATTAGTGTGAGAGATTTATATGGATATACAAAAATATACTTGGTAGTGCTTTCATTAGCAATAGCAGAGATAAGCATTATTTATAAATCATTACAGTGGAAGGAGCCAAGATGGCGGTGTGAGTAGAGCGGGGAAACCTCCTCCAAAAACCACGTATATTTTCGAAAATACAACAAATACGACTATCCCTAAAAGAGAGACCAGAAGATTCAGGACAACAACCATGCTACATCCACACCTGCGAGAACCCAGCGCCTCCGAAGGGGGTAAGATGGAAGCCACAGCCCGGCGGAACACGAGCGCCCCTCACACCAACTACGGGCGGGAGGAGAGGAGTCAGAGCGGGGAGAGAGAGGGAGCCCAGGACTGCTAAATACCCAGCCCCAGACATCCGCACCAGGAGCACAGACACACAGCGTGTGGCGAGCTGGATACTAGAGAAACGGGAAAGTAAAACCTGCGAGCTGTCCCCACAGCCAGAGTCCCTGGGACAAAGAAAAGCGAGTGCTTTATGAAAGTGTTCAAGGGACAGTAGCCTCACAGGTGGACGGAACCGCCCCGGCGCAATCAGCCCAGTAACTCGGAATTCTGGGGAACTCCGGGCGCCCCAACACCCTGGGTGGCAGCGCTACCCGGAGGCCCCTCACGGTGACAAACAGCCTCCCTCCCATTTCCCCTCCGACGTGGCTCCGCCATAGCAGAACAGCAGCCTGAGGCCGGCCACTCCCACGGCAGCAGAGCAGAGCTTCCTCCACAACCGCCGGGCAAGAATAAGAAATCCTGTCTGCGCACAGCTGCCCAGCAAAAGCCGCTAGGGGTCGCCGTTTACCCAGGAGAGGAAGGCCACAAACCAGCAAGAAGGGACCTTCACCCAGCCGACATACACGCCAGCTCCCCACAACTATTTCCATCGACATGAAAAGACAGAAGAATTTGATACAGACCGGACTAACCCAGACATCCATCCCTGAGAAGGAACCTGGGGAGATAGACCTAACCACTCTACCTGAAAAATAATTCAAAATAAAGGTCATAACAATGCTGACGGATCTTCGGAGAAATATACAAGTGCTAAGGCATGAAGTCTGGAGGGAGATTACAGAAATAAAACAATCTCTGGAAGGAATTACGAGCAGACTGGATGAGGTGCAAGAGGCCTTTGATGGAATAGAAATCAGAGAACAGGAACGGAGAGAAGCTGACGCAGAGAGAGATAAAAGGATGTCCAAGAATGAAAGAATATTAAGAGAACTGTGTGGCGTGGCCAAACAAACGGAACAATCTTCAGGTTATAGGGGTACCAGAAGAGGAAGAGAGAGAAAAAGGGACAGAAAGTGTCCTACAAGAAACAATTGCTGAAAACTTCTCCAAAATGGGGGAGGAAATAGTTGCTCAGACAACGGAAGCACACAGAATTCCAAAGAGGACAACACCAAGACACATAATAATTAAAATGGCAAACATCAATGACTAGGAAGAGTCTTAAAGAGAGCTAGAGAGAGGGAAAAGGTCACCTACAAAGGAAAACCCATCAGGATATCATCAGACTTCTCAGCAGAAACCTTACAGGCCAGAACAGAATGGCATGATATATTTAATGCAACCAAACAGAAGGGCCTTGTACCAACAATACTCTATCCAGAACGATTATTATTTAAATATGAAGGAGGGAGTAAACAATTCCCAGACAAGCAAAAGTTGAGGGAATTTACCTCCCAGAAACCACTTTTACAGGGTAATGTACAGGGGCAGCTCTAGATAGGAGCATTCCTAAGGCTAAACAGATGTCACCAGAGCAAATAAAATCACAGCAGAGAAAGCAGACGAACCAAATACTAACTAAAGGCAAAAGATAATATAAACTACACACAAAAGCAGTTAAAGGAAACACAAAAGAGCACAGAATAAAACACGCAAAATATAAAGAATGGAGGAGCAGGAATAAGAAAGGAGAGAAATAAAGAATTACCACACAGTGTCTGTAACTGCTCAATAAGCAAGTGAAGTTAGGCAGTAAGATACTAAAGAAGCGAACCTTGAACCTTTGGTAACTACAAATCTAAAGCCTACAATGGCAATAAGTACATATCTTTCAATAATCACCGTAAATGTAAATAAACTGAATGCAACAATCAAAAGACACAGAGTAATACAATGGATAAAAAAGCAAGACCCATCTATTTGCTGCTTACAAGAGACCCACCTCAAACCGAAACACATACAGAGACTAAAAGTCAAGGGATGGAAAATGATATTCCACGCAAACAACAGGGAGAAAAAAGCAGGAGTTGCAGTACTACAAGCAGACAAAATAGACTTAAAAATAAAGAAAGTCACAATAGATAAAGAAGAGCATTACGTAATGATAAAGTGGTCACTGCAACAAGAGGATATAACCATTAAAAATATTTATGCACCCAACACAGGAGCACCACCATATGTGAAACAAATACCAACAGAACTAAAAGGAGCATATAGAATGCAAAGCATTCCTTTTGGGAGACTTAAATACACCACACACTCCAAAGGATAGATCTCCCAGACAGAAAATAACTAAGCATACAGAGGCGCTGAACAACAAACTAGAACAGATGGACCAAATAGACATCTATAGAACTCTATATCCAAAAGCAACACGATACACATTCTTCTCAAGTGCACATGGAACATTCTCCAGAATAGACCAAATACTAGGCCACAAGAAGAGCCTCAGTAAATTCAAAAAAATTGAAATTCTACCAACCAACTTTTCAGACCACAAAGGAATAAAACTAGAACTAAATTGTACAAAGAAAGCAAAAAAGGCCCACAAACACATGGAGGCTTAGCAACGTGCTCCTAAATAATCAATGGATCAACAACCAGATTAAAATATAGATGAAGGAATATATGGAAACAAATGACAATAACACAATGCCCCAAGTTCTGTGGGATGCAGCAAAAGCAGTCTTAAGAGAGAGTATATAGCAATCCACCATATTTAAAGAAGGAAGAAAAATCCCAAATGAACAGTCAAATGTCACAATTATCGAAATTGGAAAAAGAAGAACGAATGAGGCCTAAAGTCAGCAGAAGGAGGGACATAATAAAGATCAACGAAGAAATAAATAGAATTCAGAACAATATATAGAAAAAAAAAATCAATGAAACCAAGAGATGGTTCTTTCAGAAAATAAACAAAATAGACAAGCCTCCAGCCAGACTTATCAAGAGAAAAAGAGAATCAACACACACCAACAGAATCAGAAACGAGAAAGGAAAAATCACGATGAACCCCATAGAAATACAAAGAATTGTTAGAGGATACTATGAAAACCTGTATGCTAATAAGCTGGAAATCCTAGAAGAAATGGACTTCTTAGAAAAATACAACCTTCCAAGACTGACCAAGGAAGAAACACAAAATCTAAACAAACCAATTAAAAGCAAAGAAATTGAAGCGGTAATCAAAAACCTTCCCAGGAACAAAACCCCGGGCCAGATGGATTTACTTCAGAATTTCATCAGACATACAGAGGAGAAATAATACCCATTCTCCTTAAAGTTTTCCAAAAAATAGAAGAGGAGGCAATACTCCCAAACTCATTCTATGAAGCCAACATCACCCTAATATCAAAACCAGGCAAAGACCCCACCAAGAAAGAATATTACAGACAAATATCTCTGATGAACGTAGGTGCAAAAATACTCAACAAAATACTACCAAACCAAATTCAAAAATACATCAAAAAGATCATACACCATGACCAAGTGGGATTCATCCCAGAGATGCAAGGATGGTACAACATTCGATAACCAACCAACATCATCCACCACATAAATAAAAAGGACCAACACCACATGACCATCTCCATAGATTCTGAAAAAGCATTCGACAAAATTCAACATTCATTCATGACAAGAAGTCTCAACAAAATGGGTATGGAGGGCAAATACCTCAACATAATAAAGGCAATATATGATAAGCCCACAGCCAACATCATACATAATAGTGAGAAGCTGAAAGCTTTTCCTCTGAGAGCGGGAATAAGACAGGGATCCCCATTCTCCCCACTGTTATTCAACATAATACTGGAGGTCCTAGGCACGGGAATTAGACAAAACAAAGAAATACAAGGAACCGAAACTGGTAAAGAAGAGGTTAAACTGTCACTATTGGCAGATGACATGATACTGTACAAAAAAAACTCTAATATGCCCACACCAATATGCAGGTTTGATGCAATCACTACCAAATTACCAACAACATTATTCAACGAACTGGAACAAATAGTTCAAAAATTCATATGGAAACACCAAAGACCCCGAATAGCCAAAGCAATCCTGAGAAGGTAGAATAAAGTGGGGGGGGGGGGGATCTCACTACCCAACTTCAAGCTCTACTACAAAGCCACAGTATTCAAAAACTGGACAACTACATGTAAGGGAATGAAACCAGATTATTGTCTAACCCCATAAACAAAAGAAATCTCAGAATGGATCAAAGATCTGATTGTAAGTCATGAAACCATAAAACTCTTTAAAGAAAACATGGGCAAAACTTTCTTGGACATAAACATGAGCAACTTCTTCATGCACGTATCTCCCCGGGCAAGGGAAACAAAGGCAAAAATGAACAAGTGGGACTATATCAAGCTGAAAAGCCTCTGTACATCAAAGGACGCCATCATTAGAACAGAAAGATACCCTGCAGTATGGGAGAATATATTAATAAATGACAGATCCGATAAAGGGTTGACATCCAAAATATATAAAGAGCTCACGCACCTCAACAAATAAAAAGTGAATTATCCAATTAAAAAATTAGTAGAGGAGCTGAACAGGCAGTTCTCCAAAGAAGAAATTCAGATGGCCAACAGACACATGAAAAGATGCTCCACATCGCTTGTAATCAGAGAAATGCAAATTAAAAGCACGAGATATCACCTCACCCAGTACCGATCGACACCATCCAAAAGACAAACAACAAATGTTAGCGAGGTTGTAGTGAGAGGGGAAGCCTCCTACACTGCTGGTGGGAATGTAAATTAGTTCAACCATTGTGGAATGTAGAATGGATGTTCTTCATAAAGTTCAAAATAGACAAACCATTCGACCCAGGAATTCCACTTCTAGGAATTTACCCTAAGAATGCAGCAGCCCAGTTTGAAAAAGACACATCCACCACTATGTTCATCACAGCACTATTTACAATAGCCAAGAAATGAAAGCAACCTAAGTGTCCATCAGTAGATGAATGGATAAAGAAGAGGTGGTACATATACACAGTGGAGTATTCTTCAGCCATAAGAACAAAACAAATCCTACCATTTGCAACAATATGGATGGATCTAGAGGGTATTATGCTCAGTGAAATAAGCAAGGCGGAGAAAGACAAGTAACAAATGACTTCACTCATATGTGGAGTATAAGAACAAAGAAAAACTGAAGGAACAAAACAGCAGCACAATCACAGAACCCAAGAATGGACTCACAGTTACCAAAGGGAAAGTAACTGGGAAGGATGGATGAAAAGGGAGGGATAAGGGCAGGGGAAAAATAAAGAGGGCATTACGATTAGCATGTATAATGTGGGGTGGGGGCCCGGGGAGGGCTGTGCAGTGCAGGGAAGACAAGTGGTGATTCTACAACATCTTACTATGCTGATAGACAGTGACTGGAAAGGGTTTTGTGGGGGGGACTTGGTGAAGGAGGGAGCCTAGTAAACATAGTGTTCTTCATGTCATTGTGGATTAAGGATAACAAAATAAATAGAAAAAAGTAAGAACTATGACTGTCCTCAACATTTACCTGTTTTCGTTTCTCAGCCTCCAAAAATTTGGCTTTTGCAGCTTCTTCCTTCTTTATCCTCTTAGCCTGTGCATATAAAATAGGTCTCAAAGTCATGCAACAGCACCACCACAAACTGAATATAATCCTAGACCTGAAAATGGGGCTCCATGCCTCGCAAGGTACAAAACAGTATGTAACATGTATGTAGACAATTACAGATTTCCCCTCAGTTTGTTACGTTTAACGTACTAATTTCACTTCTAAGGTATAGATTACACTTAAGATATACAAAAAAATTCTTAAATCGTAACAGTATGTCAGGCTTTCTTCTTCAAACTCTGTAAAAATTCTGAAATAATTTGAGTGTTATTTTACCTTAAAACTTAATCACAGAAAAGTGATGTTAGGTCATTTGTTGTTTGTTCTCTGATTTTTTAAAGTAAAACATGATCAGTGTAGGAAGTTTAGAAAAACGGGATAGATTTTAACAATAAAGGTTAAAGGACAAATAAGTAACATTTTAAAATGCACGTGTCTACTTTATTTGAAGTTTCTTTTGTAATACTTAAAATTTAGATAAATCCATTACTTAAATAACTTAAATGAAAAATTAAACCCGATTTAACCTACTGTGGTTAAATTCAAGGTTTTTTTCCCTAATATAAAAGAAACATAACCTTTCATGAAGCACATCCTGAATATCAAGCTCATGCTATCAAATTTGAGCTTTATAATCTTCAAGTCATTAACTAGTAGCTTCATAATTATCTACTAGTAATTGCCAATGTACTTTAATATTTTCAATTTGGAGGGTTTTAAAATTAATTTGAAATGGGTAAGGGAATATGTGTACATGTTTTTAGAAGGAAAAGATCTGTAACTGTGAAAACCTCAGCTAACCGCCTTGCTCAGGGAATAAGCCAATTTTTATGGCAACAGTTTCCTGAACAGCTAAGGGTTTGGGTTATAGTAATTTTCAACATTAAAAAGCTTGTTTTGGACAAAAGTACTTTGGATAATTTTGAGACATATACATGTACAGCTTAGACACAGTACACTTAACATAATTTGGCTTTTTCTTGAGGACTTGGGCAGTTATTCTTGACATCAGTTACTATACTACACAGTTTGATAACAGAAATGCCTTTGGGCCCGTAAGGTGTTGAAAACTGCTTCCTATTTAACTACCAGATTACAGACTGTTGCTAGGCTTTGGAGTTTCTGTTTATCCTATTTTCCCTTGCTGTCTTTTAGCTATTCCTTTTGCTGTTGCCAGCATGTCCTTGAGCCCTATTCTGTCAGCCCAGTTCTGCTGAACTCAGAAAACAAACCTGGTTAAAATATTTCCACATTAAACACTTACTTTTACTTTTGTCATATTTTATTTCTAAATGAAAAGCAGGTATCTAACTATAAGACTTAATGACATTTTGAAAAGTTAAGAGCGTGAGTTTTAGCATATGATCTTTATGACTATATTGGCTATTGAGAGGTTTCCCCTTTCTTTTTTTTCCTTTACTTATTTCCTGGATTTTTACTATTAGGATTAGATAAACTTGCTAAGTATGGTTCAGAGAGGTCCTTATTCTATACATTATGTTTACAGATAACTTGTGATGGACATGTTAATTTGTATGAGTGAGAGAACAGACTGATAAAATTTTCATTTTTCAGACTTTAAAATACATGGCTATATTACTTTAATCATATGAAATTTAAGAATTCTACCTCTAGAATTTGCTGGGCTCGAAGTTCTTTTTCCATTCTGATTCGTTGTATTCTCTTAATTCTTTCCTATAGGAAAAATTATGACAATTTTAGATAATTAACTATCTAGGTGGAAGGTATTTAAGTGGAATCAAATAATGAAAGATGTAAGTACAGATTTACCAAAGGTTGCCCATGCTCGATATAAATTTTAATTATTTACTTTAACATTATATACATGCCACCTGTCTTAAATTGCTGTGACTTTATAAAATGTCTCAAAACAATTTTAAAATACAAATGCTAAATAAGTATATAGAAACAACATAAACCAAGCTGGTTAAACTCAAGTCTTTATAAATATTTGCAAGTACAAGTAATACTCATTCGGAAATAAATATTGGACAGACAAGTAGGATAAAACAGTCTATCAGGAAATCAGGACACCTAAGGATAGTCCTGAGTTACTGTCACTCATTGCATGAACTTGAACAAATAGAACTACTCTTGCATAAAATAGGGGAGGCACTTGCTCTTTTTCTCACTGTCACAATTATATTTAAGAAGTTTTAAAAAGTGCACAGTACATCACGATTGTGTGAAGTATTAACAATTGCCGTAACATGATAAATGACATTTCTTTCAATAAATGCAGCAGGCCAAATACAGAAATAATTTATAATAAATTATAAGTGGTGCTCAAATTCTCTAAATGTCATGTACTAGCTATTGTTTGAATTCAGCAATCTAAATTTTGATAATGTTACATTTTCATTTTAAAAAACCATTCCATATGCTATAAGTACATCGTTAACAATTTTTAATTCATATATCCCATTGAAAGTCCCAAATTGGCACTGATGAGGATACTTTTAAAAGAATACACCTAAATTCCCCAACTTGCAAATTGCAGCTTTCCTAGGACTTTCAGAGTAAACACATTTTATACTACCGTTTATTACAATACTAACCCCTATTTCCAATGCTAGTTGTACCTTTTGAAACTATACTTTAATACATTTTTATTTCTTTTTTTCAATTGATGTGATTGATCCCCTGCAGGATAATGAGATTTCTGGAATTTCTGTTGTGATTTTAGAAGACTGATCACATTGTATGGTTTTGCTGATTGTGATCCTAGGTTTTGAATATTATAGCTTGACAAAAATAAACATACAAGTGTATCTTTTGTTTTATTTACAAGTGTTAGAGAAGGTTGCACTGGATACACATTTGAAATATTTATTTAGATTTAGAACTTCAGACCTAAGTATACTTTGAATTTAATCTTTAATCAAGTCAACAAAAGGCATTCATTATTCTCTTAAGCACAGAAATAGGTATAGAATCATGGCCTTTACTCACCCAGTGTAGAGCTTCCTATTAGTGTGAGAGATTTATATGGATATACAAAAATATACTTGGTAGTGCTTTCATTAGCAATAGCAGAGATAAGCATTATTTATAAATCATTACAGTGGAAGGAGCCAAGATGGCGGTGTGAGTAGAGCGGGGAAACCTCCTCCAAAAACCACGTATATTTTCGAAAATACAACAAATACGACTATCCCTAAAAGAGAGACCAGAAGATTCAGGACAACAACCATGCTACATCCACACCTGCGAGAACCCAGCGCCTCCGAAGGGGGTAAGATGGAAGCCACAGCCCGGCGGAACACGAGCGCCCCTCACACCAACTACGGGCGGGAGGAGAGGAGTCAGAGCGGGGAGAGAGAGGGAGCCCAGGACTGCTAAATACCCAGCCCCAGACATCCGCACCAGGAGCACAGACACACAGCGTGTGGCGAGCTGGATACTAGAGAAACGGGAAAGTAAAACCTGCGAGCTGTCCCCACAGCCAGAGTCCCTGGGACAAAGAAAAGCGAGTGCTTTATGAAAGTGTTCAAGGGACAGTAGCCTCACAGGTGGACGGAACCGCCCCGGCGCAATCAGCCCAGTAACTCGGAATTCTGGGGAACTCCGGGCGCCCCAACACCCTGGGTGGCAGCGCTACCCGGAGGCCCCTCACGGTGACAAACAGCCTCCCTCCCATTTCCCCTCCGACGTGGCTCCGCCATAGCAGAACAGCAGCCTGAGGCCGGCCACTCCCACGGCAGCAGAGCAGAGCTTCCTCCACAACCGCCGGGCAAGAATAAGAAATCCTGTCTGCGCACAGCTGCCCAGCAAAAGCCGCTAGGGGTCGCCGTTTACCCAGGAGAGGAAGGCCACAAACCAGCAAGAAGGGACCTTCACCCAGCCGACATACACGCCAGCTCCCCACAACTATTTCCATCGACATGAAAAGACAGAAGAATTTGATACAGACCGGACTAACCCAGACATCCATCCCTGAGAAGGAACCTGGGGAGATAGACCTAACCACTCTACCTGAAAAATAATTCAAAATAAAGGTCATAACAATGCTGACGGATCTTCGGAGAAATATACAAGTGCTAAGGCATGAAGTCTGGAGGGAGATTACAGAAATAAAACAATCTCTGGAAGGAATTACGAGCAGACTGGATGAGGTGCAAGAGGCCTTTGATGGAATAGAAATCAGAGAACAGGAACGGAGAGAAGCTGACGCAGAGAGAGATAAAAGGATGTCCAAGAATGAAAGAATATTAAGAGAACTGTGTGGCGTGGCCAAACAAACGGAACAATCTTCAGGTTATAGGGGTACCAGAAGAGGAAGAGAGAGAAAAAGGGACAGAAAGTGTCCTACAAGAAACAATTGCTGAAAACTTCTCCAAAATGGGGGAGGAAATAGTTGCTCAGACAACGGAAGCACACAGAATTCCAAAGAGGACAACACCAAGACACATAATAATTAAAATGGCAAACATCAATGACTAGGAAGAGTCTTAAAGAGAGCTAGAGAGAGGGAAAAGGTCACCTACAAAGGAAAACCCATCAGGATATCATCAGACTTCTCAGCAGAAACCTTACAGGCCAGAACAGAATGGCATGATATATTTAATGCAACCAAACAGAAGGGCCTTGTACCAACAATACTCTATCCAGAACGATTATTATTTAAATATGAAGGAGGGAGTAAACAATTCCCAGACAAGCAAAAGTTGAGGGAATTTACCTCCCAGAAACCACTTTTACAGGGTAATGTACAGGGGCAGCTCTAGATAGGAGCATTCCTAAGGCTAAACAGATGTCACCAGAGCAAATAAAATCACAGCAGAGAAAGCAGACGAACCAAATACTAACTAAAGGCAAAAGATAATATAAACTACACACAAAAGCAGTTAAAGGAAACACAAAAGAGCACAGAATAAAACACGCAAAATATAAAGAATGGAGGAGCAGGAATAAGAAAGGAGAGAAATAAAGAATTACCACACAGTGTCTGTAACTGCTCAATAAGCAAGTGAAGTTAGGCAGTAAGATACTAAAGAAGCGAACCTTGAACCTTTGGTAACTACAAATCTAAAGCCTACAATGGCAATAAGTACATATCTTTCAATAATCACCGTAAATGTAAATAAACTGAATGCAACAATCAAAAGACACAGAGTAATACAATGGATAAAAAAGCAAGACCCATCTATTTGCTGCTTACAAGAGACCCACCTCAAACCGAAACACATACAGAGACTAAAAGTCAAGGGATGGAAAATGATATTCCACGCAAACAACAGGGAGAAAAAAGCAGGAGTTGCAGTACTACAAGCAGACAAAATAGACTTAAAAATAAAGAAAGTCACAATAGATAAAGAAGAGCATTACGTAATGATAAAGTGGTCACTGCAACAAGAGGATATAACCATTAAAAATATTTATGCACCCAACACAGGAGCACCACCATATGTGAAACAAATACCAACAGAACTAAAAGGAGCATATAGAATGCAAAGCATTCCTTTTGGGAGACTTAAATACACCACACACTCCAAAGGATAGATCTCCCAGACAGAAAATAACTAAGCATACAGAGGCGCTGAACAACAAACTAGAACAGATGGACCAAATAGACATCTATAGAACTCTATATCCAAAAGCAACACGATACACATTCTTCTCAAGTGCACATGGAACATTCTCCAGAATAGACCAAATACTAGGCCACAAGAAGAGCCTCAGTAAATTCAAAAAAATTGAAATTCTACCAACCAACTTTTCAGACCACAAAGGAATAAAACTAGAACTAAATTGTACAAAGAAAGCAAAAAAGGCCCACAAACACATGGAGGCTTAGCAACGTGCTCCTAAATAATCAATGGATCAACAACCAGATTAAAATATAGATGAAGGAATATATGGAAACAAATGACAATAACACAATGCCCCAAGTTCTGTGGGATGCAGCAAAAGCAGTCTTAAGAGAGAGTATATAGCAATCCACCATATTTAAAGAAGGAAGAAAAATCCCAAATGAACAGTCAAATGTCACAATTATCGAAATTGGAAAAAGAAGAACGAATGAGGCCTAAAGTCAGCAGAAGGAGGGACATAATAAAGATCAACGAAGAAATAAATAGAATTCAGAACAATATATAGAAAAAAAAAATCAATGAAACCAAGAGATGGTTCTTTCAGAAAATAAACAAAATAGACAAGCCTCCAGCCAGACTTATCAAGAGAAAAAGAGAATCAACACACACCAACAGAATCAGAAACGAGAAAGGAAAAATCACGATGAACCCCATAGAAATACAAAGAATTGTTAGAGGATACTATGAAAACCTGTATGCTAATAAGCTGGAAATCCTAGAAGAAATGGACTTCTTAGAAAAATACAACCTTCCAAGACTGACCAAGGAAGAAACACAAAATCTAAACAAACCAATTAAAAGCAAAGAAATTGAAGCGGTAATCAAAAACCTTCCCAGGAACAAAACCCCGGGCCAGATGGATTTACTTCAGAATTTCATCAGACATACAGAGAAGAAATAATACCCATTCTCCTTAAAGTTTTCCAAAAAATAGAAGAGGAGGCAATACTCCCAAACTCATTCTATGAAGCCAACATCACCCTAATATCAAAACCAGGCAAAGACCCCACCAAGAAAGAATATTACAGACAAATATCTCTGATGAACGTAGGTGCAAAAATACTCAACAAAATACTACCAAACCAAATTCAAAAATACATCAAAAAGATCATACACCATGACCAAGTGGGATTCATCCCAGAGATGCAAGGATGGTACAACATTCGATAACCAACCAACATCATCCACCACATAAATAAAAAGGACCAACACCACATGACCATCTCCATAGATTCTGAAAAAGCATTCGACAAAATTCAACATTCATTCATGACAAGAAGTCTCAACAAAATGGGTATGGAGGGCAAATACCTCAACATAATAAAGGCAATATATGATAAGCCCACAGCCAACATCATACATAATAGTGAGAAGCTGAAAGCTTTTCCTCTGAGAGCGGGAATAAGACAGGGATCCCCATTCTCCCCACTGTTATTCAACATAATACTGGAGGTCCTAGGCACGGGAATTAGACAAAACAAAGAAATACAAGGAACCGAAACTGGTAAAGAAGAGGTTAAACTGTCACTATTGGCAGATGACATGATACTGTACAAAAAAAACTCTAATATGCCCACACCAATATGCAGGTTTGATGCAATCACTACCAAATTACCAACAACATTATTCAACGAACTGGAACAAATAGTTCAAAAATTCATATGGAAACACCAAAGACCCCGAATAGCCAAAGCAATCCTGAGAAGGTAGAATAAAGTGGGGGGGGGGGGGATCTCACTACCCAACTTCAAGCTCTACTACAAAGCCACAGTATTCAAAAACTGGACAACTACATGTAAGGGAATGAAACCAGATTATTGTCTAACCCCATAAACAAAAGAAATCTCAGAATGGATCAAAGATCTGATTGTAAGTCATGAAACCATAAAACTCTTTAAAGAAAACATGGGCAAAACTTTCTTGGACATAAACATGAGCAACTTCTTCATGCACGTATCTCCCCGGGCAAGGGAAACAAAGGCAAAAATGAACAAGTGGGACTATATCAAGCTGAAAAGCCTCTGTACATCAAAGGACGCCATCATTAGAACAGAAAGATACCCTGCAGTATGGGAGAATATATTAATAAATGACAGATCCGATAAAGGGTTGACATCCAAAATATATAAAGAGCTCACGCACCTCAACAAATAAAAAGTGAATTATCCAATTAAAAAATTAGTAGAGGAGCTGAACAGGCAGTTCTCCAAAGAAGAAATTCAGATGGCCAACAGACACATGAAAAGATGCTCCACATCGCTTGTAATCAGAGAAATGCAAATTAAAAGCACGAGATATCACCTCACCCAGTACCGATCGACACCATCCAAAAGACAAACAACAAATGTTAGCGAGGTTGTAGTGAGAGGGGAAGCCTCCTACACTGCTGGTGGGAATGTAAATTAGTTCAACCATTGTGGAATGTAGAATGGATGTTCTTCATAAAGTTCAAAATAGACAAACCATTCGACCCAGGAATTCCACTTCTAGGAATTTACCCTAAGAATGCAGCAGCCCAGTTTGAAAAAGACACATCCACCACTATGTTCATCACAGCACTATTTACAATAGCCAAGAAATGAAAGCAACCTAAGTGTCCATCAGTAGATGAATGGATAAAGAAGAGGTGGTACATATACACAGTGGAGTATTCTTCAGCCATAAGAACAAAACAAATCCTACCATTTGCAACAATATGGATGGATCTAGAGGGTATTATGCTCAGTGAAATAAGCAAGGCGGAGAAAGACAAGTAACAAATGACTTCACTCATATGTGGAGTATAAGAACAAAGAAAAACTGAAGGAACAAAACAGCAGCACAATCACAGAACCCAAGAATGGACTCACAGTTACCAAAGGGAAAGTAACTGGGAAGGATGGATGAAAAGGGAGGGATAAGGGCAGGGGAAAAATAAAGAGGGCATTACGATTAGCATGTATAATGTGGGGTGGGGGCCCGGGGAGGGCTGTGCAGTGCAGGGAAGACAAGTGGTGATTCTACAACATCTTACTATGCTGATAGACAGTGACTGGAAAGGGTTTTGTGGGGGGGACTTGGTGAAGGAGGGAGCCTAGTAAACATAGTGTTCTTCATGTCATTGTGGATTAAGGATAACAAAATAAATAGAAAAAAGTAAGAACTATGACTGTCCTCAACATTTACCTGTTTTCGTTTCTCAGCCTCCAAAAATTTGGCTTTTGCAGCTTCTTCCTTCTTTATCCTCTTAGCCTGTGCATATAAAATAGGTCTCAAAGTCATGCAACAGCACCACCACAAACTGAATATAATCCTAGACCTGAAAATGGGGCTCCATGCCTCGCAAGGTACAAAACAGTATGTAACATGTATGTAGACAATTACAGATTTCCCCTCAGTTTGTTACGTTTAACGTACTAATTTCACTTCTAAGGTATAGATTACACTTAAGATATACAAAAAAATTCTTAAATCGTAACAGTATGTCAGGCTTTCTTCTTCAAACTCTGTAAAAATTCTGAAATAATTTGAGTGTTATTTTACCTTAAAACTTAATCACAGAAAAGTGATGTTAGGTCATTTGTTGTTTGTTCTCTGATTTTTTAAAGTAAAACATGATCAGTGTAGGAAGTTTAGAAAAACGGGATAGATTTTAACAATAAAGGTTAAAGGACAAATAAGTAACATTTTAAAATGCACGTGTCTACTTTATTTGAAGTTTCTTTTGTAATACTTAAAATTTAGATAAATCCATTACTTAAATAACTTAAATGAAAAATTAAACCCGATTTAACCTACTGTGGTTAAATTCAAGGTTTTTTTCCCTAATATAAAAGAAACATAACCTTTCATGAAGCACATCCTGAATATCAAGCTCATGCTATCAAATTTGAGCTTTATAATCTTCAAGTCATTAACTAGTAGCTTCATAATTATCTACTAGTAATTGCCAATGTACTTTAATATTTTCAATTTGGAGGGTTTTAAAATTAATTTGAAATGGGTAAGGGAATATGTGTACATGTTTTTAGAAGGAAAAGATCTGTAACTGTGAAAACCTCAGCTAACCGCCTTGCTCAGGGAATAAGCCAATTTTTATGGCAACAGTTTCCTGAACAGCTAAGGGTTTGGGTTATAGTAATTTTCAACATTAAAAAGCTTGTTTTGGACAAAAGTACTTTGGATAATTTTGAGACATATACATGTACAGCTTAGACACAGTACACTTAACATAATTTGGCTTTTTCTTGAGGACTTGGGCAGTTATTCTTGACATCAGTTACTATACTACACAGTTTGATAACAGAAATGCCTTTGGGCCCGTAAGGTGTTGAAAACTGCTTCCTATTTAACTACCAGATTACAGACTGTTGCTAGGCTTTGGAGTTTCTGTTTATCCTATTTTCCCTTGCTGTCTTTTAGCTATTCCTTTTGCTGTTGCCAGCATGTCCTTGAGCCCTATTCTGTCAGCCCAGTTCTGCTGAACTCAGAAAACAAACCTGGTTAAAATATTTCCACATTAAACACTTACTTTTACTTTTGTCATATTTTATTTCTAAATGAAAAGCAGGTATCTAACTATAAGACTTAATGACATTTTGAAAAGTTAAGAGCGTGAGTTTTAGCATATGATCTTTATGACTATATTGGCTATTGAGAGGTTTCCCCTTTCTTTTTTTTCCTTTACTTATTTCCTGGATTTTTACTATTAGGATTAGATAAACTTGCTAAGTATGGTTCAGAGAGGTCCTTATTCTATACATTATGTTTACAGATAACTTGTGATGGACATGTTAATTTGTATGAGTGAGAGAACAGACTGATAAAATTTTCATTTTTCAGACTTTAAAATACATGGCTATATTACTTTAATCATATGAAATTTAAGAATTCTACCTCTAGAATTTGCTGGGCTCGAAGTTCTTTTTCCATTCTGATTCGTTGTATTCTCTTAATTCTTTCCTATAGGAAAAATTATGACAATTTTAGATAATTAACTATCTAGGT